>NC_077229.1:186467879-187067879 GCF_027887165.1 Monodelphis domestica
TTCACTAGTCATTTTCAGCCTGTTAATATATAGGAAGAGAGAGGGGAGAATAGAATAAGCATTTATATGGCCTACTATATGCCAGAAACTGTCCTAAGTGCTTTCTTATTTTCACTTAAAAATGGTAATTGCTGTTCAGTGCTAATCCCTAGTGCCTTCTACTTGAAGAAAATTTTTTTCTGCTCAATAGGCATAAGGCTGTTGTGTACAGCCTAAAAGTCTTCTGCTTTTTTACATGTCTTAATCCTGAACCATGTTTTTTAACATCTTTTATATCATCTTATGTTTTATTTATTTTGTATTTATTTTACCCGGTATTAAAATTTATAAAACTTATTTATTATTGGGTTGGTGTAACCTATCCACTTTCTCATCCTCTGGAGGAGATGATTGCAAATAGCCATCAATTATCTTCATTTTTTTTTTTGCCAATCTTCATGGTGAACAGTGATATGAAACAACTAAATGGGCCATTTGTTTCCTTTGGATACATAATGAAGCCAATTTAATTAATAATGTTTTTCTTCAACAAGGGGAGCTTTTATTCATCTTTCCATTGGTTATACTTTCCTTCTATTGTATTTTGTTTCATTCATAATTAAAATGTTAATATTTATATTATTTATTACCACTTGTTGATTCCTGGATCCTGGGGAAGGAGCTTAAATTTAGATACCTAATAGTTAACAGAATGCTTCTGTGTATTAACTATTTAATTTTATTAACTACTTTTTTCTTAGCATCTCAGGTAACTTAGCTCATCTTAGCTATGTAACCGCTGGAAAGTCACTTATCCTCAATTATCTAGTCCTTACAGCTTTTCTACTTTGGAATTGGTAGTTTAGACTCATTGTAAGACAGAGAATAAGCGTTAAAAAAAGACAATAACAACAACAAAAATATAGTAAGCTAGTGGTAAAATGACTTTCCTTAACCAATAACTTCAACCGATTACCTATAGTGTTAATCTAATTATGTGAACATGAAGATGCACTTTACTAGGAAAAACCTTTTTTGAGTTCATCTATTTCCTTTCTTTTCATCAAGGATATCATTTAAATGAGCACATAGACCTCATAAATATTTTGTAGATATGGCAAAATACGTACAAAGTTCAGTAGCTTCTGATGTCTATTTTATTTTTTTAAAATACTACTTGTGGAGTTTCTAAGCTTTTTAAGGTTTCCCATCTTTTTAACATATTAAAAATTATCTCTAGGGTAGATTTCTTTCCCATGTATTTGGAGAAGTTCATTCAACTCTTCTTTAATTTCATCTCCTTAAATGCTATTGATACTGTCTTTATAAGACACTTAACACTGAGTAATATAATCAAATATATATTTGATGTGAATTATATAGTTTATGTGAATCAATATTTATGGAAATGATGGAAAACTTCTTGTTCTTTATTTATATCTGGTGTATTCCTTAGAGTTACATCTATAGTTTCATAACATTTCTTACCTTTCACTATCACCATTAGCCTATGTAAGTTAGACTGAAGTTTTTGTATTAATATTCAGTGACTGTCTCATATTTACTTTTTATTTTAATTAATACAGATTTTAACCTTTATTTCAAGTAGTCATTAATTTGAGAGCAGGCAGAAAATTTATTCTAAAGTGAATCTTATTCCAATAATCATTTATTACCTGTCGCATAAAATATAATTGTCACTTTGCTGTCATTTTCCAGTACCACTTTACCTTCTTGAAGGAAATATTTTTATATACAGACAATATACTTCTAATTATGCTGCAAGTCTTTAGTTTAACTAACCTCTTAGTCATTTAAGAAATTGTATATTACATCACCTTTATTTACAAATATATCTGTATTTGTACCCTTCCCAGAGAGCCATGCCTAGTGATAAATATTTTAAGTGGCTAGAGAGACAGTTCAGCAAAAACAAGTAAAATATCAATGAAATCTGATAACATGTGCAGTATTTCATGCCTAGAATTGAAGTATCTTTGTTGTATTCCTTTTATTTGAAACACTTGAGAATTTCAAGATGGTATAACTTAGTGACCTATAAAAGTATATTTCTTATTATTTTTGTCCACATGATAAAACCAACTCTAATTCTATGACCAATAGACCACATCTAAAGAACCCTTGAGCTATCCTTCAATATAGCTGGGGAAAAATATGCCTTCAGGTTAAATTTGTAGAGAAAAAATAAATAATGATCTGATTCAAATCACTAGAAATGTGCAAAATTTTGATCACTGAACAGAGATTTCACTTTATGAGATCCCTTCAATGAAATTAATATTCACTGGCAGTCAAAAACTCAGTAAGACTCAGTTGTCTCCTTTTAGCCACTTTTCTACTGCCATTAATGTTTATCATTTTTATTATAGCCAAGAACTTATCATCTCTTGTTAAAGTTAAATTTCTGCTCCATCACTCATGACAATTACCATAAATTCATGATTAGAAAAGGATGCAACAAGAAGGTTTTAACAAATATTAAGCTGGTTTACAAGAACATTTAAATACTCCAGGGCCACTAATGAATTTGTTTATCTACAAGTGTTAACTCCCACTACCAAGACTATTCTTTGAGGTAGGATATGATTGCAATTAATTTTGCCTAAATTAGCTAATTATCAGCATACAAGCTAGAGTCAAGATCTAATTTCTAAATGAGATACACAAAAACACAAAATCAGCTTTTAAAATAAGTCAAACTAATGAAGAACATATCATCAAAATCCAGATAATAAAAAGTTATTTCTAAGAAGGTGTAGAATCCAGATTTTAGTTATGTTTGCTTAGGTTAATAGTTAAATTCGTGTTCCTTCTTCAGCCAGCCAACCTGTATACATGTTTCCCATTCTTCCTTCACTTCTTCCTTCCTCTCTTCCACCAATATGTGGACTACCTATGCACATAGTATTTCACCAGATTTTTTTTGCTAATAGAAATTTTTGTAGATACAAAAATTAAATATACAAATAACTTAGCAGCATGTTGATAGTTAATATTGTAAGAGAATAAAAAGTGTAACACAAATAGTCTACACTTGGATAAATATAAATATATGAGAGATGACTATTTAGAGACTTTTCTCATAATAATAACTGACATTGAAGCACATTTAACCTTAAGGTTTACATAGATGATCAGAGATACTCTCAGTCAGTTCTAGGGCATATTTTTATTTTCATTTTATTGTTGGAAGAAACAAACTCAGAGAGGTTATAAAATGTATAGGTAGTTAATACTAATGTGTGTCAAAGAGGAAATGCAATTCCAAATACCTCCAGTGATCTTCCAATTATATTTTTCCACCTTTCTTTAGAAAATTACCACTCTTCTTATTTTTGTGTTAATTTGTATGTAAAAGTCCTATTTGTTGACATTTTCTTAATTAAGATCATCTGATGCTTATTAGCTAACTGTATTCTAAATCAATGATAACCAACAAGCTTCATTTAAACCAAATTGTACAATACAATAAAGATACAGTTCTCTTTGACCAAATTACATATAAGAACAGCATTAAAATTAGAAGAGGCCTAAACAAATCAACATAAGATCGTAGATTTATTTATAGCTAACAGGAAACTTAGAGGTCATCTGTTCTAATTCACTCAATTTATGAATGAGAATAATAAACTTCCAGGAGGAGGTCACACATATAGAATTATAGAATCAATAATTTAAAAAACCAGTAAAATTAATTAAAATGAAAAATTAAAAAAATAATTAAAAGACAGTAAAGATCATTGAAGCAATTCCACCCATGTTACTAATGAGGAGACTAAAGTTGTGACTTGCAAAGAGTCACAATGTTAGTAGAACAAGAAATTGAACCCAGATCTTTTGAAAATATGTCAACTGCCATATGATTCAAATAATTTAATGTACATATTTTGCCCTTAAATTGCCCATCTGGTTAAGTCTCAAGACAACAGATAATATGATATAGGTTATAATGTGCTCTCTTGCAATACATATTTCTATATTTTTTGGTTATGTAAGAACACCCATACAAGTTATACTAGAGAAAATTTCATAAAGAAAATAAAATAAAGAGATGTATGCTTCAATTTGCATTCAGATTCCATCAGATTCTTCTGTGGTGGTGGATAGCCTTCTTTGTCATGTTGCCTTATAGTCCTAGGGATCTTTACATTGTTGATAAAAGTTGTCATTCATAATTGATCATCATATATTATTGCTGTTACTGTATACAACATTCTCCTAGTTTTGCTCATTTCACTTTGCTGCATTCATATAAGTCTTTCTAAGTTTAGTTTATCTGTTTTATGAAAGAAAGATTAGAAAAGGGAGAGATTTGAGACAGTGAGATTAATTAGAATTTTTAGTATTTGTTGATGTGTTACAGAATTAGAATAGTAATGGTATTAGAAAAGAAACATGTACAGGGAATTTTGGAAATAGAATAAAAAATACTTGGCAACTGATTGAACACATCTTCCTTGAAATGTGGCATCTAGGACTGAATAACCCAGAATCTTAGATTTTTTTTCTAGCCCAAATGTAGCCAAGTATGTGTTATCTTGTTATGGACACTGTAGTTTTCACTATATATTTGTTTTTTTTTTAGTTTCCATGTTATGCTATTTATTCATATTGACCTTCTCAAAACTTCTGGCTCCTTATTATAGAGAATGTGAACCATATATGCGAAATTTGTCTTTTAAATATTTTTACTCTTTTTGGGGTAGGGGATCTAGACCTGTAATTTTCTTGTCATGGCACACTCATAACAACAACAAAAATCTCTACCAATGTGGAACAACACTTGCTCTGTTATTATAGTCAGTCAGTCAACAAATATTTATTCAGCACCTACTATGTGCAAAGAACTTCAAAAAGTTACCTGGGGCACTGAGAAGCTCTGTGACTTGACTTGGGTCATGTAGCCAGTTGTATCAAAGGCAGGATTTCCTGACTCATATTGTATTTCTATATGATATGCTATACTGCCTGTTAAATTTCATTTGATTAGATTAATCCCTATTTTCTATCCATTCATTTTCACTTCAGATCTTACTTAACACTGCCATTAAACATATTCACTCTCTCTTAGCTTCATATAATATGAAAATTTTGTCCATCATGTCATCTTTGCCATCACCAAAGTCATGCATTAAAGTATTAAATGGCACAAGACTTCAAACAAGATCTTGGGAAATTCCAACAGAGACTTCCTTTCAATTTCACATTGGTGAATGATTTTGGTTCTAATTATTTAAATTCCAAACCCAGCCAACAGCACTATCATTTAGGAAATCAGTCATTATTTTGTTTTCTAGAAGAAAAGTATCACAGATTCAATAGCAGTAGTGATGGTGGTGGAGGTGGTGGTGGTAGTGATGGTGGTATGTTAGAGTAAAAATTTTAAACTTTAAATTTAAATTTTAAACTCCTCATTTATCATTTAGTAGAAATAGATAGAAATATTTCTAGAGAAAATTTAGCAATATCTACAGATGGATAAATTTTACATTCTATTTTGCCCATTCTTTGGTGGAGGAATGACTAGGAGAAGAGAAAAAAAAACAGTCAGGATTGTGTGTTTGGTAGTGGTGGGGGTGATAATTAAGGGAAATATTGTCAGTTAAAAGAGTACTGGTTTTTTAAATCTTATTTTTTTCTTTCTTATTCTTCACTTATTCTTTGATTTAATTGATTAACTTATTGCAAAGTCCAGGTAAGCTTCACTCATACATTAATCAGGAAATCGAGTCCAGGATAGAGAAGGCTTTCTTTTTTACTGCTAACAGACATATAGTGGCACTCAAGCCTAAAGTTTAGGTCTTTTGGCTCTCACTCCGTGCTCTGCATAGTATGATGTTAGGTTAGGCCACCCAGCAAAAATCTTTTCTGGACCAGAAAATGATGGATAATTAGATGTTGATGTGGATTTTGATTATGATGATGTCCATGACGTTGATGATGATGATGATGATGATGTTGATGACGTTGTTGTTAATGATGATGTTTTCCTTTCATTTGAACCTTTCTGACCCTTTCCACTGTAATGATTAAAATTTTCTTGGAGACTGTCTTCAAACTCTTTCACACTTCCATTCACACTTCTTCCCCCATCCCCACCATGCTCTTCTTTATGAATTATAAAATTACCCCATTTTATTGATTTCCCATTTCTCTTAGTATTAGCTTCTTTTTACCCCTACTTTATATGTATATATACATATATATACATATATATATATATATATATATATACTTCTTCTATCTACCCTGATGATAATAACAATTTTAAGAGTCAATATCATTTTTTATTATAAGAATACAAATCATTTGAACTTGTTGATTCCCTTAAAATTTTTTTCCCCTTTCTTAATTAACTTTTGGTGACTCGAGTTCTGTGTTTAGTAATGAAAATTTCTGTCTAATTCAGGTATTTTCTTTATGAATGCTTAGAAGTCTTTTATTTTATTAAATGACCATACTTTTTCCTCGAAGAATATAGTCAATTTGCTGGGTAGTTGATTCTTTCATGCTTTCTAGAATATCATATTCCATGCCTTCCAGTCCTTCAGTGAGGATGCAGCCAGGTCCTGTGTTATCCTAACTGTGGTTCTATGATATCTAAATAGTTTCTTCTTAGCAGCTTGTATTATCTTTTCCTTCATCTGGAAGTTCCAGAACTTGGCTATAACATACATGGGCATTGTCAATTAGAGATTTAATGCAAGAGGTGATCTGTAGATTCTTTAAATTTCCATTTTTCCCTCTTCAAGAATGTTGGGACAGTTTTCTTGGATAATTTCCTGTAGAATAATATCTAGACTTTTTCTCCTGTCATGATTTTCCTTTAGTCCAATAATTCTTAAATTATCTCTTCTGGATCTATTTTCCTACAATTTTATTAATGAGATGTTTCAAATTTTTGTGAATTTTTTCATTCTTTTGATTTTCTTTTATAGACTCTTACTACCTTGTGAAGTTATTTACTTTTAGTTGTTGGATTCTAATTTTTAAAGACTGCATTTCATCCCTGACTTTTTGGTCAGGATAAAAAATATTAGTTACCATCAGTATATTTTCCCTTGAGTATTATATTCAGGAGTCATTTGGCTTAGATTAGATGTATTTATTTTTCTGAAAGAGAAGAGTGTAGGTTTTGGCTCTATTTCTTATTCAGAGGAAAATCTTGTTTTTGTACGAAAGAATAATTAATTTCACAAAACTGGGGTTGAAGTTGTTTTATGTAAAACAATTTAAAACAAGAGTATCTTCCTTGAGGGATATCATTGTAACCCAGATATCATTGTAACCCATTGTAACCCAGAATGGAATTTTTAAACTTGAAGTGAATTAATGCTTTCAACAAAAAGGGCAGGTTTACTGGTTGGTAAGACATTATATGTAGACCTATGGGATTCGGTAATATGTCATTTCATCAAAAAATCAATCAACAAACATTTATTAACCATTATTGTCACTGAAGCCTTTTCAAGTTCATTTTGCAATTGAGGCAAGGAGGGATAAGTAATTTGCCCAGGGTCACACAGCTAGTAAATGTATCTGAGACCATATTTTTCACTCAGGAAGATGAATCTACCTGATTTCAAGCCTAGTACCTATCCACTGCACCACATCATTGCCTTAGTAAACATTAAGTATGTTCCAAACACTGTGCTAGGCACTGGGAATGCACGTTTTTAAAGTGAAGTAATTTGCTGTTTAATTTCTTTGTTGGATCAAGTTGTAGTCCCAGTGATCATGTCTGGATTTAGACCTGAATTTATCCCCTAGAATATTAGTTGGTAATCTGAAATCCATTAACTTTATATATACTTATACATATACACTTATGTGTCTCTTTCTCTATATGTATTTGATAACTGCATTTCAATACAAGTGGTTGCCTTTATAATATTATGCATTTAATTGTATGCAATTTAAAATATTGCATAAAACCTGAAAGAGGTTTATAGGTTTCATCAGGTTATAAAAAAAGATTTGTGATGACAGAAAGTTTATGACCCCTTTCCTAGAGTCTACTATGGATTTCCTCAACTCTCACTAGAGCCACAATTGATCAGCATATCTTTATTATTATTTTCTTTGGTTCATAATTCTATCACTCTTTAATTCTTGAATATTACATTCATTTATTCAGTTCTAATGCATAACAGGTGCTTAGTCAGGTCGCTTTTGGGAAATCTTGATCTTCACTTCCTGAGAATTACTAAAGACAACAAAGAGCCCCTGAGCAGAATTGCCTATTGTGGGTTGAAGTAGGATTGTTTATTGTTTGTAATTTTTACACAGTGTACAGGATAAAGAATTGAAGGCTGTATATATAAAAGGGGAAATGGGAGCATTAGGAGTTTCCCAGAGCCCAATTGAATCTTGAATTTATTTTCATCAGTAATTCTTGAAACTTCCCTTTGATTTAAAAACAAAAACAACCATGGTTCCCTTCCTTCCTCAATTACTTTTGTCGCCCCCCCATCTCCTTTAAAAGAGCCTTTCCTTCTTCTATTTCCATCATTACTTTGCATACTTTGAGGTTTTGTCTCTACTGTTCTCAGTTTATAAATTTATGCCTTAAAAGAAATTCATTCATTCTTCTGACTGTACTTATCACCTTATGGAAACTTATATTTATATCCCTAATTTCTAATGCTTTCTATTTTTTTTAATTTTCTAGCCAGCTTTAGAATATTTCCACTTGCTCATCTTCACTAAAATTGTTTCATCACTTTTGTACTTTAGCTGGCATCAATTCTCATATTTACCACCATTATAATTGTCAATACTATTTTCTCAATTCCCCAGGTTCTGAGCCCTGGAGTTATCTTAGCCTTTTGATTTATTATAAATTTCCCTGGTCTTCTATCCATTTTATCTCAACAATTTAGTATATAATAATTCCTATAATCTCTTTCCTCTCTTTCCTTTAATGGAGTCAATTTCCTCCCTTCTTCCCTTTTCACCCCATTTCTATAGCCAGAATATTAGCTTAGGTTCATATTACTCTAGAGTTAGATTACAACACCAGTGTTATGGTTATTTTTTCTCTTACTTCCCTATTCCAATTCATAATTTAAATAATTTTAAAATATACAAAAGAGAAATCTTACTTATGTATGTTTTTATCAAATCACTTTATAATTAGTTATTTAACTATTTAATTATTAAGGGTATCAAAGATATTGATATCCATTCTCTTCAGTTATTTTACATGCAACAAACATTTAACAAGTTCCTTCTATATCTAAATAACATTCTTAGAAATGATCGATATGCCAAGATGGCCTGTTATACCATGTATTCATATCTCAGCTTTGACCTTTCCAGAGATGCCTGTGTGTCTTATGACAAGTCATTCACCCCTTCTCGAGTTTAATTGCCTCATATATCAAAGGAGGAGACTAGATCTTGAAGTTCTCTTCTGTCTCTATATTTTTTCTCTCCTATAATCTTTGCCCTCAAGGAATTTATAATCTGAAAGGAAAGTCAAGACATGAATAGTTGTTATTTTAAAAGAGAAAAATAAATTCATGAGAAATAAAAATGGTTTGTTGGGTGAGGAAAAAGGCCTCAAGGTAGAAATGGTATTTGAACATATTCTTGAAGGAAGAGTAAGGCAGGTAAAGTTGGGTTTGGTGGGAATGTGGATGATAGGGAAAAGAATAGGCAAAATTATGAGTATGGGAAGGGTTGAGTTATATTTGGAGGATGTTGAAAAGTCCAGTTTGACTAAAAGGAGGAAGTGGAATATATACCTAAATTAATGTTTCTGTGAAACCACTACCATCCCTAATTGAATTTGATTATCAAGATTTTTTTGCTTTATTACTCAAAAAATTCATTCATAGTGCATTAACTAATATGTTTTCTTTTCTTATTTCTAAGTTTTCAATAATTTAAAAATATTTATCTTCATATTTTGATCTTCCCTATATTTTGAGCTCAATGAAACCAAGGAAAAATATATCTTGTACTCTATCTTTTATTATTATTTACTATCATATTTTCTATAGAAAAAGTTAAATACAACAAATACTTAAGAAGTGTTTAATTGGATTATTTAATAATTTTGTTAATTAACTGACAGCTATGTAATTTTTTCATTGAATTCAGTCAACCCTATCCCATCTTCCTCATAACCCAGTCCAAGATTCTCTCTAGATTGTTCAGTAAAAAAATCAGGAATAACTCATATGAACTCTCCAGAATCCCCTGGTTTGGCCTAACTCAAATCATTCAATTTAGCTTCAGAATTGAATGAATGTGCTTCCAACATAAAATGATTTTATAATAAAGCCATGAAACTTCATGGTGGTGATCACAGCTTTGAAATACTTCAATTAGACTCTGGAACTTGATGTTATAACTTGATTTGGTAAATCTGGCCATGGACCACATAAAAATGCCCTTACAAGGACACCATATGGTTGCATTATTAATATGATAGCAAATGCAGTTAGTTTCTTAACAAATATATTGAGAATCAGTTGAATTTGGGGTTGTACATGTATATTTATTTTATATTCCTTCATAATATAACCACAAGCACATATGTTAATATAAACCAAATGGACTTGATATATATCTTTTGTATGTGAATGTATGCATGTATACATAGATATAACATGTCAAGTATATGTGTATTTATATATTTTTGTACATTAATTCATAGAGATACTGTCAGTTGATATGTTGAAAATATAGTCTTTGGACTTAAATAGAAAAATGACACCCTTTTCCTTCCTCATACTGTGTTTGGACATGATTCAACAACAGGCAACACCTAAAGGTCTTTAGAATGATTTTATTGCTCAAAGTGAGCCACATTTCTCTTCAGGGTTTGTCCTTTCTTAAGCTGAACTGCCAAACATTCAAACTCTATTACAGAGAGCACAACTCTGGTGGGCTGGCCATATTGTTCAAATGCCAAACGTATGTTTGCCAAAAAGTCTATTTTACACAGAACTCATATGGAGGTCAGAAAAAAACTATATATGGATACTCTAAAGGTGTTTCATAAAAAAACTTTGTTATCAATTGTGAGGTATGGGAGGCATTAGCACAGGACTATCCTGCCTTGTGTGATCAAATCAAAGAAGGCATTGTACTCTATGGACAAAGCAGAATTGCAATCATTCAAAAGAAAGATGAAATGCACAAATCCAGAGACCTCTCCATCCTAAGTGTTCATGTGCACAATGTGTTTCCAACCTGTGATAGAGCCGTCCTAATTCACATTGATGTGATCAGTTAGTCAAACACTGTATCTCAACATAGTGATGTCATTTTGGCTCTTTTCAAGCATGAAGGCGAACAATCAACCAACCAACCATGTGGTATGGTTGTTTCATTTGTACTTGAAAAAAATTCCTAAAATATCACTGCATTCAATATTTGAAAATTGATCAGAAATAGGAATAAATAGCACCCATTTTTAATATAATTCTATACTTCCCTATATCCTTATAGGTATGAATTTCTGAGAGTAACAAGTATGGAACAAATTATTGATAGCCTAAAAGTAGAGAAAAGAAAAGACAATTTGGATCAGTTAGAGGGTATGGGAAAATCATGGCAATATGCAACTGAAAGAATTCTAAGCCAAT
The DNA here is from genome assembly GCF_027887165.1 of Monodelphis domestica. Lineage (NCBI taxonomy): Eukaryota > Metazoa > Chordata > Mammalia > Didelphimorphia > Didelphidae > Monodelphis > Monodelphis domestica. The sequence goes on from NC_077229.1 coordinate 186,479,480, forward strand.
AGATTTGAATACATATGGGTCATAACAATGAATAAAGAATAGGGTTCAGGAAAGTATTCAGTAACAAGGAAGTTTAGTGATGATCAACTGTTTTTTTTTAATCTTTATTTACTGGAGAATCAATATTCTCTTTCCTAATTTTCCCATTTTAAAATTTTGCATTTTGATGATCCTTGATAATGTTTCCAAACATTCCAAGTCAGAAGTATAGTTATCAAAAACTTGCACAATTCTAATTTTTCCTCCAGTACCTTTGGCTTTTTTTGTTCCTGATCTGGTTTGGCATCTCAGTTCCTTATAAGGTTGTTCTGGTCATTATAAGACTTAGAGATCTGCTTCTCTAATAAACAATAGAATGGCAATGTTCAGGTAACCTTGAGGCAGACACAAGGTGGAACTCGGGGGGAAAAAAAGTCAACAGGGATTTCTGATGGCAGCCAATGAGAATCCAGCCAGAAGGGCAATGGTATAGAAGCAGAATATTAACCACTATTAAGAGGCATAACTCTGAGCCTAGGGGAAATAAAGTATATTGCTGGGTTTAAAGCCAATAGACTTGGGCACAGAAATCAGAACTGGACCTATTACATAAGGCAGGGGACTTAGAAAAGGCAAAATATCAGTTTATACCATAAGGCTAGAAAGTTAGAGTAAGACCAGCAACAAAACCAGTCACTCCTAAGCTACCAGAGCTATGAATTCCAAAGATCCTTATTCTTGGTGTTCCTAACATCTTACTGTAGTTTTATGCTTTTAAAGCTAAAAAGCACAAAAAATTTGGGTCATCCTTTATTTTCCTCAGCAGTTAAGTGATGCAATGAATGGAGTGCTAGGCATGAAGTCAAGAACTCATGAATATTTGAATTCAGGGCTGGCCTTGGACATTTATTAGTCTGTGTGACCCTAGGCAGGTCCCTTAACCACATTTGCTTTGTTTCCTCATCTATAAAATGAACTGAAGAGGAAATAGCAAACGATGTTAATGTCTTTGCCAAGAAAACTTCAAATGGGATCACAAAGAGTTGTACATCACTGAAACTGAATGAATTATATATATATATATATATATATATATATATATATATATATGTGTGTGTGTGTGTGTGTGTGTGTGTGTACACATATATAATATTAATATAATCTCTATTATATTAATATGTTTCCACCCCTTATGGAATTGGATTGTTCATACACCATGGGTTAGGGATGAGTCTCTTTTAAGGGAGTAACAAGTTCTTGCAGTTGTCAGAAATGAACAAACTCAGGAGTTAGGCAACCAGGCTGATTGATCTAAAATCCAGGATGGAGACACAATTTAATACATATAAAGAACAGAGTTCTCATCTCAGCTCAATCACCACCTATCTTGTGTATGCCTAAGGAAATAATTTCATGACACTAAGCCCCAATGTGAAAAAACTCCTATGTAAAATAAGATGAATAACATATCCCTTAACTGTCTCAGAAGAGTTTTTCAGGCTCAAATGAGATAACGTATTAATTATAAATAAATTTTGAATCATCTAAAGTGTTTTTTAGCTATAATGTGGCATTGTCAGCCAATAGTGCCATAACACAAGCTCCTCTAAAGCAGAGAATACTTCATTTTGTCTTTGTATACCCAGTGCCTAGTAGAGAATATGGCCCATCATGAAAATATTTAATACATTCCAATGGATGGAGCAGTAAAAATGGTGTAAGTACATCATTTCAAATACAAAGAGATACTAAATATATGACCATGGGAATGTATTAAATTTCTCTCAGTCTCAGGTTCTTCATTTGGAAAAGGGCAGTAATAAGAGCACCTACTTCAGGGAGTTGTCATAAGAGTCATATTAGTTTATATATGTAAAGTATTTCACCAATTAAAGCTTCATGTAATTGTTTACTATTATTAAATTGAATGGTCATTAAGTGCTTTCAACTAATAACATTGATTCTGATCAGTAGGAGAATCAGTGATAAAACAGTACCTTGGCATTACAATAAATAAGCTCTTCCTATTATCCTTATTCCATTTGTAATTTTTTTATTTGGAATTTACTTAGTTTTCTTTTATAGCACTTGTATACTTAGTTATAGCCCTTTTAGACTCTTAACATTCTTTCTTCTCTTTTTCATTCACACAGGAAATGACCTCTTTCTAGTTGCAGTGCATGAATTAGGACATGCTCTAGGGTTGGAACATTCCAATGATCCCACAGCTATCATGGCTCCATTTTACCAGTATATGGAGACTGACAACTTTAAACTACCGAATGATGATTTACAAGGCATCCAGAAGATATATGGTAGGTTACTGTCTTATTAAGCTTTTGTTTGGTTGACCCTGCAATGAAGTCTACGGTCTATTTCTATATTTCACCATTTCAAATGGGATCTTTAAATGTGGGGTGAAGGAAAATACTGGGGAAAATGGACCATGGGCAAAATATATTTATAATTCAAGGCACTTTGGGCAATCAGCCTAGATGTCTTTTTTTTTAACCCTTACTTTTCATCGTAGAATCAATATTATGCATTGGTTCTAAGGTAGAAGAGAGATCAGCACTAGGTAATAGGCATCAAGAAATTTGCCCAAGGTCACACAGGTAGATAGCATCTGGGGACAGATTTGAACCCACAGCCTCTCCTTTCTGGTCCTGGTTCTCAACCCACTGAGCCACCTAGCTTCTCCACAACCCAGATGTATAGGTTATACAGAAAGTTGCTGATTTTGATGAAGCCCGCCTCTCCGTTTCTATACATGCCATGGCTTGTGATAAAAATTGCACTAAGAATATTTTTAATATTAAAATAAAGATATGAGAGTGCCTGATTAGGATATTCAAATAAATAATGAAACAAGAATTGTAAGTTGTCTTCATGAGAGGCTAAAAGACCAGTTCAGACATCCCAAACATTGGTTTCCAGCTGATGGGTTTCAATATTCAATAGCTACCAGCTGCAGATCTATTATTTAAGTTAATGAATGTCACAAATTAACCTGGATAATATGTAATTACCAGTCCCAAAACTTGAATATATATAGGGGAAACATATCCAGGGCTATATTGGCCACTATATCTCATAATAAAGTCAATATATTAATATGAAAAACACATGTTAACTGATGAGATTATACAAATGTGAGCAAATTAACTGGTAGAGAGATATAAAAAATTATTCTACATCTTTTACCATAACTTTAACTCCCATAATGCCACCATTGACCTTTACAAATAAATTTATTTCACCCATAATTGTTAAGAGCCTGGCACATATAATGTACATTAAGTGAATCTGTTTTACTAAATTAATGGGGTGAAACTTTTCATTCTTACAATGTAAAGACAAATCTGTGCTGCCTGAATGTTAATAATACACAGTAATCAGGATATGTCATTTGCATTTTTAAACAGCATAGTTTAAGTTCAATAATTTGTTTTGCATTAATTATATTTTCCATTTTAAATGTATCAATGTTAAGTGCTCTCTTAGGGTTAAAGTGGATTTTAAAAAAATAGATCATATTTCCTCCTGCTCTATATTGTTGGAAAAGTCAAATGTAGCGATAGAAAAAATAGAAATGTTCTTGTTTAAAAGGTGCATATTTCTGTACTAAATATTAGAGTATATTGTTATATGTCCATGATTGTACAGAATATGTGGTAGAGGATGTTATTCTAAAGCAGTTAAGTAAAAGGTGGCTCTTTCTCATGACCTCATGAATTAGTAGTCTAGACTGAAGGTCTACACCAGAATATTCTTCCCATAGTCTAAATACCAAGTGTTAACAGCTGTGTCTTTCATTAAAAAAAAAAATCCCTTGAGAAGTGGTGCTTAATATCACCACCAAATTACTTGTGTGAACTTTGGCTTGATTTAGAAGCCTCCTTTCGAAAACTGTTCCAGAAAATTAATGTTTTGCTGATGATGTTTTAATCAATAGGTGACTTAAATTCAATGTTCGAATGAAAGCAGCTTTCCAGAAATGCATTTAAGTATTTCAGTAGATACGATATTTGAAAGTTGTAATAGTTATGGTGTTGTCTAATACTCGTGTTTAGCACAAGTTTTGATCAGTAAATCTTTTCTTTCATGAGTCTTCATACATTTGTCATATAATTTACTTAGTTAATATCTAGGATTAGGTTATGTAGGCTTATTGTACTTTAGCCCCTGGTTGAACAGTGGAAAAGCTATCATCAAAAACTGACAAATATATTAAAAAACCTGACAAATAAATATTGTTTACCCAGTTCAAGAACATAGCATGGCAATTCAATATTAAATATCATTGAATATTCATTTTCATTTTACATGATCTTAAATACCTCTTAGATCACCTAGTTGATATCTTCTGCTGATGAATAATTGTTCTCTGTAGCATATTTTCCAGCACTATTCCAGTTTTAAGTGAGCCCAAGCACTGTCCTCATCTTTTCAAAAGGTCCACCTGACAAGACCCCTCCACCAACAAGACCTCTACCAACAGTGCCCCCACACCGCTCTATTCCTCCGCTAGACCCAAGGAAGAACGACAGGCCTAAACCTCCACGGCCTCCCACTGGCAAACCTTTCTATCCTGGAGCCAAACCCAACATCTGTGATGGAAACTTCAATACCCTCGCCATTCTCCGCCGAGAGATGTTTGTTTTCAAGGTAGGAGGCTGTGCCATTTTTTTTAACCCTTAAATTGAATGTCTTTATGACTACTTTAGGGGGAAAAAAAAAAGTTCTCATTCATTTTTATATCGCCTTTCCAGTCTGCTTATAGTTAGAAAGTTTAAAAAAGAGATCTTAAAAAAAAAAAAAGCTGAGAAGCACACATCGTATAAATGTCTAGCACAAGAAGATTGCTGTAGTGTTCTATTTGTGGAATGCATTTAAGTCAGCAGAAGCTGTAATGCCTAAAAATTTAAGGGTAAGTAAATGCTGCATGTTGGGCAGAGATAAAAAAGCATTATTCAAGTGCTGAATAGTAGCTAATAGGGATGATTTGGTTGGGAGCTCAGCCACTTCCAGAGGCTCAACAGTCATTGTATCTTTGGTTCACACATCTTTATGAGAATCCTGTAATTTCACTTTAAAATTAGATCAGAAATTTGTGAGAAATATTTGTCATCTTATTATGATTTTATTGGCAGATATTGGCATTGTCTGCTAAACATCATATTTTGAGTATAGATATTCTCTATTTTTGTGGAATTTATGACTTTAGATTACTTTTTTGTCTGCACATGCTTAATGCATAAAAAATAAGTAGGTTAAAACAGGATATCTTTCAGGTAGGATTTATAAATCATAAACACATAGTGAACTTGCTAAACCTTTAGTTACTTTCTTGGATATATTATCTTCTTGCCAATAAATCAAATAATCAGTTGGATTTACATATATGTATATATATTTATGGAGAGAAAGAGACAGAGAGAGATTCCAATATTCTCTTACTAGGCTCATGCTTGAAACATTTATAGACTTTCAAAACTTATGATCTATAGGCAGAGCCTTCTAAACCCAAGAAAATTTCATAATGTTGATGTATCAAGAGGAATGCATTGAGGAGATGCTTTTATACTAAGTTAATCAATATTTTCCAACACTATCAAATATATGGTGTCATGAAATTAAAACAGATTATTAAAATTATGTGACTTCATCATTGAGTAACTCATTCCTTAATGTGCTATAAAAACTCATTATTACAAAGAAATCTATAGTGAATACTTCTGAAAATTAAGTTTCTAATTTGCAATTGAATACTAACTCATAGAATAATCTGTTTTTAGAAATCTGTTTGTGTATATATAAGGCTTTCATGAACTTTCTGAAAAGAATGTTTTTTGATGGTAAAACATGATAAATAGCAGTATTATATTTTGGGAGGACAAGATACCAGGGCAGAAGGCTTTTGGTATGAAAAGTCCAGGCATTCAGTAGAATGAATAGCTTGTAGCAAATCAAAGATTGGGTCATCATTTTGAGATTGAACCAACTCATTTGTGGCATTTACAGTCAACAGTCTCATTATATCATCTTTGATGAAAGACTTTGTATAGATGTACATTATTCTGTTTAATAGTTTTTTGACAATTAATATAAATGATTAATAAAAACAAATGTATGGAATATGTTACTAACATTTAGGAAATATTTACTAAGAGAGTTAATAAAAATTCCAAACAAAGGTTTAAGACAGGCAGCCCCCATTTGCTCATGTCTTTCTAGTGATTTAGAATCAATTAAGATTTCTTGTTTGAACATCAAGAAGATTTACAAAGATCAAGGACTTTGTTAAATGTCTCAGTCTCTAGAATATATGGTTCAACATATCTCACAAGTAGAATTCATTAATGCAGTTTGAAAGTAACAATAACAGAAAATGTGGGAATGAATCTGATCAGGATACAATTTTCAGTCATTTCTAATTGATACTACAAATAATAGTCTGACATAATCAGACTTAATTTATTTTACTTACTCCTAAGGATAAATAAATGATGCTTTTCTAAGACTTAAATTTGGAGGAATCTATAGTGAATATAAATCCTTCACAAAAGCAAATACCATCTTGTCTTTGTAATACATTCATAATTTCTACTACTGATCCAATGATTATTTCTATTATCCTTATAAAAATAAATATTCAGTCAAGCTGTGCACTTAACATATTCTGAAGTTCAGAGCAGAAGCTCTTAATTTTATTGGTAGCTATAATATTTTAATACCCACACCATATCTATCTTTTCTACAACAATGCTTAATACTATATTATTATAACTGATATTTACAGTTAGTTTACTAACTGGGTCTAATTCTTTCTAAAATCATAGTTTTAGTTACCCACCTAAAGGATCATATGTAATTCCTTATTTTATAATCACTGATATAAAAGTAATAAAGGAAATCTCCTTTTAAAGTGTAGGGGGAAATGTAGGATCCCATAGGGTAGTGATGGCCAAAGAGGAGTACATGAAATCAAGAAGTCTTGGGGATAGTGAGCAGAGTCATAAATCAATTGTTCCAGACATCTTTCCTAGGAATGGTCATATTATTTGATCACTGTTTGCAGAGCCAGAGGTTGGAAAGGAGTAGTGATGAATAAGCTGTGTGTGCAATGGAGCAACATGACAATGGTGCTAACTCAGCATGGTGATAAGGCATGGGCTTTGTTGTTATAGAGAATTTTCACCAGTCAGAAAGAAGCAAAGGACACAGGGCAGGAAATGAAGAGCTCATCTGGAGATGAAGAGGATTAGCATGAAGGTGACTGGAGTGTAGTAATTAAATTTCACTGGTTCATTTTTTTATCGTTGTTTCTCCAGTGTCTAGCATTATGCCTTGCATGTATAAAAATAATTCTATTGATATATTTTGGCTTAATATTATCTACATTTTCCACTGTAACTTCCTCTCCAAACCTAGATTTATCTCTTAATTTTTAAGAGAGAAAGGGAAAAGGTTTCTACAAAACTAACCAGTATATCCAAAATTTAAAAAAAAATCCTTTTATGAAATGCAGTATTCCACATTTCCCCAAAGAAGTAGGAGGATTTTTTTTTTCATAAATCTCTTTAAGGTCTAAAGTGTCATTCTAATTTTGAAGTATTTAGTGTCAAAACAATTAAACATTTTATTGTTCTTTCCATTTATTGTGTAATAGTAATCATATATACTGTATTTTTCATTTTGCTTATATCACTTTGAATTAATCCTTATTAATTCCCTCTTTTTTTCTATACTCATCCTGTTCATCATCTGACAGCACATAATAATATTCCTTTACAGCCATGTACCATATTTAGTTTAGCCATTCTGTAATCAATGAGGATCTACTTTATTTCCAGTTATTTCTTTCAAAAAATAATGCTATGCAGAACCAGGAGAATATTATACAAAGTAACTGAAACATTTTGGAATGACCAAATATAACTGACTTTGCTACTAATAGCAATGCAATGATCCAGGACAATTCTGAGGGACTTATGAGAAAGAATGCTATTCACATCCAGAGAAAGAACTAATTGAGGGAAAAGAAATAAGAAAACATATGATTTGTTGCTTGTTTATATGGGTATAGTATTTGGGATTTTGATTTTAAAAGATTAGTGTATTACAAAAAAGAATAATATGGAAATGGGTTTTGAATGATAATACATGTATAATAACCCAGTGAAATTTCTTGCCAACTCTCGGAGAGGGAAGAGAAAAGGAGAAGGAGACAACAAGAATCATGTAACCATGGGAAAAAATTTTAAATTAAATTTAAAATGATCATTTAATAAGTGCTGCTATATATAATTTTGTGCATAGAAGGCCTTTCTTCTCATTGACTACCTCATATTATGTGGCTAGCAATGAATCTGTGCATACAATTGTATGGATAGTTTAGTGAAATTATTTGCATAATCTGAAGTTGATTTCTAGAATGATGGTATTAAGTCACAACTCTGCTCACAGTGCATTAGTGTATATGTCTCTATATGCCACTGCAATGTTGACTATTTCTACTTATTGTCATTTTTTGAGGTGGTTAGATGGTTTACTGGAGAACATTCCAGACTTGGAATTAGAAAGACCTGAGTTAAAATCCAGCCATAGTCACTACCTGAGTATACCTATTCATGTGAAATAACCTCATTCAATGTCTATTTTGTTATCTATAAAATGGGATGATAATCTCTCCTACTTAGTGCTTCATAAATAAGAGCTATTAATGTTGTCTTATTTATTTTTGTTGATTAATCTGATAATTGGCTAGGTAAGAAATTCAAACAGTTATTTTTTATTTTTATTTCTCTTATTACTAGTTATTGAGTCATTCTTTCATATAATTATTTATAATCTCCAATTCTTATACCCTTTCACAATTGTTCTTTAAAAAAAGGTTTTCATACATATATCTTTTAGCTATCTATATTTCAGGAAAGCTAAGTGGTGCAGTGGATACAGTGCTAGGCTTGGATTCAGGAAGATATATCTTATTGAGTTAAAATCTGTCTTCTGACATGTCTAAATAAATATCCCTGGGCAAGTCACTTAACCCTTTTTGCCTCAGTTTCCTGATCTGAAAATTACTTAGAGAAGGAAATGACAAATGGTTCCAGAAATTTTTTGTCAAGAAAAGCCCAAATAGGGTTACACGGAGTCAAACATGATTGAAATGATTAAACAACATTTTTATTTCATTGTACTAAAATATGATAGTTGAATTAAAAAGAATTATGATTAGTTCCCAGTGCATTCTCAGTCTCACGAGCAATATTTCATGGTCTAAATATGCATTCTCTACCCATTACAAAATGGAAGTTTGATTGAAAGTGCATGGTGATACACTAATACCATAAACCTTAAAACACACCATGAATCACTCAAATCTACACATATACTCTACACAATACACAATATGTACACATTGACTCAGTCCCTCTCAGTACACCCAACACTAGTCCTGAGGGGTTGACTTCTAAACAAATTAATGCCAACATTTACCCTAGTCAAGAAAACTTCTTGATTTTATATATATATATATATATATATATATATATATATATATATATATATATATATACTAGTCATTAATTCTCCACAATGGGCAGTTATGAACTTTCTTCAAGCTAGGACAGAGTTGCCACCAAGATCTTCAATGACTTTTATAGATCATCTCTATCTTTTAGAGATGAGTGAACAATTCCATAGAAATATTAATTTTGCCCAGTATTACACATCTAGTCCCAAAAACATTATAATTAGGTCTCTCTAATAATAAAATCACAGAGACTCAAATCTGAAAAAGATATTGAAAAAGCAATACAATTTAATCCTCACCTTAAGAATTCCTTATATGACTTCTCCCAAACTACATTTTCCTTGATGAGCAATACAATAAAGGAGATAGTGCTAACTTCTAAGACTACACTCTCTGTTGGACAGTTCTAATTACTTTAAAGTTTTTGCTTAACAAAAAAATACAACCTATATATCCACAGTCCAGTGTCTTTTTATATTTTTCTCTTTCTTCCAAAAAAGAAGAATAAATAAAAGAAATTCATTTTTTAAATGTGGAAATTGTTAATGTACATTATTGGTCCTCTAGTATACACTTGCCCCAGAGCCTCATCACTAGTATATTGAGACCCACAAATTTTATACAAATTGTTCAAAGAAAAACATCTAAGTTCAGAGTATGGTTTTGAACTCAGATCCACTGATTCCAGATATATCAGTCTTATTAAATTAATCATTTTGCCTCTTATTAAGTTTATTTCTATGTTTAGGGATTTGGGATGATATTTATGTTGATTTATTCAAATTCACACGTTCATATCCTAATTAAATGACAAGAATTAAAAGCCGCAATCTCTTTAATGTCTATAAAAGAACCAGTATTTTGTCTTTGGATGTTTGGCATTTCTTCAAGTGTTAACATACTATGTTTTATGGGTCTTCTCTCATCGATATTTTGAAACAAACTGAAAGATTAAGAAGAATATAATTTTTATACTAGCATTAAGCAGAATGTTACAATTTCTACAGCACACAATATCATCCATCTTTCAGAATAACAAAATGTGCTCTCATTTGTGGTTGACATCAATCAATAAATAATGAAATGTCCCACTTACAGAAAATTTCCTGTGTACTCAAAGATACATTTTCAAAATATAGATTAGTATAATTTATTATAGGTAGCATAGTCTTTTCCTTTTTTAAACAAAACAAAGTTCTTGGGTTGAATATAATCTACATGAGTACATCTTGTGTTCAGGAAAAATCAATGATTTTTTTCAAACTAATGAATTAAAGTTGCAATTTCTAAGATGGCCCTAAAATACTTAATTGGATACTTTCCATTTTTTTTCAAGAGGTAGAGTTAATAAATCTGAAATGAGAGAAAAGAAATAGCTTAAAAATTGCTTTTTTTCATCATAATTACCTATGACTGTCTAAATGACACTGAACTGACTCCTTAAGGGAAAAAAATTCACATGATTCATTATGTTCCTCTTGTGGCCAAACAAGTTTTGGCTGTTTTTCCCCCATTCATTTAGTAAAATCATCATTTGTTTTATTTGTTTTTAACATAAGCCAAGTTTCAACACTATCTTATGAATTTTTCTAGGGTTTTTTGATGGTAGGGGGGATGTTTTCCCATTGATAGGAAGGACATACTTTGCTTTTCACAGTTTGACTGTACATGTGTATATGTGTGCATTATTTCTGAATGTATTTTATTAAAATGACATTCCAAATTCCTTCCCTCAATGAAGAGCTTGTGTGATTGTGTCTCTCTGTGTGTTTGCTTTCAGACCTTTTTTATGGTTGTTCACAGAAGGTGCCTAATACTATGTTCTGTCCACAAGAGATTTCAGTTAGAGATAAAAAATATTTAGATGTTACAGATCATTTGCCTATATGACAGATACATTCTAAGACTTTCCTTCTCATAAGAGAAGAATTAATGTACATCAGTTAAAAACCTGCAATCTTAGAGTCTTTCCTACATAAATTAAGCCATCATATAGAGTAGCATGACTCCTGAGATTTGCCAGATCACATTTCTTTATATGTATTCATTACTCTCATTCTGCTTAGGATATTTCCTCTTTAAATTAACAACATTTAATTTAAATAATCAGAATTCATTTTTACTGACCAGATGAAAACTTTTTCTTCTGTGTTTCTTTCTTTGACATTTATTTCAATTTCTTTCTTTCCATGCTTACTTTAATTTTAACTTTCCTCCATGTTTGCATATTTGTTTTGGGATCAGAATTAAAGAGTGATTTATTTTTTCTGCCCAGTGCCATTTTTGCAACAAATGTCTTTTACACTAATTTTTGGATTTCACATTTATTCCTTCATCTCCATATTCTTTACATGCAGCCAATTGTTAAATCCTCTCTATTCTTTCTTGACAATATCACTTTGGTATATGATAACCTACCTATACTTCCCTCTACACTCTCACCTTCTACTCTTATTACCTTGATGCAATTGTTCTTCACTTCTCACCTCAATTATTGCAATTACTTCTTAACTGACCTTTCTGCCTCCAACTTCTCAAATTTTATCTCCTACCCAAAGTTTGTTCTGTACTACTCTGCCACATTAATAGTCAGTAATTCTTAATTTTATTTTTCACTGAAAAATAAGTAAATCCTCACTTGCATATAGTCAGAACTTTCTAGGTTTTCAGTGAAGTCACTCTAGGAATCTAATATATTCTCTCTCTCTCTCTCTCTCTCTCTCTCTCTCTCTCTCTCTCTCTCTCTCTTCTAGTCTCTAACTTACCCATTTCTGAGGCTCTGCTTTCTTTGAACCCATCCCCAATTTCTGGTACATACATTGATGTTTCTTTTCTAGGAACTTCCTTAGTTCTTATCATTCATATGCTGCCCAATTAGCATCTTATCTTAATAAAGAAAAGCTAAGTCATATTTTAATGAGAACTCTTAATTTGAATGTCTATAAAGAGTTGATATTACATAGCTTTCCTCTGCTTCTGATGTGTAACATATAATACAAGTCACATGTTACTAAGAGTGATAAAAACCTCAGAAGTTTTAACTTACCATTTTAAAAATAGGCACTTGCACTTTAAAAAGAAAATAATTTTAAATTTACTTCTGTGAAAGAGCAAGAGGTCTGAATGAATTAGCAGAGTATGTGCATTTGTACATTTTTTTTCCTTGATCACTTATAAAAATTCCCTATTGAATATGTCCTTCTGGACCTGGGTAACAAGGAACAATAACTGAAACAATTAACCTTGGGTTCATTTATCATCAGGTATTAGAAATTCTAGAAAAAATTAATAGGAGCTTTACATTGCATGGAATAAGAAAATGATATTGAAAATGAAAGGTCTGACTAATGAAGATCAGTCTATTTTATGAAGCAGCATTCTTGATGGGATGGTATTAGAACAATGTGGTAATGGGGATCTCAATTAACATAGATGGGAAAAAATCTGAGTTTACTCTCATGAAAAATAAGATTTGAATATATGAATAATCATTTATTTCCTCATCATGGGTGTACTCAAAATATGGAAAACTCCTCCACCAAAACAAATGATAGGAACAAAATATATTATGCTTCAGCTGGCACAAAGAAAGCAGGGGTAGAAACCATCATCTCTGAAAAAAGTAAAGGTAAAATAGATATAGCTAAAAGAAATAAATGGAGAAACTCGTGTTAAAAGTTGCCATAAATAAATGAAACATTGTCAGTATTAAACCTATGGACACCAAATTTATGTCATCCAATTTTTTAAAGGAAAAAACAAATGAGTTGCAGATGGAAATAGGTAACAAAACAATAACAGTGGGGAATTTTAATTTTCCTTCTCAGAACTAGAAAAATCTAGCAAAAAAATAAAATGAGAGATATCTGTAGAAAGGCGAATAAGAACAGAAAAGGGTATACCCTCTTCTCAGTGGTACATGATATTTTACCAAAATATTGACTATGTATAAGGGCCCAAAAACATTATAGTTAAATGTAAAAAGCAGAAATATTTAATATATATTCTTTCCAGACTATAACACAATACAATTTATATATAATGGACCTACGAAACACAAAATAAAAACTAATTGAAGACTAAATAACAATCTTAAAGTACAAGTGGGATAAAGAACAGCACACAGAAACAATTAATACTTTTATTAATGAGACCATATGCCAAAACCTATGGGACACATCTAAATAGTAATTAGAGGAAATTTTGTGTTTTTATATATTTATGTTTATATTAGTAAAATAGATAAAGAACAAATCAATGGATTTGGAATTAATTTAAAAAAAGAACAAATTAAAAATCCCCAATTATAGCCCAAATTAGAAATCCTAAAAAGTTAAAGGTGAGAACAATGAAATTGAATATAAGAAAATCATTGAATTAATAAATAAATCTTATATTTGATTTGATAAAAAATTAACAAGATTGATAAACCATTGATGAATCTGATAAAAAGAGAGAAAAACAAATCACTAACATTAAAAAATAAAAATCATGAACTTTCCAGCATTAAAAATGAAAATAAACAATGATTAGGGGTTATTTGATTCAGTTATATGCAAGTAAATTTAACAAAGGAAAAGTAATAGAAGAATACCTACCACCCCCCAAAAAACTACCTAGAAATAGAATATTTAAATGAACCTATTTTGGAAAAAGATATTGAATAGACACTAAATGAACACTTTCAGAAAAAAAAACCATTATAACCAAAGGGATTTAAAGGGAATTTTACCAAATATTCAAAGATCAACTAATTCCAGTGTTAAACTCATTATTTAAAATAACAGGTAATGTAGAAGTTTTGCTGAACTCTTTTTGTGATATAAATATGATGCTGATACCTAAATCAGGAAGAACAAAAACAAAGAAAGAAAATTATGGGCCAACTTCATTAATGAATATGGATGCAAAAATCCTAAATAAAACACTAGCTGTGATACAACAACAATAGATCACAAAGATTATATGTTATGTTCAAATAGGATTTATACCAGGAATTCAGGGGTAGTGTAATATGTGGGAAATAATCAGTGTAATTTGTTATATTAATCAGTAGGTGCAGAAAAAGCCCTTGGCAAAATACAAATTTCATTCTTACTAAAAACACTAGAAAACACAGGTGTAAATAGATTTTTTTCTTAAAATGATACAAATATCTACCTAAAACCATCAGCACATATTTTTTATTATAGGAATAAGTGAGGAAACTTCTCAATAAATCAAGAGCAAAACAAGTATTCCCATTCTCACCATTATTATTTAATGTAGTAATATAAACGTTAGCAAGAGGAAAAAGAAGAGAAAACAAACTTGAAGGAATCAGAAAGGGAAAAGAGGTAGTAAAAAACTATGTCTGTCTGTCTGTTAACAACATGATAGTATATGTAGAAAATCATATTGATCAGAACACATACATTTGAAAGAATTGAATGTTCTGAGGATTCTATAAAGAAAAATAAAGTTAAATTTAACCAAATAAAGGCTCTAAACTCAGAAATCTTGTGAGAAAATTAAAGACTAGGGTGAGTTTTTATTTTATAATTTTTGAATCGTTAGGTTACCCTAAAACCAATGGATTCTTTCTGTTCTAGTATTCTAAGAAGCACAATTCTGTGTGTCATAATGAGACTGTTCACTACTGTAAATTTCATTTGGTTTGAAAATTGGATTAGACATAGAATAGTTGTTTGAGTTTAGACAAATTGCTTCTTTAAAAGCTGCTAACCAAATTGATTTTTTTCTCCTATTTAGCAATATGTTTCCTTACTAGCTAAAATATGTGACAGTTTCTAAATGTTATCTGTCAGAAATGTGTGTTCATATTCCCTTGCTTTTAAATAACTGTCATAATCCATCATTGTTTATTGAAACTTTTTCTTAAAGTAGTCATTCATATTAATAGTTTGTAGTTCAGAGAATTTCAGTAGAGATTCAAATTGATGAAATAACTTTAATTTCATTGTTTTGCTCACACAGTTGAATTTGAAATAAAAAAATCTCCAAATTGTTTAGCTAATGTTGAAAAATTCTTGGAATTCTTTGTTTAATTTAATTTAATTTTTCTATGTATAGTATGTTTAATTATCGTTTTTTTTCCTGAGAAACAAAAGTACATTACAGCATCATGCTCCTAACTCTTGTTTGGTATACAAATACTGTGTCCATAGAATTATTTGAATATTATTTTAAAGATCTATCATTTTAAGTATCTTAGCTATAATTCTTTCTGAAAGTGTTTCATCCAGAATAATAAGATTGGTACCAGATTAGAAACATTACATGGCATGGAAAATATTAAACCAACTACATAGAATTAGTAGCAAAAAACCCTACAGTTTGCTGAAGATAAGAATGGCTATGGGAATTTGCAATAGTTCCATTCATTAATTTTCATCCCCATTTGATAGCAAAAATGATGATTGGAATTTTTTAAGCAATAACTAATGGGTCAGTGGAAGAGTCATATTTCACAGAAACATGTTATTTTTTAGTACTTGTTTAGTGTTTTATCTATGTCTTTTTCTGCTTCCAGAAAATCATTGAATTAATTACTCCTCCAAGTAAATGATACTAGTAAATATTCAAATGGATAGGCGATTTTATTGACTCATGAGTTGCAAATTATTTATGCTCAACTATTCACTATAATTTTTATCCACATCTCAAAAAATGTTTGCCACTTGTGATGCTGGAGGCTTTCCTTACTCTCTCTTGGCATTGCAAAGATATAATAGATTATTCTGGCTTTAGCCATTATCCCTTACTTTTATGGCATTAGCAGCCCTCATTTTCTCTCTACCATACTATTCTTTAATGACAATATTCACCATTTTTATTTTTGGAAGTTTCTTATTGGATTTATGTTATAGCCTGACCACATCAACTATCCCACCTTCTCTTGAACCTGTATGTGATCATCATCTTTAGTTCTCCACTGACAGTAATGTCCCTGGGCTCACTTATTTTTAGCAGTGGTGGGAAAATAACTGTATCTTAAAGATAATTTTTGCTATTAAGAGAAGCTTAGGATAAGAAAACAATCCAACCCATTTTCTTCCACTCCCACTGCCAATTCAATGCTGGGCACGGGTCCGTGTAAGGCACATTTACCAGAGTGTGCCAGAAGGGGCTGCTCTCTTCCCCCTCTCCATGTGTGTCTGAGGACATTTCTCACATGACCTGTCCCTCTACTCAGCAGACCAATGGGAATTTTCTTCCCTCCCCTGTCTGGGGTAAGGCAGAGGGCTCATATGTAGTATGAGGCTCGTATATAGTATGGGAACTTGGTCTCTAAATGTTCATGATCAGTAACCTAGATCATTTTCCATCTGTATTATCAATCATATATTTATATATGTATATATATATGTATGTACAAATATATGTGTGTATGTATATACAGATACACATTTATTTTTTTATTTTTATTTAATTAATTAATTTAGAATATTTTCCCATGGTTACATGATTCATGTTCTTTCCTTCCCTTCTTGCCTCCACACTCCCAGAATCAATGAGTAATTCCATTTGGTTTTACATTTATCTTTAATCAAGGGCTTTTTCCATATTATTACTATTTCCAATAGAGTGATCATTTAAAGTCAAAATCCCCAATCATATCCCCATCAAACCATGTGATCAATCATGTGTTGTTGTTGTTGTTTTCTGAATTTCTACTCCTACAGTTCTTTCTCTGAACGTGGATAACATTCTTTCTCATAAGTCCTTGGGTGTTGTCCTGATCATTGCACTGCTGTTAGTAGAGAAGCCCATTAAATTCGATTGTGCCACTATACATATTTATATACACTATTTAACCTTTCCTGTGTTGATGTACAGGGCAGATATCTTTAAGTTGTAGATTTCTTTCAAATGACTATCCAGTTTTTAGACTTAATTGATGCAATCAATACAATATCTGTTCTAGCAATTAATTACTTTGGTTTAATTTCTGTATAAAATTATTATTGTTGATGTTGATGTCATTTCTATAGTCTACTTATATTTTTTTCAATATTAATTTTAAAATTTAAGAAATATATATTTATATATATATATTCAATACAGGGTGGTGAGGGGATGAAATAAGATGTTACTATATTCTTTATCTTTTTTTGGAAATAGTACATATGAAAGAATGAATTAGAATATATTATATTTTTTCTATTTGTGCAAGTTTCACTATAACTATAACATTTTGTTAATTTAGTGAATCATGAGTAAGAGAATAAAAGGTGACTAGAATTAAATCAAATTATATATACTATAACTTTTCCTCTATCGTATCAAGTGAGTTATGAGATACAAAAAATACAATTGTTTTTGTTTTTGTTTTTAATTTGTAGTAGCCCTAAGTGGATCTAAATATTTGTGTTTATTATACATAAACTTATATTTTTCTATATTGTTTTCATTTATTTTATACTTTAACCAAGTCAAAACAGAAACAAAGGAATTATCCTTAGACCAACAAGAGTGTATTATATATTTCATTTAAATAGGGAATGTTTCACATTGGAGAGACTAAGTTGTCTTTTGTACTTTTAATGGATCAGCAAAACATTTATGTTCCTGTCACTAAAAGCTTCAATTGTTTGGAGTATTCACAGTCCTTGACACTTACTGTTCTTATCTCTGGTTCTCATCTTAAAACCATCTGTCACTACAGCTCTCTGAGACATCCTCATTGCTCCAAGAGTATGGCCTTGTGTAAAGCAGTGCCTTTTTTTAATCTCTTGGACATTCAGAGGAATGTATGGTGAACCCCAAATGTAGAGCAAAGAAAAAAATGACTTTGAAAACATCCTGAAGTGTAAAATTTACCACATAACACAGAAAAAAGCCAATTCTTTGTTTTCTGAAAACAGACTACTCAGTCACTGTGTATATGGGAAGTGGGGGAGGGTAGAAGCAGGGAAGAAATCTAAAGGCCAAATCTATGTTTTAAAGAATTTTGAAATTTGTATTAAAATATATCAATATTGTGTTGAATATATTTACAACAGAAGTTTTTATATTTAAGGTTCTTTTTTTAGCTCATTCTGCCCATGTCAAAGGTCAATGTAGATGACTTTTTTCATTCCTTTTTAACTGGAACTTCATACATGAAACTAATTTTCAAAATTAATTGATTGGATATATTACCTGCCAATCTCTTATGCTGAAAAATATCTTAATATTTTATTGCATCAATTGGAATGGACAGCTACCTAGGATATTTTAATTATTGTTTTTGGTAAATAGAGGTCAATGTCATATTGTGGAAAGAACCCTACTTTAGAAGCAAGAAGGAAGGAGACTTAGTTTTAAGTCCAGGTTCTATGATTTGCAATTACACAACCATTTGCAATTCAACTCTTTTCCCAAAAACCCTGTTGATTTCTATGAAAATGGAAATAATACTTTATTATTAACAGGATTGTTTCAAGAACAGTGTTTTGTAAATTTTAAAGTGTTTTAAAACTTGAATTATCATCATCAGTATAGAGAGGTATATTCTGTAATGGAGTCAAGACTAAGGTTCAAATCTTGATTCTACTACTTATTAGCAATGTGACCCATGAATAGCCATTTCATTTCTGTGACCCTTGCTTTGGATTTCTTAGTCATGACAGTTCCTATCCAAATCTTAAAATATCCACAGATTGAATAACTGATACTTAAGGCAAAAGATGCTTATGGAGGAACAATGTGTTAGTGTGTCACTAGAACACAAACTACATCTTTAATAGGCCTAATTTCCTTTGAATTATAAAATATTTTAACTGTTTTTTTTCAAATCTTTCCATTTAACCGATTTCTAGCATACATTTGCAACCGATAAAAGAAAAACAATCATCAGACTCATTTTAATGCATAATATATTTGCTTATGTCCTGATTTCTATAACTTACCATGTAGTTATATTAAGTGAGAAAGAAATGCAAAATTGACATTCTGCTGCTTTATATATGTCAATCAACTTTCTTGTAAAATAGATCAATATTATAAATATGAAAGTAGTAAGATATAAAATTCTGAAGACCGAAAATGCATGGAGTTCCTAAATATCATATTTTATAACACAGAATTGTCTGTCTTATAATGCAGCTCTTTATAATGTGAGCTCTTTAAAGACTTGTCAATAATAATAACAGGAACTGGACACAATGCCTCCATTGCCATATGCAGGCATTGGAACTAGCCTTCTTAATAGTGTGTAATTTACAAGAAGACTTGACCAGTTCTACATGATAAGTCTTTGTGCCTCCTGGCTTAGCACATAAATACACAAATATCCAAATGAATCTGTGATTTCATTAATGGGCATATTTTTCAAGTAAATTCGATCCATGGCTTCCCATCATGTGCAATTCTCATTCAAGTTGTCCCATAAATTCTTAGTGGGGGACAGTAGGGAGGGGATGTGAGTCCTTCCTTACTTTCTTTTGTATTCACAAGAATATGAGATGGAGGTTATTGTCTGTCTCTTCCTTTCTCTCACACATCATCAACTTATTTCCTTTTGACCATCCATTTATTATATCTCTTTTCAATAGCAGCTAACTCATATTCACCATATGTCTCTACCTTGCTCTCTCTGAGTTTTACTCATCTTAAAGTCTACAGAGACTTTAAAGTTGCATGATTCAGTCACCTTTGTTTCTGGGGAAAGTTGGGATCATAAAACCAGGATTCCAATTTCCCAAAGGCAAGCTAATATGTTCTCTTCTTGTTGTTTAATTGTGAGCCCAGTTAATTATCTATAAATACTGACAATTATTTATAAAGAAGTTTGTATTTATCCATAAATATATATGTATTTATAGTTTGTTTCTATTTCATAAACATATAGATGAATAAACTCTATAGATAGTCTTTTTAATTGTAGATCATATTATAGACAATAGGTCTTCATCCACATGTTTTACCTTTATCTTTGTTCTCATCAAAATGGTTCTTTGGTGTTCTGACTACGTTAAAAAAAAAAAGAAGTCAAAACAAACAAACCATAAAACTTTTCATCTGAAACTGAGTCCCAGCCAGGGAAGCTCTGAAGAAAAATCTCAAGTCTACTCTGATTTATTGTCTGTTAGATACATGTATTAATACTTTTTACCTTCCTAAAAAAAAGCAAACTGCATATTCTAATTGTGTAGTTCAGCCTTTCTCTTGATTCTAATGGACTTTCCAAAGGCAATTTTCCTTTGTATTCCTATTTTGCTCCCAAATGTAAAGTGAAGAACAGAAATCACTACAAATACTTATTGAAGGATCCCTCTATTTTCAGGATCAAATATCTTTCATATCAGAAGTTTCAGGGCTTTGCAATTATTTCTGTGAATTATTTTTCTGGAGTTGAATGCAAAAGACTGTTGCTATAATAATTAGCATTATTATCATTATTACCTGCTAGTTTACTTCACACAACATTACTGAAAAGTTGTTTGTATGTAAGTTCTTTTGTAAACTAAAATTCCAGGATAAATGCTTTGAAATAGCCCAATATTTAAGGGAATTCTTCGATGAATCCTTTGTTTAAACTCAGTGTTAAAAGAAATAAATTGCTATTCTGATTTGGAGATTTTCAAAATTGTGTTTATGTATGTTTAATGTCAAAAAGTAGGACTACAATTAGGTTATTAGCTAAATTCTTTACTCATTGGTTTAGGTTACAAAATAATGAGAAAGTGTGACTTGAAAATCTAGCATTCTTGAATTCTGGCCTTTGTAAAATTAATTTACTTAAATTGCTTTGATAAAAAGCTTTAGATTTCCACACTTCAAAATTGGGAAATGTAAATTTAAAATAACACTGGAAAATAACAGTAGCTAGTATCAATATAGCACTCTACAGTTTGTGAGGTGCTTTAAAAATATCTCATTTTATTCTCACTGGACAGGAAGAGTTTGGAAGCAGTAATATTTAGTCAGAGTAATGTGTTCTGAGTTTATATCTAAAAGAAGCTCTGTCTCTCTGCATGTGTATATATAAGCACAAATCCTCGAATTTATTATAATGTGTATATATACATATACATTCTAAATTTGACATATATAAACATACGTGTGTATTAGCTTGCATATATGAAGCACTTTCAAGTTTTCAACATGCCTTTAAATTTATCACATCTTATCTTCACAACAACCCTGGGACACAGGCATTATTATCCTCAACATTTGAAATATGAGGAGACTGAGGCAAGCAGAGATTAAGAGACTTGCTCAGTGTCACACATCTAGTAACTATGTGAAACTAAATTTATACTCACTTTTTCCTGACTAAAGTTCTAGTGCTCTACTCATTGAGCCACCACCTATAATGTTAGCATCACAAAGCTATCAGTCTCAAATAATACTCATACCATTTCCAAGAAGTGTTCCATTAATCATAAGTATTTGTTTTTCTGGACAGTCCATTAACCTGGATTTTAAATATTCTTCTTTCCTAGATTTCTAGCTCACCCTACTATTGCTATTGGTCAAATTATTTCTAGAAAACATCAGAAGTATTTTTTTCCCTCTTCTATCTTGATTGGTTCACCCAAAATAGCTCTCACACAGAGTGGTCAGTCCTTTCTTCATTTTTTTTTGCCTCTTTTATTCCTTGTCACTCCTTAGAGATATGTGGCAGGAAATTGAATGTAAGATTTAAGATGGATTTTTGGTATGATAAGTATTTATATAACCTATCAGTTATATACTTATTCCTAATGTTTTACATGGAGATTTGAACCCCAGACTTCAATTCCCAGAAGTCCTTGGCCACTTCCCAAAATGCTTTCTAACCTCACCTGAATTCCCACCCGGACCAAGAACAGAAATTGTATTTAGGCTGATTCTTCACCTACTTTGGGGCTCCCTCTCTCTCCCTGCTTCCACTTTCAAGGACATGAGTAATTTTATTGTCATTTTTGCCATTTGTTATTGGGAGACTATAAATGTTTGAGGACAATAATAATATAGTTATAATGAGAATTTTTCATTAATTTCATTCATTATCTATATTTCTTTCATAACCCCTCCTAGTTATAGTGAAGGTTATGAAAATGACTTATTGAATGTGTAAGGAAGGAAGAAAATCCAAAAACTTGATTTTAACATTGATGTATTTGTGTTATCCTAAAGACAAAGTTGCAAGGGTGGGAATATTTTTGCTATCATTAAAAACATAATTTATGGGACTTTGGACTAATGATTTCATCAGTTCAAAAATAATTTCTGTTGATGCATATTGTAACCATTCCATGAGTTCTTATCCTATTGATTCAAATGCATGACTTTTCATAAACACTTCAAAGAAAATCCACAAAACATACTAAGGGCCCTTATTTTCCTTATTTTAACACCTTTAACTGTTAGTACAGCATAAAGATTATCTGTCCATCTCATTCTCTCTTTATAACGATGTGGCCCAGTCTCTCTTTTTTTTTTCTTTTCCAGTCAGGCAGGCCTCTGACAATTCCATGTCCTCCATTCTTCATTGTGTGCAGTTGCCTAGGTATTTACCTATTCCTCTTTATCAATTAAGTTATTTCTAATTTTAACTATTCTAAAAATGTGGCATTATATAATTCATTGTGTTTCATTGTATAGCACCAGTAAAGCTAAAAAGAATGAATTTTTGTGGTAGTGAACAATTTTAAGATCATTGAAAGTAGAATTTTTCTAATGCAATCCTTCCTTATCTGAGCTTAATGTCCAACTGCATTCAGCATCTGTCCAAAATGTAAATAGCTCTACATAAATAACAAGCTGCCATACTGTAAACTTAAAACTATAGTTCAGGAATCCTTTTCAATATCTGTATGTTTCTTAGTAAGTCAAAGGAAATATCTAGTTCAAAGCAAAAATATTAATGAAATTGCACAGAAAGAATCATTTCCCTCAGAAATCTAGAGCATATTTTCCTCAAACAGATACTACATCAGTGAAAGGCATTGAATAATGTGTGGAACATTCCTAGAGGGACATATAATATACATAGGGCATACTCACATGCAGAGTTTAGTAACTTTGGGCTACAGATTCAAATTATTTGCCAGAAGAATTGGATCAATGCACAGTCTTGACAAAAGTGTACCAGTGGACCTGCTTTTGGAAAGCTTGATTATCTTGAATATCTGTGGTTTTCCTCTTTTGTAAATCCTTACTACAGTAGCTATGCTATTTGGGTTTATAGAACACTATGCCACTAGTATGATTTATTCTGTGTTTTATGTATTTAATGGACTCTCCTGATTTTGAACTAGTTTTGTTTTGATGATTACTGCTTTTTAGAATAGTTGGGATCCCATGCTAATAGGCCTCCCTCTCCTTTTCTAATTCCTTTTCCCCATTAATTCCTATAAAATTCTTGTCCTTTTTTTTCTATCAATAAGTTTCATTATTTTTTCTAAGTTGATAATGTAACCTGTTGGTATTATGGCATTATAATGAAATGTCATTTTGTCATATTGAATTGATCTTCCTGAGCAATTAATATTTTCAAATTATTCAGACTCTGTATTTATTCCCATAAAATTATAGTTGCATTATGTAGCTTATGTGTGAATTTCTAAGTAGACCCATAATGTTGCATATTTATTAATTTATTCATTCTATAGTTTCTTTTATATTGGATTTCTTTTACTCTATCTCCTAGGTTTTCTTGGTAAAGAAATTATTTTTACCTTAGAAGAGTCAGGAAAAGCTTTACCAAAGGGAAAAAATAAAGTGGCACCCATTTTGGACTGAAAAAGGAAGTAGAGAGAGTAGAAAGAGAAGCTATTTGTCTATTTTGGAAGGAACATAGAGTAAATAAAGAATAGATAGTGACATGAATTCAAGCAGAAAACTTAGGAAATTGAGTGAGTTAAATATAAGGCCATTGATTTAATAGTTTTAATATGCAGGTGGGAGACCATTGGGTAAGCTGAATAAAGGATGGATTAAGGAACTAAGTTATATTCTCATTTCCAAAACCCTCATCACCTTTTAGATCTTTTATTCTGTTTTTTTAAATAACATTTTATTAGATCATTTCCAAGCAGTATTCATTAAAGACAAAGATAATTTTCTTTTCCTCCCCCCCACCCCCTATAGCTGACACGTGATTCCACTGGGTATCACATGTGTTCTCGATTCGAACCCATTGTCATGTTGTTAGTATTTGCATTAGAGTGTTCCTTTAGAGTCTCTCCTCTGGCATGTCCCCTCAACCACTGTAGTGGGGCAGTTGCTTTTCCTCAGTGTTTCTACTCCCACAGTTTGTCATCTGCTTATGAATAGTGTTTTTTCTCCTAGATCCCTGCAGATTGTTCAGGGACATTACACCGCTACTAATGGAGAAGTCCATTACGTTCGATTATACCACAGTGTATTAGTCTCTGTGTACAATGTTCTCCTGGTTCTACTCCTCTCATTCTGCATCACTTCCTGGAGGTCGTTCCAGTCTCCATGGAATTCCTCCACTTTATTATTCCTTTTTGCACAATAGTATTCCATCACCAACATATACCAGAATTTGTTCAGCCATTCCCCAATTGAAAGGCATCCCCTCGTTTTCCAATTTTTGGCCACCACAAAGAGCGCAGCTATGAATATTTTAGTACAAGTCTTTTTGTCCATTATCTCTTTGGGGTACAAACCCAGCAGTGTTATGACTGGATCAAAGGGTAGACATTCTTCTATCATCCTTTGGGCATAGTTCCAAATTGCCCTCCAGAATGGTTGGATCAGTTCACAACTCCACCAGCAATGAATTAATGTCCCTACTTTGCAACATTCCCTCCAGCCTTCATTACTTTCCTTTGCTATCATGTTAGCCAATCTGCTAGGTGTGAGGTTAATCCTCAGAGTTGTTTTGATTTGCATCTCTCTGATTATAAGAGATTTAGAACACTTCTTCATGTGCTTATTAATAGTTTTGATTTCTTTATCTGAAAACTGTCCATGCATGTCCCTTGCCTATTTATCAATTGGAGAATGGCTTGGATTTTTGTACAATTGATTTAGCTCTTTATAAATCTGAGTAATTAAACCTTTGCCAGAGGTTTTTATGAAGATTTTTTACCAATTTGTTGTTTCCCTTCTGACTTTAGTTACATTGGTTTTGTTTGTACAAAAGCTTTTTAATTTGATGGAGTTGAAATTATTTATTTTACATTTTGTGACTCTTTCTATGTCTTGCTTGGTTTTAAAGTCTTTCCCCTCCCAAAGGTCTGACATATATACTATTCTGTGTTTACGCAATTTACTTATGGTTTCCTTCTTTATGTTTAAGTCATTCACCCATTTTGAATTTTATCTTGGAGTAGGGTGTGAGGTGTTGATCAATTCCTAATCTCTCCCACACTGTCTTCCAATTTTCCCAGCAGTTTTTATCAAATAGTGGATTTTTGTCCCAGAAGCTTGGGTCTTTGGGTTTTTCATAAACTGTCTTGCTGAGATCATTTACACCAAGTCTATTCCACTGATTCTCCTTTCTGCCTCTTATCCAGTACCAAATTGTTTTGATGACTGCTGCTTTGTAATATAGTTTAAGGTCTGGGACTGCAAGGCCCCCAGCATTTGTGTTTTTTTTTTCATTATTTCCCTGGATATCCTTGATCTTTTGTTATTCCAAATGAACTTTGTTATGGTTTTTTCTAAATCATTAAAGAAATTTTTTGGGAGTTCCATGGGTATGGCACTAAATAGATGAATAAGTTTGGGTAGGATGGTCATTTTTATTATATTGGCTCGTCCTATCCATGAGCAGTTAATGTTTTTCCAATTGCTCAAGTCTAGTTTTAGTTGTGTGGAGAGTGTTTTGTAGTTGTGTTCATATAGTTCCTGTGTCTGTCTCGGGAGATAGATTCCTAGGTATTTTATTTTGTCTAAGGTGATTTTGAATGGGATTTCTCTTTCCAGTTCTTGCTGCTGAGCTGTGTTGGAGATATATAGAAATGCTGATGACTTATGTGGGTTTATTTTATATCCTGCAACTTTGCTAAAGTTGTTGATTATTTCAATTAGCTTTTTGGTTGAATCTCTAGGATTCTTTAAGTAGACCATCATGTCATCTGCAAAGAGTGATAACTTGGTCTCCTCCTTGCCCATTTTGATGCCTTCAATTTCTTTTTCTTCTCTAATTGCTACTGCTAGTATTTCTAGTACAATGTCAAATAGTAGAGGTGATGATGGGCATCCTTGTTTCACTCCTTATCTTATTGGTAATGCATCTAGTTTATCCCCATTGCAGATGATATTAGCTGATGGTTTTAGATATATACTGTTTATTATTTTTAGGAAAGTCCCTTCTATTCCTATGCTTTCTAGTGTTTTTAATAGGAGTGGGTGTTGTATTTTATCAAAGGCTTTTTCTGCATCTATTGAGATAATCATGTGGTTCTTGTTGGTTTGCTTGTTGATGTGGTCAATTATGGGGATGGTTTTCCTAATATTGAACCAGCCCTGCATCCCTGGTATAAATCCTACTTGATCATGGTGGATGACCCTTCTGATCACTTGCTGGAGTCTTTTTGCTAGTATCCTATTTAAGATTTTTGCATCTATATTCATTAGGGAGATTGGTCTATAGTTTTCTTTCTCTGTTTGTGACCTGCCTGGTTTTCGAATCAGTACCATGTTTTTGTCATAAAAGGAGTTTGGTAGAACTCACTCTTTGCTTATTATGTCAAATAGTTTGTATAGTATTGGGGTTAACTGTTCTCTGAATGTTTGATAGAATTCACTGGTGAATCCATCGGGCCCTGGGGATTTTTCTTAGGAAGTTCTTTGATGGCCTGTTGGATTTCATTTTCTGATATGGGATTATTTAAGAATTCTATTTCTTCTTCTGTTAGTCTAGGCAGTTTGTATTTTTGTATATATTCATCCATATCACCTAAATTGGTGTATTTATTGCCATATAATTGGGCAAAGTAATTTTTAATGATTGCCTTAATTTCCTCTTCATTGGAGGTGATGTCCCCCTTTTTGTCTTTCATGCTGTTAATTTGCTTTTCTTCTTTCCTTTTTTTAATTAGATTGACCAGTACTTTGTCTATTTTGTTTGTTTTTTCAAAGTACCAGCTTCTTGTCTTATTAGTTAAATCAATAGTTCTATCACTTTCGATTTTATTAATTTCTCCCTTAATTTTTAGGATTTCTAGTTTGGTTTTCTCCTGGGGGATTTTAATTTGATCACTTTTGAGTTTTTTTATTTGCATTTCCAAGTATTGATCTCTGCTCTCCCTAGTTTGTTAATATATGCACTCAGGGATATCAATTTACCTCTGATTACCACTTTGGCTGCATCCCAAAAGGTTTGAAAGGATGTCTCACCATTGTCATTTTCCTCAATGAAATTATTAATTGTTTCTATGATTTCTTCTCTAACTAAACGATTTTGGAGTATCATATTGTTTAATTTCCAATTAGCTTTTGATTTGGTTTTCCATATACCATTACTGATCATTATTTTTATTGCCTTGTGATCTGAAAAGGCTGCATTGATTATTTCTGCTTTTCTGCATTTGTGTGCCATGTTTCTGTGACCTAATGTATGGTCAATCTTTGTGAATGTGCCATATGGTGCTGAGAAGAATGTGTATTCCTTTTTATCCCTATTTATTTTTCTCCATATGTCTATTAATTCTAATTTTTCTAAGATTTCATTCACTTCTTTTACCTCTTTCTTATTTATTTTTTGATTTGATTTATCTAAATTTGATAATGATTGGTTTAAGTCTCCCACTAATATGGTTTTACTGACTATTTCTTCCTTCAATTCTCCTAGTTTCTCCATTAAAAATTTGGGTGCTATATTATTTGGTGCATACATGTTGATTATTGATATTTCCTCATTATCTAAAGTCCCTTTTAACAAAATATAATTACCTTCCCTATCTCTTTTGATCAGGTCTATTTTTGCTTTGGCTTTATCAGATATCATGATTGCAACATCTGCCGTCTTTCTGTCAGTTGAGGCCCAGAAGGTCTTACTCCATCCTTTAATTCTGACCTTGTGGGTGTCTACCCGCCTCATGTGTGTTTCTTGAAGACAACCTATGGTAGTGTTTTGGATTCTAATCCATTATGCTATTCGTCTACGTTTTATGGGTTAGTTCATCCCATTCACATTCAATGTTAAGACTGTCACTGGTGGACTCCCTGGCATTTTGATATCCTTCCCTAATTCTAACCTTTCTTCTTCAGCTCTACTTTTTAGTCCAGTGATTTACTTTAACTCAGTCCCCCTTGTCCCCTCCCTTGATATATTTCCCTTTCTAGTCCCTCCCTTTTTTCCCCTTCTCCTTCCCCCTCTTCTTCCCTCCCTTTTTTGTGTTCCCTCCCCCCGCCCCCCTTGGTTTTCCCTTCTCTCTACCCTTGTTGGGTAAGATAGAATTCATGATCCCAATGGATCTGGATGTTCTTCCCTCTCAGAGTTGATTTCCCTGAAAGTAAGGTTTAAGTAAAAACTCTCTTCCTCTCCTTCTTATAGGAGTTTTCTTCCCCTCCCCTTCCCGTGTGAATCTTTGTGTGAGAGAGATTATTGTATTTGGTCTTTCTTTTCCCCCTATTTACACATTACATTTTCCCCACATGTTAGTATACATAGTTTGATATAAATGTAGTCCTTATAGAAGAGAGTTTGGGTAAAAGAAAAAGATAACATTTTTCTCCTTTTCCTTTTCCTTCATATTTACCTTTTCAGGTATTCCATGCTCTTTGTTTTTCGATATCGAACTTTCCACAGAGCTCTGGTCATTTTTTTGCAAAAACTTGGAAATCTTCTATTTTGTTGAATGCCCATACTTTCCCTTGGAAGTATATAGTTAGTTTTGCTGGATAGCTGATTCTTGGTTGAAGACCCAGCGCTCTTGCCTTTCTGAAAATCATGCTCCATGCCTTATGATCATTCAGAGTGGAATTTGCAAGGTCTTGTGTTTCCAAGATTGGCATTCCTTTATATCTAAGTTGTCTTTTTTCTGGCTTCTTGTAGGATTTTTTCTTTTGTTTGAAAGCTTTGGAATTTGGCAATTAATTCCTGGGAGTTGTCTTTTGGGGATTTAGTGTAGAGGGTGTTCTGTGAGCTTTGTCAGTAGCTGTATTGCTCCCTTGTTCTAGGATCTCTGGGCAATTTCCTTTGATTATATCTTGTATTATGATGTCAAGTTTGCTGTGTATTTCTGGCTTTTCTGGAAGTCCAATTATTCTTAAATTATCTCTTCTTCCTCTATTTTCCAAGTCTGTCACCTTGTCAGTGAGATATTTTATGTTCTCTTCTAATTTCTTGATCATTTGGCTTTGCTTTATTGATTCTTGCTCTTTTACCTGCTTGTTGTCTTTGAGTTGCCTAATTCTGACCTTTAAAGCCTGGTTTTCGTTTTCAGTCTGGGCAAACTAGTTTTGTAGATGGATGAATTTCTTTTTCATAATTTCCCACTTTTCCTCCCAGAAGGCTTCCATCTTTTTGATCCTTTCCGATTCAAATTCTTCATGGATTTGTGGAGAGTTTCCATTTCCTTTGGAAGGTTTTGGAGCATTTGCTTATTTTTCCTCTCCTATATCCTCTGTATTTTGTATTTTTGCTCCATAAAATGTGTTCAAAGTTGCCCCTTTCTTCTTGTTTTTCTTGGAATTTTGGTACTTTTGTGCTTCTGTGGAGTTTGCCATCTCTATCTGAGTGGGGAGGACTAGCTTTTCTTATCTCTGTCTGGTGTTCAGAGGTTTTAGCCCTAGGCAGATTGTCCATTCTATGCAGTTGTTGTTTGTCTTCCAGGGAAGCCAGGAATTGTTGGTGTTTCTGTGTTACTGCCTTCCTCAGTTCCCTCCCGATGCTTCTCTTGTGCCTTACTTCCATGCTCTGAGCCTGGCTCGGCCCTTTCCTCGGGGTGTTTGTTTCTGTACCTTAGCTGGCCAGGAGAGTCAGCACTCTGAGGGGGTGGGGGGTGTGGCTTCCCTGAGCTCCCAGGGCTCCTGATAACATTAACTTTCTCTGGGTTGCACTGAGTATGCTTTGAGGCAGGGACCTTATATGAGACTCAGATGGAAGGATCTGGTCAGGGGGCTACAGGCTCCTCCTGTCTCTCTCTGTTTCCCTGCTGTCTGGGTGCCCCCTTGACTGGGTCAGGTAGTTTTCAGGATGTGGCCTTCAGTTCTGAGGCCCTTTTGCCAGCCCTGAGGGTTATTGTTGTTTCAGAGGACCCTGCTGTCTGAGGGGGAGGGGCGTGGCTTCCTGGAGCTCTGAGGGCTGCCGATAGGATTAACCTCAGACTGAGTATGCCCTGAGGCAGGGACCTTCTGTGAGACTCAGATGGAAGGATCTGGTCAGGGGGTTACAGGTTCCCCAGTCTCTCTCTGTTTCCCTGCTATCTGGGTGCCCCCTTGACTGGGTCAGGTTGTTTTCAGGAAGTGGCCTTCAGGATATCCAGCCTGAGGCTCTGAGGTTCCCTCTGCTGCCTTGGACTCAGAGCTCTGGGTTGGGAGGATGGGTCCTGGGACCTTCCTTCTGCCTACCCCTTAGTTCCGAGTGATCTCATGTTCTGGCTTTTGGGGGGGGTGTACCTTTTGGTCCAGATCTAGGAGGAGGATTCCCGGGGTCTATGCTGTTGTTTGTTTTGAATTTCGGTGCCTTAGGAGCATATAGTTTGAGTTCGATAGGGAAGGGTTTTCTGAGATCTGAACTTTAGCTTTCTCTATGCCGCCATCTTGACCGTAGATTTTTTATTCTATGAAAAATTTCAACGAGTGAGTATTCAATTAATGGAAATCAGTGGATGTTGCAATCTCCCTAGACATTCCACAAATTAAAACTGAGAAGTTAAACTTTTCTAGCTCAAACATGTGAAATAATGAAAATATTTACATGCTTAGATATTGATGAAACGATTGATGATCCTAACTTATAATGTCAGAGGAAGTAATAAAAAATATATGAAGGAAGGTGGCTTAGCTGTACTTCATTTCAAACTATATTATGAAGTTCCAACTATCAAAACAGACTGGTGCTGGCTAACAAATAGAGTAGAAGACCAAAGGAAAAGATTATGCTCAACACATTATGTTGAATGACCATAGTAACCTAGTTTTTTGACAAACTCCAAAATCCAAACATTTGGAAGAACTCATTGCTTGAAAAAAAATTCTATGAAAGTTGGAAAATAGTGTGGCATTAATTAAACATAGACCAATACCTCATTGTTATATACCAAGGTAAAGTGAAAATGGATACATGATTTAGAAATTAAAGATGATAGCATAAACAAATTAGGGAAGCAGGAAATAATTTACCTGTAAGGCCTATGAATAAGTGAATAATTTATGTTCAAACAAGACATAGAGAATATTATAAGATGTAAAATAGATAACTGACAACATTAAATTAAAATTTCTGCACAAAGAAAAGCAAAGGAACCAAGATTGAGAGGTAAACAACAAATTGGGAAAAAAACCCAATGACAAATATCTCTGATAAAGGCATTATTTCTCAAATACATAGAGAACTGAATCAAATCTATATGAATACAAAGCATTGTCTAGTTGACAAATTGTTAAAGCATATAAACAGTCAATTCTTATTTGAAGAAATTAAAACTCTTTTTAGTCATATGAAATAATGTACCAAATTATTATTGATTAGAGAAATGCAACTTAAAACAACTCTGAAGTACCATTTCACATCTATCAGACTGGATAATATGACAAAAAAGGAAAATGATAAATGTTGGATGGGATGTGGGAAAATTGGGACACTAATACCTTTCCAGTGAAGCTGCAAACTGATATTACTATTCTTGAAAGCAATATGGAACAGTGCCCAAAGGGCCATCAGACTGTGCATATCCTCTGACATAGCAACCAATACTACAAGGTCTCTATCTCAAAAAGAGTACAGATAGAGAAGAAGAATCTACCTGCAGAAAACTATTTATAGCAGTTTTTGTGTGTGTGTGTGTTGGCAAAGAACTGTTACCATTCTGGTTGGTTGTGGCATATGCTTGTAATGGAATACTTTTGTGTAATAAGAGATGATAAAGAAGAAGATGACAAGAAACTCAGACTTATATAAAGTGATGCAAAGTAAATGAGCAGAAGAAGAATGTTGTATATAGTAACAACAATTATGTGTGATGATCAACTTGAATGATTTAACTATTATCAAGAAGGCAAGAATCCAGGATAACTCCAAGAGATTCCTGACAAAAATAGAATATTCACAGAAGGAACAGAGTTTGAATGTAAATTAAAACATCCTCTCTACTTTTTTTTCCTCCATGAAATGTTCTCCAGTGAAAACAGTGTCTTCCTATAAAATATGACAAACATGGAAGTATATGGCATATATTACTTATCTTTTTGAGGTGGGTGGAAAGGTGGGAGGGAGAAAGATAATATAAATTGCAAAATATCAGAAAACAAATATTGAAAAGTTCTACTGATATATTCTGGGGAAATTATCATCAAAATAAAATAAATAAAATGGATGAGTCTTAAACATCTGAAAATAAACTCAAAATTCTTGATAATATACTGCCTTCATTCTCTTAACTTTGTAATTGAATTTCTCCTTATATAGCTATTATCCTCATTTTTAGTTTCTTAATAGGTGAAATTATTAACCATATAATATGACATTTTAATACATATAATTGATTCCCTTTCCCTGTGTATGGAATAGGTGCTTTATTTTTCCATATTCTGTATCCTACATTAAATTATGCCAGAAGTAAATTATATTTTTTCTATTTCCATGAATAGAATAGTGTGGAAAGGAAACAAGACTGACAGTTGGTGGGGGAAGGGGAAACTGGGAGTGGCAGTTGGGATTTTGTGACTAACACTTCCTTCCTACTGGGCTTTACTTCCTTCCTGGTGTTGGAGGAGGGAGGAGCTTGTTCAGCCCAGTCTGGAGTGGTGTGCCTCTTCTTGGGTCAGCTCGAAGATTCAGGCCCAATCACTTCTGAAGTTTAGAATGTTCTTGTTTGCTTTCTGTCTACTGCTAAGATGCTGAATTAGACAAAGCTAGGACAGATATAGAGTAGACGGGAGTGGGAGAAACCCACCACCAGTCTATGAGGCCTGGCCTCAGCTCTGAAGCTGAGGAGAAATTCCAACCTTATTTAGGGACCTCCTTTGTCCCCCCCCCCCCTTCCTAATATCTCTCCAATCCCAACTGGTTATTAAACTTTATATTATTTGAACTCTCAGTCAGAAAATTGGACTTTCTTTTGGGGGCATAGAGGAAGTGGAACATCAGTTCAGTCATTCAATGACAAACAGTCCTTATTGGACCCTTGCTGCTTCCTCTTGGCAGGGGGCATCTCTCTCCCTTTCTTCACCAGGAGCAATATTCCCTCTCTCCCTTCAACTCCTCCATACCCTGCAATAAACCTCCAATTATCTCACATTTTTCCAATCCTCCATTTCTTTTCCCCAATAAATATTACAACAAAAAAAACATTTAGAAGATGAAATGCATACGTGTACACTGGTATATTTGCAGAATAAGATTTTTTTTGTTTCTGTTTTCATGTTCTAAACTTCAAATTCAAAGGGAAAAAATCAACCGCCTGAAAAATTATCCATTTTCTTTCCAGGCTTCATGGAAAACTGTTATCCTCTTGTACTATAACTGCAGTTAATGGTTTTTCTTAGTGTGCTAGGCAAAGGTTCTTTGTTGTACAACATAAAATGGTTATTAAAGGAATGTCAGAAGCTTCAGAAAGTACTTGTCTAAAGAAGTCCAATTTTCTTTTTTTTTTTTGCCTTCCTGACCATTTTCAAAGGCCTTTTCTATTTTGGGCAATCTCATTGTTATTAATGCATACAGCTTGCCATTTGAATTTAGAGTTCACCATACAGTTATAAAATTATTTCTGTAGATTTGATGAGGTAGAAAAATGAGATAGCTCCAATAATTCCTCAGAATGTTATTTTTTTACTATTGTCAGTGGTGAGTTGTATGAAGGGGGAAAGCATCAAATTATCAAATTAAAGGTTAAAAATCATACATTAATCTTGCATTACATTTATCTTATAAAATTCTATAAATTCATATCGACATCGGCATCATTCTCATTAAAATATTAAAATAGTTATAATGTATTTTCTTTCTTTTGATCATAAGTTTCTTGAGAAGTATAATAAAGCCATTGAACTAGAAATCAGAAGTTTAGGCCTGCTTTTAGCACTTAATAGTCTAGTGGCCTTGATCTGGAATTTTGCTAAGTATTTTACTAGACTATAAGACTCAGTTTCTACCTCCATAGTATGAATGTATTTGCTTCATTCTCCTAATAGGCAGTTTGTCAGTCTTGAAAGATAATACACAAAAGAATTATATAAACATTTATAATAAAATAAAAAAAATATTTATCATATTACTTTGGAATTGCAATGTATCGTGGTGACTAGTTATCTGGCTACAGAGTCAAGAAGACAAATACTACTTCTTCCTTTTTGTGTCTGAACAAACCACTTATCCTCTCAGTGCTATTAGTAACCTTTAAATTACTGTTACAAGTACTGTTACAGGAAGTTTCTACATCATAATTCTCTATGTGAATGAAATCACAGGTTTGGCTGCATCCTATTATGTTGTTGTGAAAGGTATTTTGGGGAGAGTGGTACAAATCAAACTGTATGCTGAAAAAGAAAGAAAGAAAGATCTTAAAATATGTTAAAGAAATCTTTTGTTGTAGCTGCCGGCAGCCACAAATTAATATCTCTGTAGGTGGACACCTGAGAAGGAAAATTAGAAACCACCGAGGTTAAAAGGGTGGAGGGGAGAGAGAGAGAACACAACAAAGGCAGAAAGACTCAGAGATAAATAGTTCAACAACCTGGGCTCCAGTGTTTTCGCTCCTCTGATGGTGGGGGGGGGGGAAGAGAGAGAGAGAGAGAGAGAGAGAGAGAGAGAGAGAGAGAGAGAGAGAGAGAGAGAGAGAGAGAGAGAGAGAGAGAGAGAGAGAGAGAGAGAGAGAGAAAGAGCTACACTTGCCCCCAATATTTTCTTTGAAATTCAAGGAATGAGGAATGGGAAGTAGTTAATAATCATGTGATGGCATAGGATTTTACACTGGCTCAATTGAAAACAACTAAATCAAAGAGGAGGTTAATCAAACATGTGACTTGTTAAGGAATCTGGTCTGTCAAGGTAAGAGCTAGGACCCTGTGGCAGCTAATATCATGCCCAGGAATTCTCTTGATCTTTGGATTTTATGAGAGTGGTCAGAATTAATAGAGTACCAATTAAATACAATGATCAATAAATAATATGACTCTGAGTCTGGTACATGAGCATATAGATTACAATATTAATACATCAATAATACTATCAAGATTAGAATATACTTGGAATGCCGTATATCTCCCTTTTTGTTTAAAAATTAATAATGATAAGAATATGAAATAGTTAAAAGAAAATGAAAAACTTAACAAAAACAAAAAAAATCCAAAATGAGTGGTTAGTGATATGCTATTATAAATATACATATACAGTATGTATATGAGTTAATTAAAGTTATTGAACAATATAGTCTCTGAAGGATGAAAAATTATTATTCTTCAAAGGACAATGAAGAAGTGTATGGTGAGTAAGAATAGAATACATTCCATAACAAATAAGCAGGTATAAATGTGAGTAAAAGATTTCATTAGAAAAATACATGATCTAAAAAGAAAGGCTGGTTATATGCCAAGGATGAGGGATAATCTATTGAAGGGGGCATGAAAGGGGCTAATTTAATAAAAAGGTTGGGCTGGATTATATTCAAAATAGGGTCACCAGGAATTTAATTTATTCCAAAGAGTTTTATTGACAATTTATTTACAAAATATAGAAAGAAGGATTAGGAAATCAGAGAGAGGATAGAGTAAGATATCTGGCCTTAGCACTAAGTAATTTACTCCTGGCCCCTGCCTCAACCCAGGCAAGAAGAGTTAGTTTCAACTGGTCTCAGCAAAGCTGAGGACATCTCTCAAGGGAATAGGTCTCTCCTGTGTCTAGTCTCTTCAGAAAAATCCAGCAGTTAAGAGTCAGCTTTTCACTCACCACATTTCAGTCCAATGGAAGAGATTTCTTTACAGTCTCACCATGAACAGGGTCTCAGATCCAGTTAGCAGATTCTTCACCAACCTCCAACTTGAACTCAGAACTCCAGAAGAAGCCAAAATCCAAGTTGAACTCCACTCAGGAATTTGTTACTCCCTTTTAAAGACACTTTGTTTTGTGTCACTTCCTGTGTCTTCTTCCACTTCATAGTCTAAAGCCTTGATTAGGACTGCCCAGGAGGCAGTCAGTCAATTCTGATTCTTCACCCACTATTGCACAGGTGGGTAACAGACTTCCCACACTCAAGTGTGAATGGAGTGTTTACATCTTTGGTGATTAAATCTAAAAATGGGCAGGAGTTACAATTTATTCTTCACAATCAGGGAGAATTAATTAATTTCATTTTCAAAATCAGGGGAAAGTTAAATTTAATCTTCCCAATATGGATGTCCTTTGTGCTCCAATGTTATCCTCAAAGTGTCAAGAGGAGAGATTAGGTTTTTTAGATCAACACCTCGCACATCAAGATAAATTCAGAATGGGTGAAGGACTTGAATATAATGAAGGAATCTATAAGTAAATTATGTGAACACAGAATAGTATACATGTCAGACCTTTGGGAAAGGAAAGATTTTTAAACCAAGTAAGACTTAGAAAAAATCACAAAATGTAAAATAAATAATTTTGATTACATTAAATTAAGAAGTTTTTGTACAAACAAAACCAATGTAACCAAAATTAGAATGGAAATAACAAATTTGGAAACTATCTTCATAACAAAACCTCTGACAAAGGTTTAATTACTCAAATTTACAAAAAGCCAAATCAATTGTCCAAAAAATCAAGCCATTCTCCAATTGATAAATGGGCAAGGGACATGAATAGGCAATATTCAGTCAAAGAAATCAAACATATTAGTAAGCACATGAAAAAGTGTTTTAAATCTTTTATAATTAGAGAGATGCAAATCAAAAAACTCTGAGGTACCACCTCACACCTAGCAGATTGGCTAACATGACAGCAATGGAAAGTAATGAATGCTGAAGGGGATATGACAAAGTTGGGACATTAATTCATTGCTGGTGGAGCTTTAAATTGATCCAAACATTCTGGAGGGCAATTTGGAACTATGCCCAAAGGGCGATAAAAGACTGTCTGCCCTTTATCCAGCCATAGCAATGCTGGGTCTGTACCCCCAAAGAGATGATAAGGAAAAATACATGTACAAGAATATTCATAGCTGCACTCTTTGTGGTGGCAAAAAATTGAAAAATGAGGGGATGGGCTTCAATTGGGGAATAGTTGAACAAATTGTGGTATATGTTGATGATGGAATACTATTGTGCTCAAAGGAATAATAAAGTGGAGGAATTCCATGGAAACTTGAATGACCTCCAGGAAGTGATACAGAGTGAAATGAGCAGAACCAGGAGAACATTGTACTCAGAGGCTGATACAGTGTGGTACAATTGAATGCAATGAACTCCATTAGTGTCAGTGTAAGGATTAAAATTATGGTTGGGAATGAATGTAATAATTATATTTGGTTGCCAATGAATTTATTTTAAAATCCTAATGAAACACCCAAACTCAGCTGGAAATTTTATGGTGATTTAATTACAAAAGGAGGAAGAAAATATTAGAGGGAGGAAGAGAGAGGGAGAGAAGGAAAGGAGTTTAACTCAGCTCAGGCTGAGCCAAAGTGGGAGTTTAAGGCCATGGAGTGCTAAGGCAGAGAAGGGAGTTAGTCCTTATCACTCACATGACCAATCAGAAGGAAAGCTGTCTGCAGGGCTCCTCCAAGCTCAAGCTCCAGGATCGAACTGCCCTCTAGCCCTCTCCACAGGAAGTCATGAGAAGTCCCAAGGCTGTTGTCCACCTCACTTCCTGCATCTCACATGTGCCAATGGTGGCTCAAGCTTGACTTAGGACAGCCCAGAGGTCTGTCCTTTTTTTTGCACATGTCTGTTGAAGCCCATTTTCTCAGATAATTTAATCTTGAGTTTGATGGAGACCTTCCTAATCTTGTTAAACTGAGTAAGGTAGAGAATGCAGAGTTTCCAGGACCTGATTCTGTTATTCCAAGTATGTCCATTGTTACTGATCAGGAAATAGCTAAATCACATCTTCTAAAGAATGGTCAGATTAGGGTGGAATAGTTTTAAAATTCACAGCAGTGAGATAATGAATGATGATCATGATCAACTCAGAGGGATCTATGAGAAAAAATGCTATCCCTATTCAGAGGAAAAACTGTGGGAGTAAAAACACCTGCTTGATTACTGGGTTGGGGGGGGGGATATGGTTGGGGATGTAGACTCTAAATGAACATCCTAGTGCAAACATCAATAGCATGGAAATAGGTTCTGATCAAGGACACATGTATTATCCAGTGGAATAGTGTGTCGGCTATGGGAAGGGCAGGGGGAGGGGATGGAGAAATAGAATATGATTTTTGTAACCAAGGAATAATGTTTGAAATTGACCAAAAAAAAAAAACAAAACAAAACAGAATATGAACTATAAAAAGGCAAGGATTGCCTTGATTACTTATATCCACATTTTGTATTTGAAAAACTTAGTAGAGTGCCTAGCACATAATCAGTATTTCATAAATGCCTTTATATTTATTCATTCTAACATGTATGATGTCTTTCAGTTGTTTCAGTCGCATCCAACTCTAAATGACCCCATTTAGGATTTTCTTAGCAAATAGTTTGCCATTTCCTTCTCCAGCTCATTTTACAGATCTGGAACTAAGGCAAACAGGGGTAAGTGACTTTCCCAGGGTCACACAGCTACTAGTTGTCTTAGACCAAATTTTAAATCAGGAAGGTAAGTTGTTTATTCAAGTATAAATATGTATATACTTAATTGTTTTATTATTTCCAATAAATATAATAATTTAAAATGCAATAATGGTCAATATTTATAGTGGTTTTGTCTTTTCATAAATTTAAATATTACTCTATCTTCTTGTATTCCAAAGGTTAATCTAAACAACATATTCTCGGTTAAATTTCCTGCACAGATTTCCCTTTCTGGTTATGTCCCTTTCACAGCTTTCCAGTTGTTCCTCATCTCAAAGCCTACAAAGAATCCAAGGTCTTCCCTGGTTCTTGCATTATGTTCTATGAGAAGTTGTCAAATATCTGGGGACATCCATACATATATGCATCCAAGGATATAAGCATATGTACTTATATGTATATGTGTTAGTGTTTACTTATATATACACACATATATTCACATTTATCTCTATATATACACATATACAAACATATACACATGTCTGTATGTGTGTAAGCATAGTTATAGGGTAGTTACGTGGCTCAGTGGAGAGAGCACCAGGTCTGAAGCAAGAAGGTCAGAGTTAAAAACTGGTCACTGACACTTAAATAGCTGTGTGACACTGGTCACACATTTTTTTTTTTTGCCCCAATTCCTCATATGTATAATAAGGACACACTGGAGAAGGACATGCCAAGCCACTGTAGTCTCTTTGTCAAGAAAAACCCATGGACAATGTACATGGGGTCACACAGAATCAGACAGGACTGAACCCCTAAACAACAACAAATACTTATACAAACATAGAATATCCCCTCAATTTCCAATTTTTTGCCACCACAAAAAGACCAACTAAAAATATTTTTGTACAAGTGTGTCCTTTCCCCTTTTTTTATTATCTCTTTGGGATAGAGACCCAGTAGTTTATTACCAGGTCAAAGGGTATGCACAGTTTTATAGCCCTTTGGGCATAGTTCCAAATTGCCCTCAAGAATGATAAGATAAGTTCACAACTCCACCAACAATGCATTATTGTCTCAATTTTCCCATATCCCCTTCAACTCTTACCATTTCCTTTATTCCCACATTGGTCAATCTGGTAGGTATGAAGTGGCACCTCAGCATTGTTTTAATGTGCATTTCTCAAATTGAAAGTTTTAGAACATTTATATATGATTATTGGTGGCTTTGACTTCTAGATCTGAAAATTTCTTGTTCATATCCTTTGATTATTTGTCAATTGTGAAATACCGTGTTTTCTCATAAATTTGACTTAGTTCTTTATAAATGTGAGAAATTATCCTTTATCAGAGATATTTGTTATAAAAAAGGTTTTCCCAGTTCATTGTTTATCTTCTATTCTTGGTTATATTAGTTTTGTTTATACAAAAACTTTTAAATTTAATATTATCGAAGTTATTTATTTTTCATTTTATAATACTCTGTCTCTTTTTTAGTTATAAATTCTTCCTTTCTCCAAAGATTTATCTGGTAAACTATTCTCTGTTCCCTTAATTTAGTTGTATTATTCTTTATATCTAAATCATATATATTCCATTTTTACCTTATCTTAGTATTTAGGTTATATGATATTGGTCTATACTTAACTTCTGCCTTACTGTTTTCCATTTTCCCAGCCATTTCTTGTTAAAGAGTGAATTTTTGTTCCAAAAACTGGGATTTGGGTTTTATCAAACACTAGGCTACTAAGGTCATTTACCCCTGTATATTGTGTATCTAATGTACTCCATTGATCTATCATTTTATTTATTAGTTACTACAAAATTGTTTTAATGATTACTCCTTTATTGTACAGTTTGAGATCTGGTACTGCTAATCCTTCTTCCCTCACATTTTTTTTTTCATTAGTTCCCTGGGTATTCTTGACCTTTTGTTCTTCCAGTTCAATTTTGTTATTATTTTTTCTGTTTCTATAAAATAATTATTTGGTAGCTTAATTGATATGGAAATTAATAAATTAATTTATTTAGGTAGAATTATCATTTTTATCATATTAGCTCAGCCTACCAATGAGCAATTAATATTTTTCCAATTGTTTAGATCTGATTTTCTTTGTGTGAAAGGTGTTTTGTAATTGTGTTCATAAAATTCCTTTATTTGCCTTGGCAAGTAGAATACCTAGTATTTTATAATGTTTAGTGATTTTAAGTGAAATTTCTCCTTCTAATTCTTACTGCTGGACTTTATTGGTAATATTTAGAAATGCTGTATATCCTCTCTTTTTAAATTAGCATTTAAAAAGCATATTTGCTTTTTTGTATATGACATAATACTAAGTGATATATGTGAAGATTGGATTTGACCCTCCCATGATTGTA
Organism: Monodelphis domestica; assembly: GCF_027887165.1. NCBI lineage: Eukaryota > Metazoa > Chordata > Mammalia > Didelphimorphia > Didelphidae > Monodelphis > Monodelphis domestica. Next base: position 186,521,127 of record NC_077229.1, read on the forward strand.
ACAATCAAGGTACTTAGCTCTTCCCTGATTGTGAAGATTTAAATTGTAACTCATGTCTATTTTTAGATTTAATCCCCCAAAGTGTAAACACCCTACTTAAAAGTTAAGTATAGAGACTTGCCTATTTTTAGATTCAATCACAAAAAGTGCAAGCATGGTACTTAAAAGTTAAGTATGAAGATCTGCTCATTTACATCTACTCACCAAAAGTGCAAATATCCCACTTAATCATGAAGTGGGAGCTCTATGACGCATGTGTGTGATGTAACAAATCAGAATCGACTAACTGCCTTCTGGGCAGTCCTAGAGCAGAGCCTCAGCTGTAATTGGTAGACATGAAATTAGGCGAAGTGACTCAAGAGAAAATGCCTTTGAAAGAGAGAGTGCTACACAGAGTTTGGGGATTCTTGGAACAGAATTCAATTTGTTCTTCCACTACGGACAATTCTTCATACTTTCAAATCGAGGTTGGTGAAGAGGGGTAGAAGAATCTGCTGACTGGTCTGTGAGTGAAAGGCTGATTCTTAACCACTCAATTTTCTACAAAGACTTCCTGGGTCTTGGCTTTGCTGAGGCTGACTAAAATTAATTCTCCCTGCCCAGAGGGGCCAGGAGTAAATTACTTAGTGTTCAGACTAGATATTTTATACCTTATTCTCTCTCTGATTTCTTACTTCACTCTATATTTTGTATTTTATAACATTCTCTATTTTGTAAATAAATTGTAAATAAATCTTTTTGGAATTAATTAAATTCCTAGTGACTATACTCTTAAATAATCAAGTCCAACTCTTTAAAAATTAAACCCCTTTCTACCTTACATATATAACATGGTTCAGAATGATTGAGACTCTACCTTTTAAGAGCTTATGGTATGACTATATTTTGTTATTGTTATTTTTTTAGACATGTTTGACTCTTTAGGGCCCCATTTGGATTTCTCTTGGTAAAGATATTGAAGTGGTTTCCTTCTTTAGCTCATGCAATAGGCCAGAAAACTGTTATGAACAGGGTTAAATGACTTCTTCAGGCACATAAAGCTATTAGATGTCTGTGGCCATATTTGAAAATCAAGAAGATGAATCTTCCTGACTCCAAAACTAGCACTATATCCACTTAGCTTCCACTGACTATATTCATGTGACTACATAGTTTTCAAAAAATAAACTAAACTTTGTATAATAAGAGAATTGATTTAGAGTTTAAAATGAACTTAAGGTTCATGAAACTTAACCCCCTCATTTTACAGGTGAGGAAAATGATGTACTTTAATTTTCCCAGTATCCATAGTTTATTTAAGTGCCAAAAGCAGAATTCAAACTCAAGTCTCTCTAACTTCAATTTTTATGAGGAGGGAGTGCATTCTGGGAAGGGTGAAAAATTTTACAGATATATGAAAGTAAGAGAAATTATTTGAATTTCAGAACAACTAATAATCTAGTTCTGAAGGATTATAAATTTTCTAAAAAAGAATAATTTAAAATGAGATTGGAAAGGCAGATCAGACTTAAATTCTTGCATAAATCCTGAATGCCAGACTGAGAAGTTTATATTATTCAGCCCTAAAAATCAAATTTTGAATAAAAAACATTATGAAATAGGTATGTCTATAACAATTATAATTTATTTGATATGTGTCATGAGGGAAATGAGTAATATAAGGCCTAACATAATGACTTCTCAACCAAAATTCAACCATAAATAATAATAACATATTAAGTGCTTACTGTGTGCCAATTTTGGACTATGTACTAAGTATCCAAAGGCAAAAGATAGTGTCTGATCTTAAGGTGCTCATTGTCTAATGGGTATTAATTTTGTTTTTGTTGTTTTTCATACTGTTGGGAATTTGATGCTAATTGTGAATGTTACCTTATTCATTCCCAAGGCACACTTCATTCTTAAGAAGACAGTTAAAGTCTCTATTAGTAAGGGCAGTAACTATGTGAAATTCTTATCCATAGCAAAGCTCAGGCTTGAATATAGGGAAGAGTAGCAGTAGATCAATATAAGTACTATAAAGAGAGTGCTGGACCTGGAGGCAGGAAATGTGTTGAATTCATCCTAAGTTCAAATGGAGTTTCAGACACTTCATATCTGTGTCACCCTGGGCAAGTTATTTAACCCTGTTTTCCTCTGTTTTGTCATCTATCAAATGAACTAGAGAAGGAAATGGCAAACCATTCCAGTATTTTTGCCAAACAAACACAAAGTGGAGTCACAAAAAGTCAGACATGATTGAAAATGACTGAACAACAAAAAGTCTGAAAAATATTATCAGCATTTTAAGAAAATAATCAAGACAGAATTTAGGTGTATTGTCCATGATGATGCAGCTTATCATGTATGTATGTAAAAATTAAAATTAATGTATAATATTTTAAAATATTATATTTTAATAGATTTTATTAATGATCATTAGAAATAAAGGAATAAAAAGGTAACAAAATACAAACCATGTGCCCATCTCTAATCTACCTGTTCAAAATTCTCCACCACAGTCTCCAAGAGGAAGCAAAGAGACAGAGAACAGAATCCCCACCCAATATACCACTCCCCCCCCCCTGTCTATAGTCTATATCAGCAAGTAATGACAGAAAGTCAGTGGGGTCCTGGGAAATGTAGTTTTTAGGGTAACAGATTGCCAATTACATATGAATGCACTATATATATTCACGCATTGAATTTGTATTATATGTATGAATGTGTATATGTATATAACAATACCAGGGTTCATGCCCATGTCTTATGATTCCAAGATTATTGTCCATTTCATTAAAGTATGCTTCATCACACACACACACAAAGACTTTTATATATAGTATATGTTGTTGACTTCTCCCGAACTGAGAATCAGACTATTGGTCACCAGAGATTTTTAATTTTTTTTCCAGATTACATGATAATACAGTTCAAAAACCATTTTCTCACATTTTGCAACCCATGTTCTTTTCATCTTCATTAATAGCATTGCCTTCTTGGGGAAAAAGAGGCTGGTATTATGAAATAGTTAGTACATGTGTTAGACAATGCAAATTTCCTTGTTCATCAATGTGAAACAAACAAATTGCTTACCCTAGAGAAAAATTCCTGGAGGAAATAAAGTGAAGAAAGGTATGTTTCAATGTGCAATCAGTCTCTATCAGTTCCTTCTATGGGGATAGATAGTCTTTCTTGTCATGAGTCTCTTGGAATTGTCCTGGGTGATTGTATTGTTGATAATAGTTACGTCATTCATGGTTGCTATTATTGTGTATGTCATCAGAGATTTTTGCAAATTTAATTTCTTTGAGAGCTTCTAGAAATGTAATAATAATATAGATATTCTCATTAAGCATTGATGCTATAGTGGCAATGCTATTAATGAAGATGATTCACATTTATATGCAATTAAAACCTTTTCAAAGTTTTTGTCTTTATATTTGCTCAAACTAATTTCCAACAATCTGCAAGTGAAGTAAAGATTAAAGTTCCTATTTGGAAAAGAGAAAACTGAGAAGCAAATTACCATATCATATTATTAGAAAAACTTGTACCAAAAACCCAATATTCTTGATTTTTAGTCCTGTGTTGTTTCCAAAAATATACAATGTTTAGATAGATAAACAAGACACACACACACACAGAGAGAGAGAGAGAGAGAGAGAGAGAGAGAGAGAGAGAGAAGATAGATATAGATATTAACAACTAGATGTGTTAATTGCATATTTATGTAACTCGGGTCATTTAGCCAAGGAAGGAAGAATAAAGTTAGATTAGTAATAATTCATTCACTTTCTTCCCTTTACTAGTAAGTTTTTACTTCAAGTATCATGCCATTGGCAAATTACTAAATTACTATATGAAACTATGACAGGGGAGAGAGAATCAAACTTTTCTTCCTTTAAGAAAAAACTTGCTGGTGAGGAGTCTTAGAAAGTACTTATACACTCTGCCATTAGAATGTTTGCTCTTAAAAGGACTACATGTTGTTATTATTCAGTTCTCTTTTTTGTTTATTTTCTTTATTGCCTTGAATCCTAAGCACTTAACAGAAGACCAGCAATAGAAATGTTTACCTAGTACTTAAGGTAAAGCTGACTGAAAGGAAGCCTTTTTTGCTAGATAGCACAGAGGATAAAACACTGGAACAAGTCAGGAAAACCTGGATTCAAATTAGGTCTCAGAATCTTTTTTTTTTTGTTTTTTTTTTTAAATATATTTTATTTGATCATTTCCAAGCTTTATTCGTTAAAGACATAGATAATTTTCTTTTCCTCCCCCCCACCCCCCATAGCCAACGCGTAAGTCCACTGGGCATTAGATGTTTTCTTGATTTGAACCCATTGCTTTGTTGATAGTATTTGCATTAGAGTGTTCATTTAGAGTCTATCCTCTGTCATGTCCCCTCAACCTCTGTATTCAGGCAGTTGCTTTTTCTCGGTGTTTCCACTCCCATAGTTTATCCTTTGCTTATGAATGGTGTTTTTTTCTCCTGGATCCCTGCAAGTTGTTCAGGGACATTACACCGCCACTAATGGAGAAGTCCATTACGTTCGATTATACCACAGTGTATTAGTCTCTGTGTACAATGTTCTCCTGGTTCTGCTCCTCTCGCTCTGCATCACTTCCTGGAGGTTGTTCCAGTCTCCATGGAACTTCTCCACTTTATTATTCCTTTTAGCACAATAGTATTCCATCACCAACATATACCACAGTTTGTTCAGCCATTCCCCAATTGATGGGCATCCCCTCGTTTTCCAGTTTTGGGCCACCACAAAGAGCGCAGCTATGAATATTTTTGTACAAGTCTTTGTGTCCATTATCTCTTTGGGGTACAGACCCAGCAGTGCTATGGCTGGGTCAAAGGGTAGATATTCTTTTGTTGCTCTTTGGGCATAGTTCCAAATTGCCCTCCAGAATGGTTGGATCATTTCACAGCTCCACCAGCAATGAATTAATGTCCCTATTTTGCCACATCCCCTCCAGCATTCATTACTTTCCTTTGCTGTTATGTTAGCCAATCTGCTAGGTGTGAGGTGATACCTCAGAGTTGTTTTGATTTGCATCTCTCTGATTATAAGAGATGTAGAACATTTTTTCATGTGCTTGTTAATAGTTTTGATTTCTTTATCTGAGAACTGCCTATCCATTTCCCTTGCCCATTTATCAATTGGAGAATGGCTTGATTTTTTGTACAATTGATTTAGCTCATTATAAATATGAGTAATTAAACCTTTGTCAGAGGTTTCTATGAAGATTTTTTCCCAATTTGTTGTTTCCCTTCTGATTTTAGTTATATTGGTTTTGTTTGTACAAAAGCTTTTTAGTTTGATGTAGTCAAAATTATTTATTTTACATTTTGTGATTCTTTCTATATCTTGCTTGGTTTTAAAGCCTTTCCCCTCCCAAAGGTCTGACATGTATACTATTCTATGTTTACCCAATTTACTTATGGTTTCCTTCTTTATGTTTAAGTCACTCACCCATTTTGAATTTATCTTGGTGTAGGGTGTGAGGTGTTGATCTATTCCTAGTCTCTCCCACACTGTCTTCCAATTTTCCCAGCAGTTTTTATCGAATAGTGGATTTTTGTCCCAAAAGCTGGGATCTTTGGGTTTATCGTATACTGTCTTGCTGAGGTCGCTTTCCCCCAGTCTATTCCACTGATCTTCCTTTCTGTTTCTTAGCCAGTACCAAATTGTTTTGATGACTGCTGCTTTGTAATATAGTTTTAGGTCAGGGACTGCAAGGCCCCCATCATGTGTGTTTTTTTTCATTATTTCCCTGGATATCCTTGATCTTTTGTTCTTCCAAATGAACTTTGTTATAGTTTTTTCTAAATCAGTGAAGAAGTATTTTGGTAGTTCAATGGGTATGGCACTAAATAGATAAATAAGTTTGGGTAGGATGGTCATTTTTATTATATTGGCTCGTCCTATCCATGAGCAGTTAATGTTTTTCCATTTGTTCAAGTCTAGTTTTAGTTGTGTGGCGAGTGTTTTGTAGTTGTGTTCATATAGTTCCTGTGTTTGTCTTGGGAGATAGATTCCTAGGTATTTTATTTTGTCTAAGGTGATTTTGAATGGGATTTCTCTTTCTAGTTCTTGCTGCTGAGCTGTGTTGGAGATATATAGAAAAGCTGATGATTTATGTGGGTTTATTTTGTATCCTGCAACTTTGCTAAAGTTGTTGATTATTTCAATTAGCTTTTTGGTTGAATCTCTAGGATTCTTTAAGTAGACCATCATGTCATCCGCAAAGAGTGATAACTTGGTCTCCTCCTTGCCTATTTTGATGCCTTCAATTCCTTTATCTTCTCTAATTGCTACTGCTAGTGTTTCTAGTACAATGTCAAATAGTAGAGGTGATAATGGGCATCCTTGTTTCACTCCTGATCTTATTGGGAATGCATCTAGTTTATCCCCATTGCAGATGATATTAGCTGTTGGTTTTAGATATATACTGTTTATTATTTTTAGGAATGACCCTTCTATTCCTATGCTTTCTAGTGTTTTTAATAGGAATGGGTGTTGTATTTTATCAAAGGCTTTTTCTGCATCTATTGAGATAATCATGTGGTTCTTGCTAGTTTGCTTGTTGATGTGGTCAATTATGTGGATGGTTTTCCTAATGTTGAACCAGCCCTGCATCCCTGGTATGAATCCTACTTGATCATGGTGAATGATCCTTCTGATCACTTGCTGGAGTCTTTTTGCTAGTATCCTATTTAAGATTTTTGCATCTATATTCATTAGGGAGATTGGCCTATAGTTTTCTTTCTCTGTTTTTGACCTGCCTGGTTTTGGAATCAGTACCATGTTTGTGTCGTAAAAGGAGTTTGGTAGAACTCCCTCTTTGCTTATTATGTCAAATAGTTTGTGTAGTATTGGGATTAACTGTTCTCTGAATGTTTGATAGAATTCACAGGTGAATCCATCAGGCCCTGGGGATTTTTTCTTAGGAAGTTCTTTGATGGCTTGTTGGATTTCAATTTCTGATATGGGATTATTTAGGAATTCTATTTCCTCTTCTGTTAGTCTAGGCAGTTTGTATTTTTGTATATATTCATCCATTTCTCCTAAATTGGTGTATTTATTGCCATATAATTGGGCAAAGTAATTTCTAATGATTGCCTTAATTTCCTCTTCATCAGAGGTGCTGTCCCCCTTTTCATCTTTAATGCTGTGAATTTGCTTTTCTTCCTTCCTTTTTTTAACCATTACCTTGTCTATTTTGTTTGTTTTTTCAAAGTACCAGCTTCTTGTCTCATTTATTAAATCAATAGTTCTATCACTTTCGATTTTATTAATTTCTCCCTTAATTTTTAGGATTTCTAATTTGGTTTTCTGCTGGGGGTTTTTAATTTGATTGCTTTCCAGTTTTTTCATTTGCATTTCCAATTGATTGATCTCTGCTCTCCCTTGTTTGTTAATATAAGCATTCAGGGATATGAATTTACCTCTGATTACTGCTTTGGCTGCATCCCAAAAGGTTTGAAAGGATGTCTCACCATTGTCATTTTCCTCAATGAAATTATTAATTGTTTCTATGATTTCTTCTTTAACTAAACGGTTTTGGAGTATCATATTGTTTAATTTCCAATTGGTTTTAGATTTGGTTTTCCATGTACCATTACTAATCATTATTTTTATTGCCTTGTGATCTGAGAAGGCTGCATTCATTATTTCTGCTTTTCTGCATTTGTGTGCTATGTTTCTGTGACCTAATGTATGGTCAATTTTTGTGAATGTGCCATGTGGTGCTGAGAAGAAGGTGTATTCCTCTTTATCCCTATTTATTTTTCTCCATATGTCTATTAATTCTAATTTTTCTAAGATTTCATTCACTTCTTTTACCTCTTTCTTATTTATTTTTTGATTTGATTTATCTAAATTTGATAATGGTTGGTTTAAGTCTCCCACTAGTATGGTTTTATTGTCTATTTCTTCCTTCAATTCTCCTAGTTTCTCCATTAGAAATTTGGGTGCTATATTATTTGGTGCATACATATTGATTAATGATATTTCCTCATTGTCTATAGTCCCTTTTAACAAAATATAATTACCTTCCCTATCCCTTTTGATCAGGTCTATTTTTGCATTGGCTTTATCGGATATCATGATTACCACTCCTGCCTTCTTTCTATCAGTTGAAGCCCAGAAGGTCTTACTCCATCCTTTAATTCTGACCTTGTGGGTGTCAACCCGCCTCATGTGTGTTTCTTGAAGACAACATATGGTAGGGTTTTGGATTCTAATCCATTCTGCTATTCGTCTACGTTTTATGGGTGAGTTCATCCCATTCACGTTCAAAGTTATGATTGTCATTTGTGGACTCCCTGGCATTTTGATTGCCTTCCCTAATTCTAACCTATACTTCTTCGGCTCTACCTTTTAGTCCAGTGATTTACTTTGAAACAGTCCCCCTTGTCCCCTCCCTTGATGTTTCCCTTTTTAGTCCCTCCCTTTTTGTTCCCTCCCCTTCCCCCCTCTCTTTCCCTCCCTTTTTGTTCTCCCTCTCCCCCTCCCCCCCTTGGTTTTTCCCTTCTCCTTACCCTTGTTGGGTAAGATAGAATTCAAGATCCCAATGGATCTGGATGTTTTTCCCTCTCAGAGTTGATTTCCCTGAGATTGAGGTTTAAGTAAACCCCCCCCCCCTCTTCCTCTCCTTCTTATAGGAGTTTTCTTCCCCTCCCCTTCCCATGTGAATCTTTGTGTGAGAATGATAATTCTATTTGGTCTTTCTTTACCCCCTATTTATACATTACATTTTCCCCACATATTAGTATACATAGGTTGATATAAATGTAGTCCTTATAGAAGAGAGTTTAAGTAAAAGAAGAAGATAACATTTTCCCCTTTCCTTAATATTTACCTTTTCAGGTATTCCTTGCTCTTTGATTTTCGGTATCAAACTTTCCACAGAGCTCTGGTCTTTTCTTTGCAAAAAGTTGGAAGTCTTCTATTTTGTTGAATGCCCATACTTTCCCTTGGAAGTATATAGTCAGTTTTGCTGGGTAGCTGATTCTTGGTTGGAGACCCAGCTCTCTTGCCTTTCTGAAGATCATGTTCCATGCCTTACGATCATTCAGAGTAGAACTTGCAAGGTCTTGTGTGACCCTGATTGGCATTCCTTTATATCTAAATTGTCTTTTTCTGGCTTCCTGTAGGATTTTTTCTTTTGTTTGATAGCTTTGGAATTTGGCAATTACATTCCTGGGAGTTGTCTTTTGGGGGTTTAGTGTAGAAGGTGTTCTGTGAGCTCTGTCAGTGGCTGTATTGCCCCCTTGTTCTAGAATCTCTGGGCAATTTTCTTTGATTATATCTTGTATCACCATGTCCAGTTTGGTGTTTATTTCTGGCTTTTCTGGGAGTCCAATTATTCTTAAATTATCCCTTCTCCCCGTATTTTCCAGATCTATCACCTTGTCGGTGAGATATTTTATGTTCTCTTCTAATTTCTTGGTATTTTGGCTTTGCTTTATTGATTCTTGCTCTTTTACACGATCGTTGTCTTCCAGCTGCCTGATTCTGGCCTTTAAAGCCTGGTTTTCTTTTACAGTTTGGTCAAACTGGTTTTGTAGATGCGTGAATTTCTTTTGCATTATTTCCAACTTTTCCTCCCAGAAGGCTTCCATCTTTTTGGTCATTTCTGATTCAAATTCTTCATAGGTTTGTGGAGAGTTTCCATTTCCTTTGGAAGGTTTTGGAGCATTTTCTTTTATATTATCTTCTATCTGCTCTGTATTTTGTATTTTGGCTCCATAGAATGTGTCCAAAGTCGCCCCTTTCTTCTTATTTTTCTTGGTATTTTGGGGCTTCTGTGCTTCTGTGGAGTTTTCCATCTCTGAATGTGGAGGATTGGCTTTTCTTGTCTCTCTCTGGTGTTCAGAGGCTTTAGTCCTGGGCAGATGGTTCTATGACTTTCCCTGGGTTAAACTGAATATGCCTCACTGGAACTGGAATGGAAGGGTCGGACCACGTTGCTTTCAGGAAGTTGCCTTCAGAATCGCTGGCTGTGAGGCTGTTTCGTTGGCCTGCGGGGGGATGGGCTGCAGCTAACCCAAGCTCCGAGAGCAAGGACTTTCACTGAGACTTGGATAGCAGGATCCAGCCCGTGAGGCTGTCTTGCCCGCCCTGAGGGTTGCTGTTGTTTCGACCAGCTCTCTGCAGCCGAAGCCCCAGGCAGTAACTTTCACCGGGACTGTAGAAGGCCCTGGGGGTTCTGCTCTCTGAGCCCGGCCGGGCTGCGGCTTCCGGGAGCCTTGGACTCTGCGCTCCTACCCCTGAGGTCCGAGTGATCTCGGGTTCTGGCTTTTAAGGGGAGCCGTACCTTTTGAACCGGGTCCAGGTCCAGGAGGAGGGTTCCCAGGGTCTGTGCTGTTGATCGTTTTGAATTTCGGCGCCTTAGGAGCTTATCGTTTGAGATCGGTCGGGAAGGGTTTTCCGGAGATCTGAACTTGAGCTTTCTCTAAGCCGCCATCTTAACCGGAAGTTCCCCCAGGTCTCAGAATCTTACTAGCATTGTGATCCTAGGCTAGTCACTTAACCACTCTGATTCATGTTCCTCAACTGTAAAGTGGAGATAATAATAGTGCAATGCTTAGCATATAATAGGTGCTGTGTGAATACGTATTCCTTTCCCTCCTATCTCTACTAAAAGCTGACATACAGAAATCCAAATACGTTTACTATCATTCAGTTTTCCACTGCCTGCTTCACTGTCCCTGTACATTGGGACATGTATTCTGAGCCATGCCTCCTTCTCCATGATGTACTCCCTTATAGGATTATACTTACTGCAGCTCTGTTCTGACACACAGACAAGCATTCAAACCAGGAGAGCATAAACAGAGAAGAATTATTTTTATATAAATGTTATATATGAATCCTCTTTTCTTTGAATCTGGAGAAAATTAACCTCATTTTAATTTCTTATATTTCTGTCTTTATCTGTGGTGTATATTGGTCACTTTTTAAATAAATACTCCACACTACATTTTTCCCATTCTTCTTTTCATCTAGGTAAAATTTTAATTCTCCTTTCATCTAATCATAGTGACTATAGCAACACCTTTGATTTTTTTTCTCTTGATTTCTAATCCACATTAAAACTTTTTTCCTCTGTAAATAGTGCCAATACTAGATTTTTTCTTTTCTTCTTTTGTGCAAATCTTTTCTCCCACCTTTGAATACAGCTCACATTCCCTTTCTTTAGAATCCATTCATGATGACTGTCATTGCTAGATGAAGCAGTAAATTCCTACATCCCAACTTCATAGAATCATAAATTTCTTTCACAGTATTGGATTCTTTCAGAAGTTTAATGTTTACGCTTTCCCCCATTATTATGTAGTCTAGTTTTCTTTCCTTAAATACCTCTTGACACTCTTTGTCTCTGCTAGTGGTCAATGATGAGGTGACTTTGGAAGGCATTTAGTCTCTCCTTTCATAGGAAGTCTCTAAGTTTCAGGGATAGAGGTAAAATCTCTGTGTCTCAATTGTTAAGTCCTTCTTGCCAAACATAAGGCTTTAAGACTGACTTCTTAGATAGATCCCTTGCAGTATCCCTTATATTCACTAACGATTAAAATGTAAACCAGCTTCTTATATTTTCTTGACATAATCATCTTCTACTTTATACTTTTTATGAAACAGTGTCTAACCCATTATTTAACATTGGAAAAAAGCTAGTTTTCTTACTTATGAGTTTTTAATGAATTGTGGTGCTTTTAAGAATTGTTTATGAATAATAGTTACAATCAGAACTCTATCCAGTTTCAATAAAAAGGACATACAGAAACTGTAGAAATAAATACAAATACAGGCCTTATAACTTATTATATTTACATTGCATATGCTGAGATTAAACATGAATTCTACCTTATTTTCTATGACATAATATTTGCTTTGGCCTCTTATTAGCTTGTATATTTTTGTAATATCCTCTTTAATTTTTGTCTTTATATGCTCTGCACCTACAAGAGTAGTTTGCAAAGAGTAGGCATCTGTTTGTGTAATTAGATCATTTCACCGTAGCTGCTCATAGTCTTCAGTCTAATGTGTTCTAAATGTCAAAAACTGAAATCCAGAAAGAATGATGCTCATACTAATACATAAAATATATTAATGTCAATCAAGCAACATAAAATGAGCTACCCCAACTTGCTGTCATTGAGGGACAGCCCTTCCCTAAATGGTCCTTTTCTTTTAGAAGCATTTGGACAATTGTGAAACACAAAGATATTCATCAAGAATATATATTTCTACACATATATCCATAGTGTTGAACCTGCTTATTAAAAACACATTAAAATCCACAAGAAATATGACTTGCAATTATATACCACCATGCCTTTAGATATCCCTAAATCAACTCAATTGCTCCTCTCTAACCAAGAGTAAAATATCTCCACAAAATAAATACAGGAGTGAAAGGACTGACAGGGACAGGAACAGGGAAACAACCTCCAAAATAAAAGAAAAACCCAAAATGTAGGCAGAGATCATCTGGGGAACTCAGGTGGAGCAGAGCTATCAAGAGGCATAGCAGTGAGTGAAGAGCAAGCCAGGAGCAAACCACATCCACCACTGCCACACACATCTGGTCTCACAGGTTTGAAACTTAAGTCCAAGCTAAATCAGACCCTGAGATCCATCCAGACAATTACTGGTCTTAGGCAACTAATACCCCTTGGAAATACAAACTTGTGGAGAAGACCAGAATCCTGCCCAAGGCAATCTGGGGTAAAGGGGGGCAATTCTTGTGGGCCCAGAGCAAAGCCAGGAATCCCAGTATCGGCTTGGGGTGAGGACACAGTTCTCAGGGAACCCTCCCTAGGATCTTTTTGCCCAAAACTAAAGGTGGAGCTCTAGGATAGGGCAAACAAGGATATTCCTGATTGGATCAAAAACACCATGACATCAAAACCCTTATCCCTATCTTGGGGCTAGAATCTGATCATCACCTGACCTGATCAAGTTCAGACTGAGATCAAAAGTTTACACCCAAACCTGAGGAAAGTCTTTAAACTTTCAGCATCTCAAGGATTAATTGAATCAGCAGGGGGAGGGGACTCTCAGAGCTCTCAACCCTCAGACAATCTAGTAAACTAGTAAAAAAACCCAAAATAAGCTGAAAATAACATCAAGAAATGACTGCAGTTTAAGGGGGAACCCTAACTCCCCAGAAAGCAGAGCCTACCTCTAATTATATAGGAAAAATAAAAACAATCAAAAAAGCACCTAACTCTAAGATTTTTTATGGAGACAAAAAAGCAAGGTACAGACACAGAAGGGTACAGCAAAAGCAAAGGAAGCACACCAAAAAGAAAAATATAGATTGCACAAAGTTTCTTAAAGATCTCAAAAACACTTCAAAAATCAATTATAAGAGGTAGAGGAAAAGTGGAGAAGAGAAATGAAAGTCAGGCATGGAGACCAAAGTGATTGATCTGTCTGTCAATCAAGGTGAAGATTCCAAACAGAATTTTCCCAGGAGAGGCAGTTGGCCCTGGCCAGAGGAGATGAACTGAGATTCTCTTTCTGGGGGTTACTGACCAAGGGAGAAACCTCTTCTCTGGTTTCCTGACCAAAAGAGACTGGCTCTTTCCTTAGGCAGAAAGAGAGAGACCTTTGTAGCTTTTGGCAGTCTGGACTTGAATTACTCAAGCAGAGATTATCTGACTAAAGAAAGAAGAAGAGATGAAAAATACTTGTCCTCCATCTCTCTGGCTATCTCTGTGTCACAGCTGTGGCTGGATTGACATTTCCCACACCTTCCTAATTCTCCTTGTAGATTAGGGATAAATCTCATCTTTCTCACCTCAATCCCCATTCTGTTTGGAACCAATAAACCCCTTTACCTGACAATAAAAGAGTAAAGAATATTTCTCTGAAATCTCATAGTTCCCCTTAGTTTCTTAGCCAGTATCTGACTAAGAATGGGGGAGGGGAAAGGGAGGCAAAAGGGCTGGGTGAAACCTGGGAGGTAAAGGGAGGAAGGGTGATAGGAAATATCTTGACTTATTAGCCATTAATAGGGATCAATAGGCAGTTCCAGAACAACCCCACAAGCAGCATCTCTCCATCTATCTCTCAGAAATACTTCTATCTCCATAAAAAATAGGCATCCCTGAAGATTCCCCCTAGAAGCTCTCTAGTCTCAAGCCAGAGTATCCCATTTACAACAACATAGAAATAGTTCCACACAGATTATCTTGTATTACAATTGGCACTTCATGTATGACTGAACCCCACAATCCTTTTACGAGCAGAGTATAATAAGAAAGAAACAATGTTCAGACAAGTTATTTGTGGAGTTGTGATTGTGGCTGTAATTGCCTGCTTTTGGGTCTACCACATCTTGTATAGCAAACTTACCCATATGGTAGTAGAAACTGTTGATTATATAGGCAACGTGACAATGTCTGTTTTGTAGTTGCCATTCCAAAATGAACTGGTACTCTGGCAAGTCATAGGACAAGGGTATGTGACCTTTATGGCTGTCCTTCAAACTCTAACCCAGCTTAAAAAGTTCTTTAGATTTGTGGTTCCCCTTAAGGCAGAGAAGATATTCTCTGTTGATACCAACCTAGAAGGCATGATTAAGGCTATGTTTGAGCAACTGATTAAGGTGAAAGGATCTGGTTATGGGCAAGGACAATGGGCACAGAGAATGTACCTCAGGAAAATGAAGGTGACAATGAGAACATGGCTGCTAGTGAACCTGAAAAAAAATCTGTTCTTTAAAAGAGGTCACCAAATTGTCCAGTAATGCTGGTGTGATATACTCCAAAACCCATAGACAATTCTTCCCACAGGAACTTGAATCCATAAAGCGCTGTTTCCCCAAATTTGTGGAGAATCCTTTCAAATTTCAGAAGGAGCTTAAACAGGCTTTCAGGATCGTTGATCCTGATTTCGAATTTGTCAAGTTCCTATTTTCAGAACTGTTTAGCCCCCATGAACAGAGGCAATTCCTGGAGAAGACTAGATCTGACAGCAATTTAACTAGCTGGCCAACTGTAAAGCAAAGGATGGATATGGACTTTTCTAATCCTACTTGCATGTCATACCTTAGATGTAGGGAGGATTTGATACAGGCCATAAAACTATGCTGTGCATGGGCTAGGTTTGACAAGATTGTGCAGAGTAAAGGGGAACATCCTGCCACATACACAGATCATCTGTCAGAGATGGTGAATTCCATTCTGTTTGGAATCTTCGCCTTGATTGACAGACAGATCAATCACCTTGGTCTGCATGCCTGACTTGTCTTGCAAATCTTTCCTTTCTTCATGCCTCTTCAACAATATGTAAATGTGATGATGTGGAACAATATATATGTATAATATAATATTTATGCATTTGAATGATATTTAAAAATCAATTGGGGGGCATAGCTGGGTAGCTCAGGGGATTGAGAGCCAGGCCTAGAGATGGGTGGTCCTAGGTTCAAATCTGGCCTCAGACACTTCCCATCTGTGTGCCCCTGAGCAAGTCACTTGACCCCCATTGCCTAGCCCTTACCACTCTTCTCCCTTGGAAACAATGCACAGTATTGATTCCAAGATGGAAGGTAAGGGTTTAAAAAAATTAAAATTAAAATAAATCAATCAAGGACTGAAAAATTGAGTTGCATTGAGAGAAAAGTAAAGGGAGACATAGAAAGGGGTAAATTATATAACATAAAGAGGCAAGGAAAATCAAAACGGGGAGGATAATGATGATGACCAGCAATGTTTAAATGTTGCTGTCTTCTTAACTGGCTCAGAGAGGGAAAAATGAGTAGACTCAGTGGGGCATAGAATTCTATCTTAACATATGGATAAGTAGAAGAACAAGAACATGCTAAGGGATAATAAAAGAGAGGGGGAACTGAGGAGGTGACAAAAAGCAAAATACTGGTGAGAAGGAATAGAGTGAAAGGGAAAAGAGAAGGACCTAAAGAGGATAATAAGATAGAGAACAATACACAGTTAGTAATCATAACGCTTAATGTGAATGAGATGAACTCACCCATTAAATGGTAACAGATGACAGAGTGGATAAAAAGCAGAATTCTACTACAGGTTGTTTACAAGAAACACATTTGAGATCGTTTCAATAAGAACAGCTTTTTTCTCTTATATTCCTTTATATAACTGGAATGCTATCCCTATCATATGTACTTTCTCTTCTCCTTCACAGATATTTGAAATCCCACCTGCCAACTCTTTTTATTGTACTTTAGCATTTTTCCATTTGATTTTGTTTAAAGTTTATTTTCTCATTTTATGGTTTATATATGTGTAACCTCTGAAAGTCTTGTTTTTCTTGTTTTGTCTTTCCAGTCATGTCCCACTTTTGGGGACCCTTTTTGAAGGATTTCTTGACAGAAATACTGGAGTATTTTGTCATCTCCTTCTCTATTGCATTTTGCAGATAAGAAAAGTGAAGTTAATGGAGTTAACTTGCCCAGGTTTACACCGTGTCTGAGACTGGTTTTAAAATCTGATTTACCTGACTCTGGGTCCAGCATTTATTCATTATTTCACCTGTTTTCTAATTGGGGAATTCCATTATGGGGGCTTGAAATTGTGAAGAAACTATTTGTGGTAGATTGCTTTAGGTCTCTAAAGAATTTTTTTTTTGGTCATAGCATTTTCGAGATATATTGTCACCTCTGAGCCCTTATCAAAATATTTAAATTCATAAAATTTAATTACAAAGGAAGCCCATTATATTGAAATATTTAATACATTTTAATGAAGTTAAGTGTTAAGGTTAAAAATTCCTGCTTTGAATAGTAAATTGCTAGGGAGCAGTCACTAAATATATAATGATATGGGTGGAGTCTTCTTGTGTATATGTGCTTTGCAAATATTTGCAAATATTTGATAACCTCATTGATAACTGAAGTTGTTGCTCCTTCCACCATGACTTTTCATTGACTATATCAAGTTGTTTTGTTGGCTAATTTTCTCCCAGGGTAAAGAGGAACAGTTACCTTTTGAACTCTACCCAAGTAAATAACCGAGGTACCAAAGCAAAACTGTGGCAACAGATGGAATGTTTTTGAAAATATATTAGCATAAAATAATTAGGTAATGGTAATGAGGACAAGTCTCTCTTGTTATGACAACAATTGCTCCTGAACTCTGAAACAGAGTCACTTAGGAATCCAACAATTACTTTTTCTTTGTAAGCTAGTGGGAATTCTATGAACAAATTCTCACTCTCTCTAAGGAGCAAACGTCGAATTCACTCTGCATTGGTCTTTAACTCTTGAATTGTTGACAACTATTACTGTATTTCTTTTAAGGAAAGTAAAATACGGTGTTTTATATTGTCTTTCTCACCAGCCTATCCACAATCCAAAGAAATGATTCAAACAGAGGAATTATCATGTCAATGCTATGTGTTCTCAATTCCACATATTTTTCCCAAAAAATAAAGTTCTCTTTATTATTTTAGTTGGAATCTATAAATCACATCTAGCTCTTGATTTTTTGAATTTGTTCATACTTGGCTTTGACTAGATTACTATTATTTTTAACAAAGAGAAGTATTTATATCTAGTATTATTTAAATATTTGTATATTTGTATTTTGTATATATGTAAATTTAAGTAATAGGAAAATGTACTAATAGGTACTGCAGCTACAATTCAGAAATGTTAATATTCTTATTGTGGACTTGACTGCATTTTGGAAAACAAAATGCAAAATGTCTTCTTTGTTGAGATTATGTATGAAAAGAGACATTTTGCCTCATGAATCAAAGTACTTTGTTATATAGTATAACATTATGTGCTGAAATATATGTTATGAAAACAAATATGTTCATTCTGAAATATAAATTTTCATTTATATTCTGTGACAACTGGATGGTTCTCCCATTATCTTCCTTTAAGTAGCACCATAACATAAGCATTAAATTATACTAATGCATATATTGAATGGAATTTTTAAGTAATTGTTTCCATGACAAATTAGATTAATATCAGAAATGAATGGAGAAGTCTAGTTGCAGTGTCAGTATATTTCTGTTCTTAATTATTTGTGTTTTGCTAGTAATTAAAAAAAAAAAGATGAGCTACAATAGTGGAGAGCTCTCTGCAAAGACAGGGAGACAGGATTTCAACTCCTACTCCAAACTATTAGTATGACCTTGGGTAAGTCATTTAACTTTTTATTGCTCAGGTACCTGTTTTATATTAGAGATCATAGAGCCAGCAATCATTCAGGGTCCAGGTTTGTTAGGATTTCACCCAAATCATAGGTCTTATAAAAATGATAAAAATGTAAATAGCTGAGATTCTAAATTGAAAGAAAAACTATTGAGATGGTCTTCTACCAACAGAGCCATTGCAATAAGGTATGGAATTTGGAGTCTTCTCAATTAAAGAAATCTTTTGAGAAAAGACAGAGCAATAGATGTGGAGTTAAAATATTTCTAGTTTTCTATGCTTTACCACTAATCATTTTTTTACTCTATATAAGCTTTTAATGCTCTCTTTGTGCTCTACTTGTCTCATCTATAAAATTAAATTATACTAAATGAATCTTAAAATATCTTCCAGCTATTATATATACATATATATATGTATATGTATATATAATGATTCTATTAATTTCCTGGAAATAAAGTATGAAGGGTCAAAGAGCTTGTATTTATTATGTCACTCTTCTCTGTAGATACCTACCAAGTGTAATTCAGGCTCCTTTGCTTGGGATTTGAATGTTGAACAGTCTAGTTCCACTCTTCCGTTTTGCCCATATAGTATCTCATCTTATGCTCATTGAAAAATTTTCTTCATAAATCAGATGTGATCACATGCTATTACTTATTCATACTCTCACTTTCCAGCCTCTGTATCTTTATTAGTTTGTTTTCACATTGTGTGGGAAACCCTCCATCTCCTTGACTTTCTATTCCCATTTTTAAAATACCTCAAATTCTGTCTCCTCTATTAATCCTTTCTTGAACCCTTCCCTTCCCACCCCACTCCAGAAAGACCTTCCAGTTCTCAGCTGTATTATGACATTGTTTACCCTTTCAAATCTTTGCTTAGACCATAACCTTTCTCCCACAGGCATCTTTTTTTATTCCCTCTAGGATTGATTGCTCCTAATCACCAGTGTGCTTAAACTCTATCCTCTTGAGGGCAGGAACTGACAGATTTGGTCTGTGCTTTGTCATTATTTAGATGTATGAAGTTGAAAAAAGTTATTTAGCTCTTCCGGGTCTCAGTTTTTCCATTTTTGATATAAGTTAAGATCTGGTGATTTTTATGGACTCTTGAGGAACTAAAATTATTTCTAGAATTCTGCAGCTATGACCATTTTCCTTTCTAGGATTTCATTCTTAGCTTTGAAATTTCAAGATTGGTAAATGATATATCTGATACAATGACTACTAGGTTGTCCAGAACTGCTATTAAAACTATGACTGCAACCAAATACATGATCACAAGGTGTCTCACCATTAGGAGTTAATTCCACTTCCATAATGAGTTTACTGACTTAGATGCAGTAGTGCCCACAAAACTGGATTATATTTTAGGACCCCTTTATGTATGAGAAAATAAGTTTAATTTATTTTTGTCTTTAACTGTTGATTAATCATCACATGTTCTGACTTGTGATTTTGCTTTCTTTTCTCTACATAATAATAAATAAGCATATAATATATATTTTTATTAATATATGTTTTAAAATTCTTCACAAATGATATATTTGTGAAATATTTGTATCTTTTCCAAAAGAGATGGACTTAACTGTGAACACTTACTATTATTCTATTTTTTCAACTATTTAATTTCTATCCAATAGTATTTAGCTAAACATGTATGTGATTCTATGTCACACTTATATATCTTATATAGTTAGTTCCTAAATGTAAAATATGCCTAAAGTATATCTATATCCTCTTTCTCTGAATTTATTGATAATATAAAAGATTTAATATTGGGGAGCATGACAGAGTGTGGAAAGTGTTAAGCCTGAAGTCAGGAAATCCTATGTTGAAATCCCAATTTTGATACTAGTTAGCTTTGTGATCTACAGTGAGTCATTTAAATCTTTGTGCCCAAAAAAACTCCCAAGAAAAATATAATGTGGTCTAGGACAATTTTGAAATTAATTGTATTATTCTTGGAAGACATTTTTAACCTATTCTTGAGTGGAGAGGGGCAGTTGGGTTTTTGGATGTCTCTTATTCTCCCATATTTATGGGGTTTGAATATTTTTCTTCTAAATTTAAAATGGCTACTATAGCAAAATATTACTCGTAGGAACAAAAGAATTAAAGGAAATTTATTGCAATTCAGTAGACATTTATTCACTACTTACGGAATGCAAGCCAGGAATTAGAAAAGTGAATATAGAAATAAAATACTGTCATTTGAGGCAATCAGATTTTTTGTTACATTAATTGTTTCTTGCCCTAGTAGTTATATCTATGCTTTATGATTAAAAATATCTGTGATTGAGAAAGATATAATTATTTAGCCTCAAAAGAATTATTATTACATATGACAATAGTTTTAGAGCTAGAAGGGATGATAAATGGCATCAAGGTCTTCCACACCCCTAATTTTATCAAAGCAGCCTAGAATGGGGAATTAATTTGCCCAAGTTCTGAGGTATGATTTGAACCTGACTGAATTTGTCTCAGTTCTATCTTCACTGCACAATACCTCATTTTTTCCACCTTACGTACAATCACTTTGTGATTGATTATACCGCAAAAGATTGTTTGTAGAACATTGAAATACTTATTATTGGATAAGTAAATAAAATAATTTCCCATGATTTTCTTTGTACAGAATTTTCTCTTAACTTTAACTTACCATAAGCCAGGTTTTTATATTGACTTAGTTAAAATAAGAATGAGACGGTCCCAGACTGGAAATGTTTCTATCACATTCATCACTTAAGTACCACGAACTAAGTTGTTTCTCCAAGCAACCATTTTGCTTTGGGTTTTACTATTCTTAGTAAGAAAATTAGACCATTAAATGACTTTACATTTCTTAAGTAGTAAGGAATATTTTATGGGTCTCCATATAGTAATTGAAGCTGAAAATAGCTTATTGACCAATGATGTATGATCAAACTTTTGTCGAGGAAAATGTTGTTTTACTCATAAATGAATGTCTTAATAATTCCTCTTAAAAACCATACATTATGTGTGCATAATTATTAATAGCAAAATGTCTTATTAAATGCTTTAATTTGAAAGGAGGGGTCTACACAGGTTTTCAAATACAACATGGCACATTTAAACTTCCTGGAAGGTGGTATTTTTGTTTACTGACTTTCAATAAGCCATGATTTCTCCCATTTCTTTTTAATACAATATAACAGAAAATGTAAAGAATAAATAAAACAAACCAGGAAGAGTTAATTATTTTAGAAATAAATGAAAAGACAACTCATGTACCTATTACTTGGCACTTTGTACTTTGATTTATCCATGCTCCATCACTGAGAATATTCTTTTCATTAATACAAATTACAAAGCCAACAGGCCTTCTCATCTAATTTAATTCCTGAAAATATTTCCTGCGAATTCCTCCATTGAAGAATTAATATTTCAAGGAAATCAATATATATGACTGTAAAAAATCTGCCTATTGTTATAATTCTTGCTACTCGACCAGCCAACTTCCATTTTTGATCAAATGCCTCAGATAATACTTTTTATACATTTTGCATTCAAATTATAATTGAAGCCTACTTTTAACTAATTTGAGTTTTCCCTTTCCATTTGAGAGATTTATAATTTTGATTATATTTATAATGATAGCTATAAATAGATTATAATGTGCCCTTTATATTCTAATCATATTCTCATTAGATTGTGTCATTTCATGGTTTACAACCTTATAATATCACCAGAGAAATATTTGTATTGAGTTACTTAGTCAGTAAGAATTAATTAAGCACTTATAATGTGATAGGCACTGGGGATACAAAGAAATGCAAAACCATGGTTCCTTCCTTCAAAAACCACATTCTAAAGGCAGAGACAACAACCATACCAGTAACCATATATATATATATGTATATATGTATATATATACATATATATTACATATTCATAAAAGGAAGGCATTGAAGAGAATGAAAAAATTGAAAGAAAAACAAGAAAGTCATATTGAGCAAATGATCTGGGACAATCTTAAATGATTTATGATGGAGAATGCTATCTATCTCCAGAGAAGGAACTTGCAGAGTCAGATGGATGCAGATCAATGCATACTTTCTCTCTCTCTCTCTCTCTCTATATATATATATATATATATCATATCCCTCCCTCCTCTCTCTCTCTCTCTCTGTCTGTCTCTCTGTCTCTCTCTCTCCCCATTCATATATATATATATATGTGTGTGTGTGTGTGTGTGTGTGTGTGTGTGTGTGTGTGTGTGTGTGTGTGTATGTATTCATGGTATTATTTGGGGAGTTTTAGTTTTTATAAGTGTGCTCATAACAGTGAACAATGTGGAAGCATTTTGCATGATAATAAAAATAAATTTTTATAAAAGAAAGACAAATTGAGTTCTGGCACAATGAAGATGTTGATGAAAGTCATTAAGCTTAGAGGCATCTTTGAGTGGAAGACTGACTAACCCCAACAATTGTACTCACCTCACCAAGGACTAAGGAAAATTTTAAGAAATGTTCTGCTGTTTCTACCACTTTTCCTCCCAGTGCTTGCCTTTTAACAGATTTTATATTATATTATGTCAGTTCTTAAACCAAAGATTTCTCATAATCTGGGTTTTTCCTCAAATGCAAGTTGGACAAGTATTAACAAAAGAAAAATACCGAAATAAGGATGCATTAAGGCAGAAAGTCTAAACTCAGCCAAAATAGTAAAAATTACTGTTAACTGGAGCTGATGAATGATTGTGGTGGTATTCATAAGATATTACTATTATGTCAACAGGCCCATCTATTCAAAATTAACTATTTATTTTACCAAGGTGTTAAAAGTCTGAATAAATGATTTTAGTTTATGCTCTCATACATATAAAAGATGTACTCTTGGACCTTCATCTTGGTTTGGAGATAACTGGAATATCATTAGTTATGCCAACAAAGGAGTAACTCTAGCAGGGTTTGGCAAGCCAGAGAGACATAAAATATAGACATGGTGAGTGTTTGTGTTTGCCACAGGAAGACCAGACTTGCAAATTTAGTGAGTTCTATCTCCAAATCTGATTATTTTTCCCACAAAATAATCATTTTTTGGAGTGGTGGGGGTTCACAGTGATCTTTTATAGAGACAAAAATATTGAAGTTCTCTTAGTCCTTCTTATATCTTTCTGCCTTTAATAGTCACTGTGATAAAGTAGCAGAAAAGAGACAGAAAATACAAAACAAACAAACAAACAAACACTGTTTGGAGACCGTTTCAAACTATAATTTATCACTTGCTACTCTTAAGGTTAAATCCTTGACAACTAAAGAGTCAACACTAGTAGAACTAAATCATATTCTTTCCATAAATAAACAAAAGCAAGGACATAAAAATATGGAGTTAAATGGGGTATGTGAATTTCTCACAGTCTCTTTGAAGAAAGTAATATAGGATTTGGCAGAAATATTGTCACTTGGTTTCCAGAGGGTCATGAGGAATATCATTTGATAAGCCATCTCATCTCATATTACTTAAAATGAGCACAGACATACAGACCACCATGAGGAGCTACTGCAAATCCACTACCATGTATTGGAGAGAATGAACTAATAAATAGATTATATGACCAAGTTGATGAGATACTTGTAATTAAGATAGCTTTCTTAATTCTTAGTTATTTCAATACAAAAAATATCACTGTAAGTGAAAACTATTTTGCAAAATATGGTTTGGAATAAAGAGATCAAATTGATCAAATATTGATAAAATACTACTAAATCTAATGAATTCTTTCTTTAAGACTAATTTTTAAAAATAAATATTTATTAAGCCCTTACTTTGTGCTAAGTAGAATGTTAAGTGCAAGGATACAGATATAAAAGAGAGTCCTTGCCTTCATGAAACTTACATTCTAATGGAGGAGACATCATACAAAGTAGATTAGTGTCCAAAAAGGGATACTTTAGTCAGACAAGTTACAGAGATATTCAGTGGCTTCACAGGGGAGTAGACTGTCACATTTGATTCAAGAACAACAGCAGATTCCATTTGTTTATGGTTTATGAATCCCAAACTGGAGAATGAGGAAAGAGGAGAACAGGAAGGAAAAATATATCCACAAGGCAGCAAGGCTGGTGGCAAAGAAGAGATAGAGATTAGGGGGTAAAGGATGATTTTCCTCTAAGAGTGTTCTGAGAAATACAGTGAGCAATCAGGACTGAAAAGCACCAGGGCAGAAGTTTTTCTGATGTGTCATCATGACTGGTAAGGAGGAGATGTTGGGAGAGTAGGAAGCAGTGAAACATGATGATTAGGGATTTCTTAAACCCTGGATTTTGTGAGTACCAAATAAAAAAAAAATCAGTGTCTTAGCCACTGCAAAAGCAGCCATAGGAGCAGGAATGGCATCAGCACATCAGGGCAAGATGACAAAGTAAGAAATGTTCAAAGCCTGCCAAACACCCTCTGAACAACCACAAAAAGAACAAAAATATCTCAAAACAAACACTGGAGCAAGTAGAACCAATAGAAGAAGGTGTGAATCAGTAGTCTAATCCAGAATAATGGTGAGAGGTTACAAGAAGGATTCATCTCATTGGGGTATGATGAGGGATTGCTGAATCAGTTTCAGCAGAAATCAGACATGGTAAAGTGCAAATAGCAGAGGAAAGAGCATAGTTAGCTTGGTCTAGCCTGGAATAAAAACCAGCACATTACTGAACAAATATCAATGAGAGTAAAGAAGCCCTGAATAATGCAGCTGAAAGAGAAGCTGGGCATGACCCAGCACAGGGAGCAGTGGGACGAGCTAAGTTCAACAAAGATCAGTCTCAGTGGCATTAGGCAGAACCCAAATCCAACCAGTTGAACTAAACAGTTACAAATCTATACACAACAGACCAACCAGACCACCTCTGCAGAATGCACAATCTGATATTGAGAGTTATGAGCCCCTCCCCTAGACACAGTACAGGCACAGGACAGTTCTCCCTACTCCTCAGGAATGGAGATAAGCTTTCATACATAGACAAATTCAAGGGGAAAAATAACCCCCAAGTGAGCAAAATATAGAGATGCTAGAAAAAAAATCTCAATAAGAGAAATGTCTAAAATGCAAGTTCAGAAGAGACAATGATACAAAAATGAAAATACATGAAGCTTCAGAGGAAAGTGTTAAAGGATATTAAGCCCAAGGATATTAAGCTCTATCCCCTCCCCCCAAAAAAGATAGAAAAACAGAAGAAACTTAGAGGAAAAAAATAGAAAAGAAATGATAGAAAAAATTAATGACTTAAAACAAAAACTTATGGAGGAGAATACTCCTCTCAAAAATGAAATACCACACTTCAAATAGGAAAATAACTCCCTATGAAAGAAAATACAAACCTTAAAAGAAGAAAATGACTCCCTAAAACTTAGAATTTGACAAATGAAAGCTCATGTCTTCATGAGACAACGGAGAACAATAAAACAAATCCAAACGAATTTTTAAGAATAGAAGAAAATTTGAAATCTATCTCTGGAAAAAACAACTAACCTGGAAAATAGATACGGGAGAGACCATCTAAGAATCATTGGAGAACTGAAAGCCATGATGAACAAAATGACCTGGACATTATATAGAAAGGAATTATCAGGGAAACTGTTCTGATGTTCTTGAATAAGAGGAGAAAATAAAAGTTGAATGAATTCTCTGATCACCTGAAAAAAATCCCAATTTTAACAATACTAAGGAGAAAATATTACAAGCAGATAGAAAAAAAGTTAAAATATTTTGGAAACACAATCAGGAATACCCATGGCCTAGAAGTTTTTACATTAAAGGACTGGAAGGTATGGAATATGATATTCCACAAGGCAAAGGATGAAGGCCAATAATCAACAATTACCTACCCAGTGAAACTAAGAATAATATAGGAGAAGAAATGGACATTTCATGAAATAGAAGAATTCCAAGCATTCTTGACAAAAATGCAAGCTAAAAAGAAAATTCAATCATTAAATTTAACACCCAAAAGAATCATAAAAAGTGGTAAAGAGTTGGAAACTGAGGGGTTTCAATTGGTTTGGGAAGGGCTGAACAAGATGGGGTAGATATTTTGTAAAGGAAAACTATTGTGCCTATAAGAAATGATAAGCAGAAGGAGTTCAGAAAAACCTGGAAAAACTTATACAAAATGATGCAAAGTGAAGTGAGCAAAACCAGAAGAGCAGGATATATAGTAACAGAAATATTAAACAATGATCAACTGTGAACGTCTAAATTATTATCAACTAAACAAAGCTTCAAGAGAAACCCAAAGAACTCATGATTTTTAAAATGTCATCTGTGGTCAAAGGAGCTACTGTTAGAATCTTATTGCAGATCAAAGCCTTCACTTTATTTCCTTAATGATGTTTTTTAAAATTTTATTTGTGACATTGTCTTCAGTCCCAACGTGGGGAATGTGGGAAGAAAAACAAGAGATAAATTTCACTGAATTCTAATATTTAGTATGTGAGGGGTGTAATGGGGTGTAAGGTGAGGAGAGGTATACGAAGATTAGAAAGGTAAGAAGACAGCAAGTTATAAAGGGAATTGAATAACAGATTTTTAAATTTGATCCTGAAGGTGATAAGGTGCCACTGGAGTTTATTGAATAAAAAAGTAAAAGGCAAAGGTGTTTGAGTACCACCATACTTCCTCCCTATGGATAATCACTCTTTCTTCTGCTCCAACTCTCTGCTGTCTTTAAGACCTTTCTATATAGCCCATCTATAGCCCCATTTTATGTTTACTATAATATTCAGATCACCTTTTTAGCCATTCAGAACTACTCAGCTGCTGCTTCCTTCTCATAGTTATCTCTATCACTTTCCCAAGATATGGTAAATTTAATTTCTATTTACCATTTTATAAGGAAGCAGAGTGGATAAGTGCTGGATTTGACATTGGGAAGACAAATGATAATCGAGCCTATGATACCTACCAGCTCTATGTCCATAGACAGGTGATGATTCTTTTATAAGCCTTCAGGCTTACTTGAAATTAGCAATATATGGGTAGAGAAAATGTCAAAAACCACATCAGTGACACATAAGATTAGAAAATAATTTGACTAGTCATGAAGAGCATATGAAAAGTGACATAAGAATTAGAATAATTACTCCTTTTTCTACACTGATATATTCAGGATTCTAAAACAAGCAAATATACAAACTGGAAGAGTTCCAACACATTGGTTAGATCCTCTGGTTGGATTTTTGCAAATGCTAGGTTAATAATTTGAATCAAAATAATATAGAATATAAGAATGAAGAAAATACCTCATAAATGAATCAAGGATCCTTTAATTATCAAATTATGCAGAACACTCTCATTAAATTTGTTTTTCTCTTTCTGTTCTCTTAATCTTAAATAATTGACACAACTTGAGAAGTATCCCATTACTTTAGAGAATAAAGCTTAGGTTTAAAGGACAGATTCCTCCATAATTTCTTTTTTTTTAACCCTTACCTTCTGTCTTAGAACCAGTAATAAGACAGAAGAGGCATAAGAGAAGGTCTAGGAAATTAGGATTAAGTGGCTTGCCCAGGGTCACTCAATTAGGAAATGTCTAAGAAAAAATTTCAACCCAAGATTTTTATCTCTAGACCTAGCCATCAATCCACTCAACCACCTACCTGCCCCTCCTTCATAGTTCTTACCCTAGGATCTGTAAAGTTTAATGTAATTTTATTACTATTTCATCATGATTTATGTCCTTTGTAATCATATCTTTTTATTTTATGTAACTAAACACCTTCTGAAAAGGGGTGCAAAAGCTTTGCCATATTGCCAAAGCAGTCCTTGTATGATACATACAAAAAGTAAGAAGTACCTTTTCACAACTTTTCAAGATTTTATGATTTCATCAGTCTGAATTCTTTCCCCTTAGGGTCATATTGTAACCTCGCAAAATTTTACTGAAGAATTTATGTGATTAGAAAAAGAAAAAGAGAAACAATTACCAATGGGAAACTAGGTGGCACAGTAGATAGAGCTTCCATCTATCTATCTATCTATCTATCTATCTATCTATCTATCTATCTATCTATCTATCTATCCATCTGTCTGTCTGTCTACTATCTATCTATTCAATAAGTAAATAAAATTTAAAGAAAATATGAAGAGCTTTTGAACTCATGTGTGCTTCTAAATAGTTGCTTCACATTGTTAGAATACCATATTATTGAGATGAGGAATATATATTTGATCCCCATGAGTATCACATTTATACTTTGATCATGTAATACTATTCTAATATCAACCAGCATTTTTTGATGATGGAGTAGAGAGCAAGAGAGAAAGTGTACACAAGTTGTGGAGTGAAAACTAACTACTATTTGGGGGAAAAAAATCTACAAATTAAAACCAATTCATCCTACAGTAGCTTTTTTCTGTTGATTTGAATAGGAGATACAATTTTACCCATATGGTTCTGACAAAACTCGATTAAAGAGAAGATAAGTCATTTCCTTTTCTGGTTGAAATGATGTTCTCTGGATTTTGAGGAAAGCACCCTTTTTATTGGGTTAACACTCTTTGTCAAGATTAAGGAAGATACTGTTTCTAAGGATAAACAGATATAGATGGTTTGCCATCTGTATCACTAAACTGAATGTACACATTCATAAAATTTCAATCCTATTTAAGTTTTTGAACTGGGCTAGAGGGTTTTCTACTATCAATGCAATGTATTTTAGTTAAAATATATGTTTCATAGGAGACTCAGTTTAATGTACCATTTTCTCAAGACATAAATACTTCTTTAAATTTTAATTAGCAGTAATTATTGAATTAATGTTTCACAACTATTTCCTGCACTTGTCTAGAATAGGATAAAAGGTGTCATAGATAGGGCATATATGACCACAAATGTTGCTTTTGCTTTTAATCATCAGCTCTCCTATTCAGAATTAGCATTGCTAAATTTTAAAATCTCCATTTTTTAATTCTTCCATGGATTATTTTATAATTATATGGTATATATAAATTCAGAGTGGAAAGAGACTTCCAAATTAATATCCATATTTCATAAATGAGGAAACTGAGACCCAGGGAAGATAGTAATTTTCTCAAGTTTACATAGGTAGTGACTTAGGCCATACTTGAACCCACATCCTATGGTTCCAGAGCTAAAGCCTCTGGTTACCATAATTTCTCAGTGGGGTTTTCCATAGGGGTGGTATCTAAATTGTTGATTATAGAAATCTACCTAAAATAACATGAATGTGACTTTTGATTAAACTGCTCATTTGTGGTTCATTTGACTTGTGGCATCATCTATATCTTTATGTATAATCTAACCATAATCTGAATCTTTGCCAAGATGCTTCCAAATAGCAAAAGCCAAAAAATAAATAATTAATTTCTATTTATTTTGCTCCTCCACTCTATAAGCCTCATGTTTTTGTACCGATGTAGACATTTCATCAATATTCTTTAATTGAGGTCTTAAGAATTTAGGACTATAGTAGAGGAGAATGTGTTTGTTATGTGTGTCTGTTGTTGGGGTTTTTCCCAAAGCAAGATTGTAATGGTTAAGGACACAGCCTTTTTTATATGACTTCTACATGTTTCTCTTCTCCAGTTTTTGATTCTGAATACCATGCAAAGATTCTTTTTAGGCATTTCTCCTAGAATGCTGTAGTTATTTGGCAAAGTTAATTTACTTATTCAAATCATTTTCTTTTTCTTTTCTTACATGATGCCTCATTAGTCAATTGACTCATCTATAGAAAGAAGCATAGAGTCTGGCTTATAGGGACTACCACAATTAAACTGCTGGTTTCAGAGAACTATAGAGAAAACCCTGCGGCATCTCAGTAGAACTGTATCTCATCTTTTGATTGATAAAGCACCATAGTATACTACAGAAGGAAGTCGTACAGTGTATTTCTCTAGAAATTAGGAAAGAAACCATGCAACCATTTGTCTTGGTTGGTTTGAGTTTTCACCTACCTTTAGGCAAGAGATTAAATTAGATTATAGATCATTGTATTTTATTAATTCTGTTAAATCTGAGAGGTCAGAAAGGAATGGCCCAAAGAGTAAAAGAGCATGAAACATAGTTCACTATCAGTTTCTGTTGTTCAGTCATTTCAGACATGCCTAACTCTTTGTGACCTCATTTGGGGTTTTCTTGTCAAAGATGCTGGAGTAGTTTTCTCTTTCCTTCTCCATCTTATTTTACAGATGAGGAAACTGTATCAAACAGGGTTAAGTGACTTACCAAGGGTCAAACAATTAGTAAGTGTTCCAGGCTGGATTTGAACTCAGGAAGATTGTTTTTCTGATGCTCTATCCATTATGCCACCTAGCTACCCAGCAGTACTTACCAACAAAATCCTTTGTAACTCTATCTATTCTCCCAACAGCCATTCTAATAGGAAATTTTAACATTTTGAGTTTTAATATCTTTTAATGAAGCAAGTTCCTTCTTCATTGTAGGAATCCTGGTTACTAACTGCTAAAAATTATCTAATTCATTGAAGAATCCCACAAATCTGTGAGGATATGCCATTATCAGCACAGTTTAAATCAAATGGGATTTCATAGGATTGATAGATATTCAGTAAGGGCCTTTATAAAAAAAGTCTGTAAGAAAAATTTAATCTGGAATTTAATTTTTAACATCAAAACTCAACATAATAATATCTATAAGAAATCAACTTAAGTCCTTTGTGGCTCAGCTCTCTTGCTAAATAGGAAGGAAATAAAGGGAAAACAGCTTCACTAGAGAAAAATGAAAATTTTAAAACATTACCAAGTACAACTTCCCTAAATTTAGCCTCATCTAGTTGGGAAATGATTTTCCTTTCCCTGGAAACCCAAGAATCTTCAAAAGGCCTTTATTAGGGAAAAAATAAAAATGAGGAGTCCTAAAATGATTAGCCAAGACATAGAAATAATACATTTTAAGAAGGATATGAAGAACTTGTGAATATCCAGAGGACTATGATAAGGACAATGAAAGTAATGACATATGAAGATGTAATGAAAGTGGCAATTTTTGTCCTGAAAACTGAAAATGGGGGACAATGATTTATAATTTCAAGTGTTTGAATGACTGACATGAAAGAGGTATTAGACTTGATCTACTTGGACACAAATGACAAAATTACAGACAATAGGTTAGAGTTACTGGTCAAGAATCTTAAAAAGAATTAAAAAAAATCTTAAAATCATAGTAATTAGAAATGAAAGGAACCTTAAAGGCCATTCAGTTGAACTCCCTGCTTCCTTGTTTTTAAAGATCTGTGAACCAAAAACAAACAAAAAAAAAAGTAAGGTAACTTGCCCTGAGTCCCACAGATAGTAAATACTCAAATCAGAATTCAACCTCAGGTCCTTTAAACCCACAGCTTAGAGATGCTACTAAGTTTGCTGCACAACACTAACTCATTGGGGAGGTGGGTATTCTATGTATCTATGTATCTATCTATATATGTATGTATGTATGTATCTATCTATCTATCTATCTATCTGTCTCTCTATCTTTCTATTCATCCATCCATCCATCCATCCATCTATCTATCTATCTATCTATCTATCTATCTATCTATCTATCTATCTATCTATCTATCTATCTATCTATTTATCTATCTTTCTATCAAGAAAAAGAGACATATAAACATACATATGCAGCAATTAGG
This sequence comes from Monodelphis domestica, assembly GCF_027887165.1. Lineage (NCBI taxonomy): Eukaryota > Metazoa > Chordata > Mammalia > Didelphimorphia > Didelphidae > Monodelphis > Monodelphis domestica. Next base: position 186,552,917 of record NC_077229.1, read on the forward strand.
GAAGTTTAAAAGTAGAATAAGCTGCTCCAGAAAAACAAAATGTACTAAAGGACTTTGAAACAAATATCCAAAAACCACTAGTCAGATATGTTTAGGTAACAGTTAACATCTTCTGGGGTCCTTTTTGATTATGACCTTCTTTTATCCATGACATCTTGTGATTTGATTGGATTAATCATTAATAGATTAGGAATTATTGGTAGTTATTCATGTTCCTCAGGCCAAGCAGTGCTTTATTTTCTTTGTTTGTCTATCACACTTTGATTTAAAATAATTTTGTTCATCTATTGAAATACAGTTGTAATGTTTTTGAAATTTTCTTAAATGCTTTTAATTAGTATATTTAATTGTTGTAGGATACAGGTAACCTAAAATCTAGTCACAGATATGCAATCATTTTGCTCTGTCATTAGAAAATTAAAAGGAATATCCCATACTTTTTTCTATTTGAAAAATTTTTTTTTATTTTTATCTTTATCTTATCTTTATATTTATCTTCCCTTCCAACCCACGTACCATTTTTAGGATCATGTAGAGGTCAATAGGATGCCACTCTTTCAAAAACAAATGTCTCTTTCAATGAGAAACTTGGTCAAATGGAAATTCCAGTTTGATACATTATTAAGCACTATAAATTTTTCTTTAATTTTCATTTCAAACTGTGATTTGCATGAGATATTAAACTTATGTTTCAGCTTGATCTTCTCCTTCTTTCCAGAATAGCATAAAAGATGGGCTATATAGAAATGGTTCTCTCTACAGTATTTTAGTTATTTGTAAATGACCTATGTTATACCTTTTCTCTTGATTTCAATCTTTCAAGTTTGTTAAGTTTGACATCTTTAAATTACCATTCATCTGCCCATTCTTTCATGTTTAGTAGGATAGGATAATTGATCAATCTATCATCAAGTATCTATTAAGCATGTATTATGCTCCAAGCCTTGGATTATGTCACAAGGATAAAAATACAAAGAATGGAATAATTCCTGGATAGTATGTATAAATTTCAAGTATCACTATTATTATTGTTATTATTATTATTATTATTATTATTATTATATGAAGTTCCTTCCATTAAAACCCTAGTTTGATATTTCATTGTAATATGGAAGTAATTCTGAGTCATCAAAGGCTATGCCACTTAATTCAGAGGTCCTGCCAAACTGAAAAAAAAAAACTCAGTTAATGTGGAATAGATATCTGAAGTCTGAAAAGATGCTTATTGTCAGAGTACCAGGTAATTTGTGATCTCCCAAAATTCTTATCTACCAATTAAAGTAAAGAAAGACCGCATTTTGCATCAGAGGGAAGGATATCAACATGGATGAAGTTATGGGATTTTGAAAAAATAATGTTTCTAATATATATAAAACAGATTAATGAGCCTGGGTAATGGACAAGTTGATTTTTTAAGTTCTTTAAATTTTTGTAAATTAATTCATTTTTAGCATTAATAACATTAAATATAAAGATTGAAGATAATCTTGGGCAGAAGTCCTATATATTTGCTGAGAAATGCTTTTTATTTGGTTTACAGGACCAGTGGTTTTGGCGAGTGAGGAACAACAGGGTGATGGATGGATACCCCATGCAAATTACTTATTTCTGGAGGGGATTGCCTCCAAGTATTGATGCAGTATATGAAAACAGTGATGGAAATTTTGTCTTCTTTAAAGGTAAGAATGGTTAATATAAGACTAACTTAAATATTAAATAGAGTTTTAAAGATCTTTGGAAATGTGTATATGTATCTATGTATATACATATGTGTGTTTAAAGCTACATATAAGTGTGTAAGCATATATAAAGATAGATAGGCAGGCAGGTAAACAGATAGACATCTGTTTAGGTAGGTAGGTAGGTAGGTAGGTAGGTAGGTAGGTAGGTAGGTAGGTAGGTAAATAAATAATTTCTCCAAATGGGGAAAAACCATCTTTAACCACTGCAAATTAGTAACTATTCAATAAATTAAATTCTGAGGGAATTGACAATTTCATTTAGAAATATATCATCTATATAGATGCGTAAATCTATATACATACACTTTATGATATAATTAAAATGCCACTTCATCATAACTATGGAATGGAATGACCAATGGATTTGGAATCAGAAGACCTGAATGATTATCCATTCTTGTTACTAAGTTTTTGACCATGGGGACAAGTCATTTAACATCTCTTACTCTCAGATTACTTAACTTTAAAATGTACATTATTGAAGTTAATGACCTTTAAGCTCCCTTTTTCCTGTAATTCCATTACCCATTACTTAAAATCAGAAAACCTAGATCCAAGATCCAGTTTTGCCATTTTCTAATTATAAAACTTTAGGAGACTGAGCTTAGCTCCTATCCTTTCAGTTCTAATATTCCATGAGTTTTAAAATGGAAATAATAATGTGTACCTCTCCTGCTTCAGCAGCTTGATGTACTAATCGGATGAAATAATATATGTGTATAGTGCTTTTTAAATTATAATACAGTATTCAACTACAAGTTACTATCATAAACACTAAAACTATAATAATGTGGTCTTTGCTTTATACTATCCAACTCACCACCATGGTTGTGAATTATCTAGTGAATTTGTGAAAAGTCAAATCAATATTGGCATCAGATAGCTTATATTATTTGAAATATCAAAGAAATTTTAGATAAGTAATATAGATGAGCTCAGTGGAAATTGTCAACTCCAAATGCTCTCTGCTATGATGTATTTAATTCTATTATATATTTCTGATGTTAACAAAATTCCACAGCCAGAGAAATTTGAATATGGCCTAATAATATAAAAAAGAAATAATTACCATATTGACAGAGATTTTTAGAAAATTTTCTGTAGTATTTGAATTGTTTTTTACTAAATAAAATTTGATTCACTTTATTTTAGATATAATTGAAGTCAAAATTCTACTGTAGCTTTTAAATCTTTATTTTTTTAAAAAAAGCAGGGAAACGTTAATTCAAGTCCTGTTAAACCAAGATTCTCAAGGGGGAAAAAAGTACCCCTGCCAAAGCAATAACAGTCTCTAATTAATCAACACTGATCTAGTAAAATGACTTGTATTTGTAAATTGAAGTGGATCGAATTGCCACCAATTGTACTTGGTAATTCCATTGTATAACTGACAACAGTATACACCTATGGAAATATGCACATAAATGTGTATAAATCAAGAGTCACTTCTTTATATCCTGGAACGTACCAGGCATTTCACTTGAGGCTGGGGATATAAGTACAAAAAGTGAAAAACATATTTGTTTACAATTTGCTTACATTGAAAAAAGAGATGTAATGGGGCATAATAGAATTATATGTAGCATAAATATAAAGTGAATACATACACATATGTATCAAAAGCAGTTAGATGCAATGTAGTTTAGGTTGGGAAGAGATAATCAATGAAGGTTGATGCAGGAAGTTTTGCCTGGCTGCATCTTAAAGGACGAATGCAACTTCATGAAATAGAAATAAAGAAGGAGCCTGGAGATAGTGGTATGTGAGAAAAAGAGAGGAAGCCAGTTTGCCTGGAACACTGAATGCTGAAGAGAGAGTCAGACTGGAAAGATAAGTAGGGACTAAATTGTGAGGAGAGAGAAATCAAAGAGTTTATATTGGAAGTACCTGTGTTGATTGTGTAGGGAAGCAGCTTTGTCAGACCTGTACTTAAAGAAAATTACTTTGGTAGCAGTATAGAGGATGGATTGGAATAATGCCAAGTTTATGCAGCTGGACTACTAGAAGGATGAGAAGTCTTTGATACAAATAGTAAAATTTGGAAGAGTATTGACAATGAATTATTTTGCCTATGTTGAATTTATAATCTCTCAGATATATCTAGTGTGAAATGTCCAATAGGAAATTGGTGATTCAGAAATGTTAATCGGGGATATGTAGTTATGATATATATATATATATATATATATATATATGTATGTATTTATGTATTCTCACTTTGTGTTTATCAATATATGCATATGTATGTTTATACATTCTTGTGTATATATATTTTCATACAGATATATATGCACACTTTCATATACAAATTAAATGTATGAATCATTAGCACTGATATATATGTTTATATGTATATATAAATATATATAATAAATATATAAATATATATATATAATGATATATGGTTAAATCCATGGGAAATGATGATGTTAATATTCATAAAAGAGAGCATGTATGGAAGAAGATGAGTGCTTGGGACAGAACACTGAGAAACAGTCATGGCTAGATGTTATGATATAAATGATATGCTATCAAAGGAATGAAAAAAAATAAATGAGTAAGTGAATGAAGGATGAATATACAAATTTGACTATATTGGTCAGAAATATCATTTGAAAAGGGAAATAAATGGGTTTTGCTTCTTATCTATCTCTTCCTTCTGTTTTAGTGTAGAACTTATTATCTTTCTCCTATCCTACCCTTTTAAAAATGTCTCTTTTATATTGGATAGTTCCATCCTTTCCATTCATCCAGATAATCAACCTTGGTGTCATTTTTAATTGTCCTCTCTCACTTAAAACCCATATTTCCTTAGCTGAAACACAAATTGCCTATTGGACATGCCAAACCATATATGTTAGAGTTATCTTAAATGCAACAAGTCTAAAACAGAACTCATCAGTTTCTACCTAAACCTTTTCTACTTCCAAACTTTCTTATTTCTGTCATATATCATCCTTCCAGTATCCCAGTTTCATAGTCATGGCATTATTCTTGACTCCTCATTTTTCCTTATCCCCACATATCCAATCAGTAGCTTCACATCTCTCATAACCAATCCTTTATCTCATCTTATACAGTTATCCAACTTAGTTCAGGTCTTATCATCTTTCACCTAAATTACTGAAACAATTCGTCTCCCTGTTTTAATAATCCCTTCTTTTCTTCTATCCTAAATATGGCTGCCAACATAATTTTCCATAAACACAAATATGACCATGTCATATTTTCAGGCAAACTACTCCATTTTGTCCTTCCAATCTCACTAGACATTATGTTCCATCCCAAAATTTTATATAGCTAAACTGTCCTTCTTTCTGTTCTTTGCACAGCAACATATTTTTCTCTGTTCTTGCATCATAAAATATTTTCCTTTAAGATGTAACTTGGACAAAATCTTCAAAAGTCATCCCTGGTCCTCCAACTGCTAGTACCCTCCTTCCCATACAACTGTGTATTTAAATACTTTGTGAATTATCCCTGAATACACATATATGTAGTTATGAACTATATATATATATATATATATGTGTGTGTGTATACCATAAATTTATTATTTCCTTAATGAATTAAGTTGAGGAAAGATTATTTCATTCTTCATGTTTGTGTCCTCAGCCATTAATACAGTGAGTGGCACAAAGTGCTCGATAAAATATTGATTAAATGAATGTTTTAATGTGTTGCCAAATCATACAGTTTCTTCCTCCAAAATATCTTTTGTATAAATCTTCTTTCTACTCTCATAGACACAATTTTAATTCAGACTTTCATTGCCTCTCAAATGATCTACTGAAAAAAAAGTTAGTTGGATTTTCTACCTCATTTCTACTCGCTCTAAATCTTTCATCTTCTAACTGCCAAAGTAATTTTCTTAAATATAGGTGTCACCATGTCACTCTTCCCCAAATCAATAAATTTTGGTGGATCTCTTTATCTATATATAGGATCAAATATAAACTCATCTTTTGGACATTTAGATTTCTTGACAATCTGCCTTCTATCTTCTTCTTGTTTAGTCATTTTTTCAGTTGTGTCTAAATCTTTATGACCCCATTTGGCATTTTCTTAGCAGAGATATCAAAGTGATTTACCATTTCTTTCTCCAAGACCTGCCTTTTACAGATGAACTGAGGCAAATAGAATTAGGTGATTTGTCCAGTGTCACACAGTTAGTGTCTGAGATCTGATTTGAACTCAAATAATATGTCATAATAGCCCTAGGCTCAACCCTTTATCCACTGCATTACCTAGATGTACTATCTCATGTATGTTTTAATACATCACTTCCCTCCTTGTTTTCTATAGTCTAGGCACAATTACATATTTGCTGTCCCTCATATATGATGTTCCACCTCCTATCTCCTTGGGTTTATATGGGCAATTCTCCATGCTTACAATGCTCTCCCTCATAAGCTTTGCCCCTTATAAACTCTGTTTTCTTTAAGATTTTTGAAACATTATCTTCCATATATTTTCCCAATCCTCCCAAATCTTACTGCCTTCCTCTCTAATATGACTATCAAGCTACTCTGTATTTGTCTCATGTATTTATTCACTTATATGTCTTAACCACCATTAGAATGTAGGCTCCTTGAGAGTAAGGTTTATTTTTTGCTATTTCTGTGTATTGTTAGTGTTTTACACAGTGCCTAGAACATGGTTGATGCATGATAAATGTTTGCTGATTGATAGCCACTGAGGTATGTAGTAACATAATGGAAATAAGAATTTATCTAATTATTTTATTGAGCTTCCATGGTTCTGGATATGTAAAGCCTGTATTACCTAGCACATATATCACAACACGTTGTAGTCATTAAACTCTTCTTATTTCTAATCCACTTTTTACATTTAATGTTCTACCCATATCTATTTCCCTGGGAACATGAGAGGACTACATGCTAAGGGCTGATCTCCTCTTTTCATTGTCTTACTACAAGGCAATGTTTTGTTACTGTCTGGTGAATTGTTTCTTGAGGCTAAATCCATTGTTAGCCTTTGTTGCAATGGGAAATGTCATAAAAGGTACAGTGGAGCTTGATTATGGAGAGCTTTGAATGGCAAAATAAAGATTTTCGACCTTTGGTAAGTTATGAAGAATGTCAGCATTTTTCAAACAATCACTGCTATGCATCAGTGAGGTGAATGTGGCAGCAGTAGAAAGAAATGATTACAGAGGGGAGAGGGTGGTGATAGGGTGCCCTGAGAACAGTTATTACATTTAAAAACAAAGGTAGACCTATCTGCATCAGCGGAATTTCCACATTAGGATTTCCATACATGAATGAAATCACAGAGCTAGAAAAAATAAATGAATGAATGAAAGCCTGCCAAATCATGTGAAGGAATCTCAGTAGATGTTATCTATATTAGCTAACGAGAAGGAGAATCAGACAGGCGAAAAGTCAACTTACTAATAAGGAGCTTCTGTTAAACACCATAAGTAAAGAAAGCATAACAGTTTTATATGTTATTAGTGACACCAAGGGGCATTTTGTGGTTGAACACCTGACTCTTGGCATCACTCATCATCTTAGCTAATTCACTTTATTCCACCACCAGGTTCAGGCTAGGTTCTTGTTTGGCTATCCACATCCCTGAAGAAGCAAAATTGTTACCATTTTTTTCTGACTAACCTTTGTGGCTAAGCAAAAAACAATCCAGGAATTGACCATCTGAACCCACAATTCAAAGAGGATCTCTTATTTTGTTGCACATAGCTATTAACTGAATAGATTTTTTCTACTGAATAGATTTTTTCTTTGTTTTTGGTGTACACTGTTTTATTTAGCATTGCCGTGATGAGCCTCCAATCTCCATTGTCCTTTTCTGAGTTCAATCCCACTTTCTAAAAACTCTTTTGTAGTTTCTAAAAGTTTATAATTGGGTGAAGATTGAGACATACTTTTTTGTATATGATCAATGTATCTTGCTTGACTGTGCATATTAGCTATATAAGTTTTGTTTTTATATATTTTTCCTGAAGGAGTTAGGGGGAAAATTATATTTTTGTTCATAAAAAAGAAAATTATTTTTTAAATATTTATTCCTTCCCAAATTTACTTGAAGGATACACTACAACATTTCTCATCTCTCTAAGTTATTTCCCACCCCCTCTTCACCCTGTATTTCTAAGTCTAATTCTTTGGTCTCTTTTTTATCTCAGCTAACATTAATTTAGAATGATAAAATATTTATTACTTTAACATCATTCCTTTTTCATCAGCTGAACTTGATATGCCCATCACTCACAACAATTTTTGTAACCTTTGTGTGATCACATTCTCCATGCTTTTCTCCTATGAAATAAATCATAGAAGTTTAGAAATATACCATAATCATTAATTTTTGTTAATTGTCAATTACACTTCTCTTACCCATAAATTTATCTTGTTCCTTCTCAAATAATTTTTGTGTTTTTAATCTATTCCACAATATAGCATATTCCAAAGGTGTTCTCCCTGGTAGTAAAGTCAGTACTGGACTTGAGGTCAAAAGCATCTGACTTCAAATATGTACTCGGGCACTTCCTAACTCTATAGTCCTGCTCAGTATATGTAACCTCCCTAAGCCTCAATTTCCTATAAAACAAGAATTGTGATCCTGATTTCAAAGTGTGTTGTTAGGATTAAATGTGGTAGTGGCTATAAAGTGCTTTGTAAAATTGAAGCATTACAAAATTCAATTATTATTATCACATAAAGCATTACTTTTTATTTTTCCCTATATTTAAATATTTACAATTTCAAGTATTTAGAGTTTCTAAAATTCTTAGATTTGGTGAAGAAATTCAAATTACCTTCAATCCTATAAAAATCCTTCATTGTGTCATTCCTTACTGTATTACCCCCCCTCCCCCAGCATTTAAACAAAGGAATTCTAATTTGGTTCATCTTTCCTCCTACAATAGTTGCTCCATCCTCTTAATCCCTTGGGATGGGTTTTAGTGGTGTTTTTATGGTTTTGTTTTTAATTTCTTAAGACATGGTGCTCAGAACTTCTTCCTGTATACCCAAGTGTGCACTTGCTTTATGAAACACTAAAGTTTTGTCTGTTGTTTCTTACATCTTTCTTTTCCCATAACCAACCATCATTAAGAACTCTTGGACTAATTGAGTTTCTATAAATAATTTCAGTGCTATTTTTCTTCTCCACTCACAGTTACATTTGTCTGCCCTCTCCAATACTCTCCTTCTTGGGTAATGTTTTCCATTTCTTTGTTCCCCTTCCTTCTATTGATTTTTGACATCTCTTTTTTATTTATTGAAAAGTTTGCCTAGAAGTGATCTTTTGTTTATACTTTATCCTTTCTTCTATAAAAATACTCATCATTATCCTTATTTTAATCTCTAATGAGAATTTTGGGCTAAAAGCTAAGCTATAAGTAAGTACTTTATTCTTCATAATACTGGAAGAATAAAGTGACAGTGACCAGGGAGAAGTAGAATGACACTAACGTAAACTCAGCATAAGGAGCAGATGAGAATGAAATTTGTTTCACTAGCCATAAAGGTAGTTGATGCAAATGCTGTGGAATACTTAGAGCTTGATCAGATATTGAGGATCCCATGGGCACTCCGAGCCATGGCCTGACTTTTGTCTTGCCATTGGACTTTAAGGATTCTGAAAGATAGAGTGAGGCTGGTATCTGTACAATTTAGCCTCACTTAAATCCAATTCATGTACAAGTCAAAATATCATTCCATGATGTCTTTGGTCCTCTTTGAAAATAAAGGATGAGGAGGCAGCTAGATAGCACAATGGATAGAATACCAGACCTAGTTTGGGGAGGACCTGGGTTCAAATCTTGCCTCAGTTACTTCCTAGCTATGTGACTGAGCAAGTCAGTTACTCTCTTGCTGCCTCAGTTTCCTCCTCTGTAAAATGAAATTGAAGAAGGAAATGGCAAACTACTCCAGAATATTTGCCAAGAAAAATCCAAAATGGAGTCAAGAAGAGTTGGACATGACAAAAATGAATGATCAACAACAACAAGACTGCAAATAAATACAATGTATTTATACAATTAATCCCCTGAACTTTTGGGAATAGAACTAACCAGTAGGAAACCAGAAAAGGTTTCTTGAAGGTGTTGGCACCATACTGACTCAGAAAAAGCCCTCATAATTCAAAAAAAGGGAGAAAGGTATTGTGGACAACAGTTTGTGTCAAGGCATAGAGAAATAAGACTATTTTACTAGTTGTTTTGTGTTTGACTTTGGGCAATTTGATCAATCTAGTTGTTTCAATTCATAGATATGTAAAATGGAAATAATCCTTATGGTACCATTAATCAATCAAAAATCAATATGCAATTGCTTAGTACTGTTTGTGTTAGAGGTGAAATGCAAGAATGTAATGATGAAGTTCAGTTTTAAAAGGACCTTAATAAAATGTTACTGTTAATATGTCAAATCAAAGTATTCCAGTTATAGCCTCTTAGTATGAGACTCAAAAATTAATGATTATCATTATGATAGAATTCTAGTAGAATTATCATTTCACTATATGTCTATTATTGCTTTGTCTATGTTTTTCCTCAACTTCAGAATAAAATGTTGACTTGAAAACATTCAAAATGGAGCGTTAAATGTGATAAAACAGGAAATCAAAAGAAGGAAATTATAGACATTTATACTAGAAAGTAAATCATATCTTTTTAATGAATTATTCATACATATACTTCTATAATTCATTATATATAATATACACACATACATATACATATAATTAGTGCTTGAAATGACCACAAAATGTTGCTTTAAAAACATATAAAATAAGTTTGATCCTATCTCAATGTCTGAAGAAGATATCAATTTTATTTTCATAAAAGGATTTGATGTCTTTTTTATTTTTAGAGAAGCATGTATGAATTGTTCTTTCTTTGTTAGTCACAGATCTCTGTGTTGGAGTCCATTGATTGTTCAAGTACTCCACCCTTTAACTTATGGAATATAGCTTTTGTTTAAATAGCTACATTCTCCCTGCCTGCTGAGATAACTCATTCCATTCTGGACAGCTCTAAAAATAATGATAATAATAATAATAATAAAAGTAATTTAAGTAATGACTTACGGTTTGCTAAGCCCTTTATGGGTATCATCTCATTTGATCTTCCCAAAAACCCTGGTTGGTAGCTACTTTTATTGTTCCCATTTTATAGATAAAGAAATTGAGTCAGATTGGTTAAGTGACTTGGGTCACATAGCTACAAAGTAGGTGAAGATAAGTTTAAACTTAGGTCTTCCTGACTCAAGGTCCATTACTCTATCTACTGTCCTAGAATAAACCTGAGAAATCAACAAATTCAATCCCTTTATTTTATTGCTGAGAACATTGAGACCCAGTGATATATAATGATTTATAATAATAACACACAGGTAGTAATTACAGTGGTAGATTCTGAACCCATATCCTCTGGCTTCAGTGTTTGTGCTGTCCTAAAATTCCTCCTAATGATTAAGACAGTTTCCCTTTTATGATCCTAATTTTGCCTTTTTACACCTTCCATTCCTTGCTTTTAGTTCTGCCTTTAGGAATCAAAGAAACCAAGTCTCATCTCTTCCATGTAACTACACTTCAGACACTTGCACACAACTATTATATCTTCCTAAGGCTAAACACCTATTTTCTCTAGAAAATGTCTCTAGGCTAAATATCTCCATTTCCTTCAACTCAGCTGAATATCATATGGCATGAAATTGAGGCTAATCATTAGTTTAATAATATTACCGTTGAACGCTCTGGCTTATCAATGCACCCCTCCCCCCATGTTCCTTGTACTCTGTGCTGTGCTTCCCTTAATGTAACCTGGCATTATATGACACTTTTTTTAAATGGCAGCAAGAATTATTGGTAACAAAAATTGTTGGTAACTTTTGTTACCTGCATATGCAAATGATTCTGTGCAAACCAATGCAGACCCTCATCCTCTCTTCAAGAAATGCATGCTTTGTCTATTTTCAGTCTATCACCCTGACATTGTTATGACATAATTGAAATGATTTCTCATTCTGTCCTGTTTACCAAATCAGATACGTAATCCCTTCCCTTAAAATGAAAAAGCCCATTTTTGACCACCCTTCTACTTTAGTTCATTCATTTAAAAGGGGCCTTCAACAGAATTGTAGCACACTTCAGAAAGTAGCACGCTCCTCTGACTAATAAATGTCTTACACCTTGAGCCTGGCCATTATTTGAATATACTCCAAGCATGTCTGACATAACTCTAGTAAACTTTATAAAAACCAGATGTTTATATCTATATTCACTAGTGATCTGGGCTGAAGAATTATGAGAAAATGACATCAAAGACATATGTTAAAATGAGATTGGAGAAGGAAATCTAGTAAAGTTATTTCATGTACCCCTGGGGATATAAAGAAATTCAAAAATAAAATTGTCAAACTGTCAGTATGAAAAAAGTCACTAACCAGTTCATATCCTTTTATTCTAGTGTACCACTGTTAGGAATATACTTGAGAGATTTAAATATTATATATACAATTTATTTATAGCAGCTATCTTGAAACAACCTATCTACTTCTTGACAAAGAAGTATTTCATTTAGGCTACATCAGTATACACACACATAAATGAATGTATATCTGTTTTATATATTATGTGTGTATATGTATATATTGTATATAGCCATAAAAAGAATTCATTTTACATTACATTACTATGTATCCTTGTTACAAATTTTTCTTTTACTTTTTTCAATGACTCAAGGAGGAAATAGAGAGAAAATTGTTTTATGTTAATTATTTTAATGGTGAGGTAGGGATGCTACAGATGTGACATATTGCATAGACTTCCAAGTGAAGTTTGATAGATTTACTTAATTGTTTTGCTTTGTTAAAAGAGATCTCTCACAGAATGAGGGTAATCAATAAATATAAAAGAAAGCTCATCAATAAAACTTAAAAACCAATTATCACATGGTCAATATTTTCAAGGTCAATAGGAACCAAAACATAACAACTAAGAAGTAGTTTTCAAATATTTTGTTGCTATCACCATCACTCTTTCAGGCATAGTTATCAGTTATTTGACAGTTGTAAAGTGAAGTTTTGTTATGGAATGGGAAATGAAATTCAGAAGACAAAGAAAAAGACAAATTGTAAATTTTGACAACAAACATAGAATATAAAAGATATTATAAGGTAAAAAGGAGTCATCCTAAATAAATATTCACTTGAAAATGTTGAAGGAAAAAACCATCTGCTTAAAGTTTTTTTAATATATACATACTATTTATTTGATATTTTGAAAATACACCATTTTTTTCTTATGCTTATTTCCACTAACAATGAAGCTCCTAACATAAATTATCTTATATATTTTTTTTTCTTTAAAAATATGCTGGTGCTACATGTAGCATTGCATGCCTACCAGCCTAACTTACAAAGGGAGGCTGAAGTTGTTGGATCTCTTAAGCTTAGGAGTGCCAAACAGCAATAGGCTAACTTATTTGAGTATCTGCATTAAGATTAACTTAATATGGTAACTCCCCTCAGGTGGGGCATCAGGTTGTCCAAAGAAGTGTGAGATAGACCTGATCTGAAACAGAATAGGTCAGAGCATCCAAGTGGATCAAACTGGGTCAAACCTATAAGTAACACTTTTATTTCCAGCCTGGGTGAGATAGGGAGAGCCAGTCCTCAAAATAAAGAGTTTATTTAGAAAAAAATTAATGAGGAATGATCATTTTTGATCATTCTATTCCTCAGATTAGTTGCTTGAAACAAACTGCTAGACCCATACTAGATCCAATCCTTTCCAAATTGTGCAGAACTGCTCCAACTTTTGGTCTGTAAATGCTCAGAATTGCCATTCTCAGCCCCCCTACCCCCCAAACCCAAGATGGAGAATGAATAAGATTTAAGTGGATATAGAAATGATATTGTTTTGTTTTAAATGTTTCCTTAAAAATTGTTTTAAATAATTCTGGTGAAGGTTTGGCTCACACAAACTTTAGAAATATATTGATGGCATTCCTTTATATTATGAATACTTAATTGTTTCTTTAAGAAAAAACAAACTTTACCTTTTGTCTTGGAATCAATACTGTGTATTGGTTCCAAGGTCAAAGATTGGTAAGGGTTATTTGATGGAGGTCAAGTGACTTGCCCAGGGTCACACAACTAGGAAGTATCTGAGATTGGACTTGAACTCAGGACCTTCTGTCTCTGGCCCTCAGTCAACCAACTGCCTCTGTAATTGTTTGTTAAAGTAAAAACTATAAGCTAAAAGTAGTGATTAACATTCTAATATTTTATCAGTTAGAAATTTTAGAGGTCATCTGGTCTAACACACTTATTCTAAAGATGAATGAACTTAAAGCCCTAACTGAATTAAATTGATATGACCAAGATTAAATAAAAATTTATCTAGAAATAGGCTCCTGGTATGATTGCTTACTTGGAATAAGCGATTATTGTTAGATTGAAATAAAATGACAAGAGGACATCTGATGAGTTTTCAGAAAGAGTAATATATATTCCTTGACCTTGGCATTAACAAAAAGATTTAGGGGACCATTCCACACCTATTCCCTGACTAATGAACTCTTGAAAGGTATGGGTTTTTTAAATACCATTGTTTACTTGGTAAAATGAAATCAGCACTCCAATCTGAGATCTTTGTGTATTTGACATGTTTATTTTATTTAACTATTTATTTGCTTATTAAGTCTTCCATATTTCATCAGGATTCAGAAATTTTATATTTCATGCTATTTAAACTTTATGTTTCATGCTATTTAAATTTTATTCTATACTTTTAAATAGTTTATATTAATGTAACTTTAAGAAAATATTAAAATCTTCAAAATCTCTTTTGATTTCTGTCACTTCTTTTAATATTATGTTCTTAAAATTCTGTTTGTATTGCTGTCTCCTACCACCTGGAACTAAATAGGACATGAAATCATAAAAGTTGTTAACAGAAACCATATGGACTTTAAAGTTAAATGTTTATTCAAATGAACTGAGTAATCAACTTAAAAACAATACCAGGAAGATAAAAGTATTCTAAGAAAAATGTGTACTCTATTCCAAACAGCTTTTAAAATAGATTTTTCATGACAAGAGGTCTTTCTAAAATAAATATGTTCCTAAAACATTGTATATTTATTTCAGTCATCCTCAAAAAGCTTATTCACTAGCATGTCCATGTTTAATATGAAACTAAGAGACATTGAAAATAGTGATTCCTTTGGTAAGGTTCCTTTTCAAATGCTTATTAGGCTTCACTATCATAAGAGAAAATAATTATTAGAACAAGAAAGTATCACTCCACATTTCTTGAACACTCTCTAATGTTTAACTCTATACTTAGGAATGACAGAGTAACATAATTGAAGTATTGCCCCTAAAAAGATTGTAATAAATTCGAACATATTTAACATGAAAAAACACTTATGAACAGTTGTAGAGCAATTGACACATGAGTGTTAATTAATTGCAACATAATTTATATGCTGAATGAACCAAGATTTAGAAGTGAACAAGATTAGTATAGGAGAGCTAGGTCAAAACAGGGCAAGTAGCTGGAGCAATTGACAGAGAACACCTGAGTTCAGGTACTTATTATCTTTGAGAGCCTGGTCAGGTCACTTAATCCTGTTTGCCTCAGTTTAGTTTCCTAACTTATAAAATGAGCTGGAGAAAGTAATGGCAAACCACTCCAATCTCTTTGCCATGAAAATTTCCATGAAGAGTCCCACATAACTGAAAAATAACCAAAATCATTGGATGGGGTTATTTATGAAATGCCACGCACAACAGCTGAAATTTAAAGAGAGTGATGAGTAAGAAGAGAGATCAGGAATGATATTTAAAGGAATGAAAAAGATTCTAAAACAGAGAAACTGAGAAAATGTATGCAAGAGGGAGAATAAGTAGAACTCGGGGGAGGAAGCATGGAGTAATGAGTAATAATGTTGGTGAAATGTGGTAGCAGAGACAAATTGATGGAGGACTGGCATTGAAAGTTAAGCAGAGGAGCTTGGATTTAATATAACAAGCAAGAAAAAGACCATCCCCTTGGGCTCTTTGGTAACGTAGAGTCCCTTGGACAGGAAATTTTAGAGTAGATAGAGACATTGCCTATACAAATAGAGTCATACTCCAAACAGAAAATGATAAGAATAATAGAGAGGACACAGATGAGCTTGGAAATAAGGACATCTTCCTAATAGTTTTACCTGTGCCGATTCATAGGAGTATATCCTTGGTAAGCTTAGCCTCTCTTTTCCTCAGTTTTCTTATTTGAAAATAAGGATATTATTCCATTATTTTTACATTCAACAGCATTCATTGAGCAACTTCTGTGTGCAAAACACTTTTGAAATGGATGATCACCAAGATCACTGTGAGCTTTAATACTTTGTGATGTATATGTTTTTGATCCTTTAAATAGTTGATTCACTGTTTATGAATATTATCCTTGATCCCCTCGTCTTACATGCTGCATAGTAGATGAACAATCATCTTCACTCAGCAAATTATACCATAGAGTCTGATCACAGTACAGTCTGTTTCTAGCCTTTCTTTTGGTCCAGAATATCCAAATGACTTAAAATCAAGGACGAAACCTCAGATGGATCAAAGTAGATTTTCGTTTCACTCTTAGAAAGACTGTAAGTGTTCAATAATAAAATGTGAGGTTACAAAAGTTACTGATTTAAGTGTAACTCATTTGCCCTCATAAAATCTATTATTTAAAATATTTGCTTCATTTTTTTTAAAGAACACCAAGTTACTTCAACCTTGTAATGAAAGTTTAATCTAACATCATCAGGATACAAAAGGAATCTTTGAATTGTTGTGTTCTTTTTTCATTATATCTACTTGGAAAATTAAATGTAGAAATCAAAATTATTGTCAACTTAATTTCATAAAAAAGTTTTGTGCTACAAATACTTAACTGGCAATTTACTCCTCATATTCTTTATAATGTGCAAAGCTGCTAAAATCTTTTTCAGAAGTGTTATCTCTAATTCTCTAATATGTATATGATGAGGTTTTCTGACTTAAAAAAAGAACTATTTAAGGCAAGTTTGTAAGATATTTTTCAGACCCTAAGCCTGTTAGTAGCATTCTTTTGTAGAAATGCTATTTCAGTTTAAAAGGAAATGCAGAATTTATTTTCTCCCATCACTGTAAGGAAATACTGGATTTCCACTAAAGGAATGCACCCCTAGAGAACATGGAAACAAAACAGGTGGAATGACAGGAATTTCCTAGAGGAACTGTAACTCTCATTTGTTCACACATCTTTCCCCTCCTGCTGACACCCTAGAAAATATACAGACTAAGTCTGTATGAACATTTTCTGAAGCCAAATACAAGGAAGACAGCCTGGGGCTCTGTGTGCCTAGAGAAAACTCAACAGCCAGACTGAGAAAGCATGGGGTGGTTTCCTTCGAAAGGATGGATGATGCTACAATTTACCAAGGAAGAACAAGCAGAGTATGCTGATGTATGCTAGAGTGCCTCTGCTTGAAAACTGGTGACAACCAGCTGAGAGAAGCTGATAAAAGATTTATTCTGTAAAACCAGCAGGGGAGGGATTGAAACTATATACCCTTCCCTGATGAAGTATGTGATAAAAGGAAAGCATACTGTAAATCACAATGGTACAGGCCAGCAAATCAAGCCTTCCCTCCTTTAAAAAAATAAATAAAGACTTCCCTTATTGAATACCACAAAGGGATAACTAAAATATAACACATACTGTTAAACAGATTTCTAGATTTTCTGTCCCATTGACTCTGGCAGGGACATGATCCAGGGACTTTGGGGTGAAGTTAAGTTTTCTTATAAAATATTTATATAAAATATTATCAGAGGATGAATTTGTATTTGTGGCATAACCATTCCAGACATAGTTAAATATGATAAGTTAAATTCTATGGTCTGCCAGTGTGATATTTAGATATTTCATTGTATTTTCTCAGAGGTAATGTCATTATATAGTTTATTTTTCTTCTTTATCAGTGACTTTATTGTGAAAAAAATGAGACTCCATGTTGTGATGTAAGTTCAGGGAAGCGAAGGACATACCTAACCTTTATCCAAAATTCTTTATATCAATTTATTGCCATTAAAGGCCTAGTTCCCATCTGAATCAGTAGAATTATGATCCATATTATAACCTGAATGAACTTCATCTTGGCAGATGTGATTGCTAAGACACATGTAAGTGGTCTTTGAAAGATCATACAGATTAAGAGAATACCACTGGCCTAGAGAAAGGAAAATGTTTTCATGTCTTAAAAAAGGCAAAAGAACAGAGCCTGTAACCTTTAAATCAGTGAGTTTAAGTTTGATTGCTGGAGAAATTGAAAATAAACCATTAAATCGCTGAATATCTAGAAAAGGAAGTAATGAACATATAAATTCATCAAATCTTCACCAAGAATAGGTCATGTCAAATTAACCTTATTTTATTTTTTGACAAGGTTACCAAACAAATGGCTATATATTCCCTTTACTTTAGTATATTTAGCAAAATACTTGATAACATATACAATGCTATTCTTGTGAGAAATATTGAGATATGCAGCTTGCATAATAAAATCAGATGGATTCAGAGATGGTTAAGTGGTTATACAAAAAGGATTAGCATCCGTGCATCAATGTCAAGGTGGCAGAAGATCTCTCATAGACAAAGATCAGTGCTTGGTCTCATAGTCGCATGCTGAATTTCTCTTTTTCAGAGTTTTTTGAGCAGAGGTAGCAGGGATTCCTTTTATGTGTAACTTGTATTAGATGACCACTATGTTACTTTCCAAAACACAAATCATATGATCTTCTGAATAATAACTGGAAAATTAATAAATAATAAAAAATTGATAAATGTAATACAAATAGGTGAGGCACTGGATAGAATGCCACACCTAGCATTAGGAAGAGTCATAATCTTGAGTTCAAATATACTTATTAGATGTATTACCTTGGGCAAGTCATTTGATTCTGTTTCAATTCTTCATCTCTAAGATAACCCAGGAAAGGAAATAGCAAAATGACACCCTCCCACTGGGGTTCATGAAGAGTTGGACACAACTAAAAAAATAAACTAACCTCTAACAAATCTTTTTTTTATTAATGAAGAAACTACAAATCAAAAAAGTAGTGCCTATATGATCACATTAATATCAGGTTCTAAGTCAATATATCTTTATCTTTTTCACAAGTACAGTATAAAATAATATTTTAAATGCTTTGATAAAATACACAAAGACAGCTAACTTCATTTAAGAATTTAAAATCCTAACCTGCAAATAAAGCAAGAAAAAAAAGCAGCTTCTGCCTCCTCTTGTTATTATTCCATTGACTCCAACTTTTCTTTACCAACCTTATTTCCTTGATTTTGAACTTCATACACTAATCTTACATGATGATAACCAATTTTTCAATTGTCACATGCCTTTAATTCCATCTTTTCTATATCTTTTAAAATTTTAATTTAATTAGTATATTCTGCACATATCTGTATCAATCATTTTAGATAACTTTTCCCTTTTCCTTCTATTTTTCCCAATCATGATTTCAGAATTTAATTCTCAAGATTCCTATCCCACATGACCTATTAAATTTTAATTCATGAGATCCAACTTATGTCAATATTGCTTCTCTATTAATGTTCATTCAAAATACTCCACTATGATTTTTACCTCTGGTTCTTGATTTCCATCATATGAGTACATCTTGGTAGTTTATAATGTTAATGTAGCCCTCTTTTTCTCCATCCTGTTTTGAATACATGTCTTAGAGTAGGCATATGTCTCATCCTAATAAGTCTCAGTGATTCAGAGAGTTCAGACTGACCTTCTTTCATTAATTGATCCTGCTTGTTCATCATACTTAAGAACTTTTTATTTATTTTAATTTTTCCAGATTACATGTTGGTGCAATTTTCAATAATCATTTTCTGAGATTTTGCAATCCATGTTCTTTCCCTCCCTCCTAACCCTACTCCTTTCCCAAGGCAGAAAGTAATATGATATAAGTTGCACATGTATTATTACAAAATACATATTTCAATATTCATCATATTGTGAAAGAAGACACTAGAGAAAATTTCATTGAAAAAATTAAGTGAAGAATAGTCTGCTTCAATTTGCATTCAGACTACATAAATTCCTTCTAGAATAGTGGATGATAGCCTTTTTCATTTTAAATCCCTTGAAGTTGTCCTGAATCATTGCAGTGATGATAATAATTAAGTCATTTACAAGTGATAATTGTACTTTAGTGTTGTTACTGTGTCCAATGTTCTGCTGTTTCTGCTCACTTTACTTTGTATCATATAAGTCTTTCAAGGTTTTCCCAAGTCCATTCTGTTTGTCATTTCTTATAACAAATAGTATGACATTACAAACATATAGACAGACATTCCTTCAATTTCCAGTTCTTTGCTATCAAAAAAATAAACCTACTATACTTTTGTATAAGTAGGATCATTTTCCTTTTTCTTTGATATGTTTGGGATACAATCCTAGTAGTGGTATTACTGGGTCAAAGAATTTGCACAATTTGAAGGTCATTTAGATATGGTTCCAAATTGTTCTCCACAATGGTTCTATCAGTTCACAGCTCCACCAAAAGTGTATTAGTGCCACAGTTTTCCCATATACTTTGAAAATTTACCATTTTTTGCTATATAAGCTATTATAATTTTTTCAGAATTTGTACAAAAATTAGGCCAGAAGTTTTAGTACTGGTCCATTTTAACAGTTTTTCTTCAATAATTATAAGCTACAACTCTACAGAATTGATTTAAAGAAAAAAATGAATATAATTTTAAATGCTCTCATCATCATCATCATCATTATTTAGAAAACTAGGGAAGTTGGATGAAGTGAATCTTTTCATAGCCCCCTGGAAATATTTGCTGGAAATTTTAAATGCTTACATACATTATGTGTTATTTTAAAATAAAAGTAACTGGTATAAGTATATTTGAATTTCTTCAAAGTTTTAATAATGGAATATTTTAAATTATTGATTATTTACTACTTTAAAATACTATCATATATTTATAGCTGGAAGGGATTTTTAAGCCTAGTCTAATTGTCTTTTTTTGCTGATAAAGAACTTGGGATCAGGGGGGTTGAATGAATTATGCAGTGTTACAATACTAGAACTGAGAACCTAACTCAGGTCCTCTGACCCAAAATCATGTCAATTTTCACTGTACCACACTGATTCTTAGTGAAACCCACTTTAATGAACAGAAATCATCTATAATTAAATTATTATATTTAACTATTAAATATTTATTAAATATGTGAATTTTCAGTATACAGATATCCTCACCAAATTCTCACATGGTATAAGCTTGTGGCTTTTCCAACTGCTTTTCATCTTCCTCCATGTTTTATTGCAAAGTAATATAACCTGGCTGAACCTCTGTTTCCATATCTATGAAATGAGTGTTGGTGTAATCTTCTTTGTAACTTTGGAGCCAAGAACACTTGGATTTAACCTCTATGTATGATGTATAATAGATGTGCAACCTTGGAGAAATAATTACCTCTCAGAGTTTACAGGTCATTCTGTAAGACTATATATTTTTTATAAGTTGATGATCAGTATCCATAAAAAGGAATGACCATACAAAGAGTACTTGATATCTCTGAAATCAAAGGCCCAAAACCATTCCCACCCAAAAAATGGTGTATCCTAAAAGTGACTTATTCAGAGATTCTAAATAATTACAATATGCTTTATGTCATTCATTATATTTAATCATGATTCATTAAATTAATGTGTATTTTTATGCAGGTAACAAATACTGGGTGTTCAAGGATACCACTCTTCAACCAGGTTATCCACATGACTTAATAACTCTTGGAAATGGAATTCCCCCTCATGGTATTGATTCTGCCATTTGGTGGGAAGATGTGGGGAAGACCTACTTCTTCAAGGGGGACAGGTAGGTATATATTTCACATAACTTATTTCATCTATGTTTTTAACTACTATATGAATCACCTTGGAGAAGTCTTTTCTTATATGTACTTGCATAATTGTAGCTTTCTATGTATACATATTCATATTCATATACTTACTAGAAACCTGCTTATATATACAAACAAAAAAACCATCTAACAGTTGAGAGAGATATTTACTTTCAATAATATTTTTTAATCATTTTCCAAAGAACACTGAGAAAATACCATTTTATTATAGCCTTCATCTTGGATAGATGTGCCTGTTTCCTTAAGTTTAAAAAAATGTTTAATCTGTTAATGGGTTTCTCACTGAAATGGCATTTACTTAATACAATCATTAATTGACAAATCTCTTTTTGTGTTTTTGTATTTTACATATTTTTATTTTATTTTATTTTTATTTGTAAAAATAATTTTACATATAGTTCTTAGAAAGACATTCATGATTTCAGGAAAAAAGTGATGTCTTTTTTTTGCATAAAATTCTATTCATGTAGATTTTGGCAAGCATGTAAGATTATGGCCAATCTAAAGATTGTTTTAGAAATTTCTTTTAACTTATAAAATGATTTTCCTTTAGTTGCTGCAATCCTTTTCATGAGTTTTGTTCTTGTTGTTATTATAGTCATTTCAATCATGTCTGACTCTTTGTGGCCTTATTTTGAGGATTTTCTTGGCAAAGAAACTGGAGTGGTTTGCCATTTCCTTCTCCACTTCATTTGCAGATGAGGAAACTAAGAAAATCAGTCAGTTGACTTGCCTAAGGTCATACAGATAGTAAGCATCTGAGACTGGATTTGAACTCTGGAAGATGAAGCTACCTGATTTCAAGCCCAGTGCTCTATCCACTGAACCATTTAGTTGCCATGACTTCCCATTTGCTTTTACCCTTTGTCATGTCCCTTCTCTCTGAACCTCACTCAGTATTTTCATCTCTAAAATGAAGGATTGGGACTAACTGACTTCTGATCTCAATTTAAGATCTTTTGATCTGACTTATGGTAAGTGATGGTCATGATAGTCACAATAGCCTGTCAGATAGAAAACTAGCTTCCTTATTTTGTTTATGTGTTATGGAAATGATTTACCCTCTCTGAACCATATTCCTTTTTCTGTAAAATAAGAGCCGTAACAAACTCTGAGGTCCCATTCTGCTCTAACTTATAAAAATCTGTGTCCTTGGTGGGCCACAAATAGAATATCTAGGCTGAATGATGCTAAATGATTTTTAGACAGATGACATTTGATATTAAAACAAACTGTTAAACAGAGTATTCTGAATATGATACATGAGGTCACTCTTAATTACTTCTGCTTAATAGGTCTAGAGAAACCAATTTTCCTACCTAGGGTCAGTTATGCTTTCATCATAACATGACTTCATGGTGAAAATAATTTATTTTTAAAAATTAACATAAGAAAAACAAGCAAGTAATATTCCTTCATGCTTGAAACTGAAAACATTTCAATTGCAATTGATTAGAAAGAGTCTCTTCTGGGATCAAAAATCATCACATAAATTTGTTTCCTACAGTTCAGAAAGTTTACTTTAAAATTTATTCTTTGTTACTTGTTTTGTACTTTCATATTTTCAAGGAAATAGGTAGGAATCCTACTTTACTCAACAGTGGCAAAAACTTAAGAGATATTAAATCACAGTCTTCAAGTCAAGACCTTCATAAAAATGTACTTAGCAAAGCATTAAAATGAAAGAACCATCCAAAGAAACTTCTATTGATGAGGAAGTTGCTACTTAAAGCCATAAGACGCATAATGATGCTCAGCAGGACATAAGTGCAATACAGTATGGAAGCAGAAGAATGAGGAACATGAACCTTGCCGAGATAATTGAGCTATAACAAGATATTGACCACCAGTGGGAGTAAATCCATATCCCACTAAGCTTCTCAGGACATATTATTTATAATAAGTTTTTTCCCCTTAATGGATTGTTAGACTTTAATTCCCCTGCTGATTTTAATTGCATAACTGTGCCCATTCAGGATTAGGTGCAGTATGTTGTTGGATCTTTCCAGGAAGGGGATGGAGGAGAGAGAAATGAAAAAGATGTGAGAGACTTCTGAAGGGACAATATGAGCACCTAGTGAGAAAGGAACTGTATCTCTGTGAAGTACTTAGCATACTCATCAGAAATGTAAATGAATCATTTTAGGAAGTGATTTAAAAATTACTTTTGGGGTACAAAAAAGAAATGACTATCTGAATATGCAAAAATGTCATGATTTTCAATTTTATTTTTCTGAAAACCATGGATTCAGTTTTATCAGTTTTATCATGCTTTAAATTAGTAAAAATAAATGCATGGTGTATACCTGAACTAATTCTAAATATTTTTCAGTAACTAGGAGTGGGAAGGATGATTAATTTATTTCATATTTATATTTTGGCATATTTGTTTCTCTTTACCTGGTATTATTGAGGTCAATTCTTGAACCAATAAACAGAAATTTAAGTTAAGTAGTATAATTTTGATAGGAATTTTTTAACTGTTTATATCCATTTTACTTTATTTGCTATTTTTAAAAGTTGGAGAAAATTTTTTTATTTTAAAAATACTTTCCATAGTTACATGATTCATGTTATCTTCTTCCCCCTCCCAGAGCTGACAAGCAATTCCACTGGTTTATATTTTATCATTCATAACCTATTTCAATATTATTCATTTTTGTAATAGAGTAATCTTTTAAAACCTAAACTCCAAATCATCTACCCATAAATACAAGTAATAAATAATATGTTTTTCTTAAGTGAAAAAACATTTTAAATAATGTGACAAGTTATGAAAATTAAGAGAAAACTGCAAATTTTCCTATCTGGATTATGAAGATTTACCAGTCTTTGTAAATTGTCAATCTATTCATGTCAGGATTCAAATCCAGATCCTTAGATTCCAAATTCAGAGAGCTTTCAATTGAACTATACTGCCTTTCAATAGTAAATATTCCTTGCAACTTGTCAGTCACTCAGTTCCAAATCTATTTGTAACATTATTATTACATATTTTTAAACAAAGATAACTGTAATCTGTCAGATACTTTGCAAAATTCTATATAAACTCTTTACAATATTTCCATTTTCTAACTCCCTGTCTAATATCTTCATCAAACAGTGAAATGAGTATTTGGTGGAAACACTTGTTCTTGATGAAGTCATATTGACCTTTTGCAGTTACCTTCTTTTTTAAATAAATTTTTAATTAACCCATGCCTAATAAGGAATGCAATATTTGGTCATGAATCAAAGTCAGAATGATTAACTCATTTTGTAAATTCTCTCCTACTTTTTAAAAAAATCATTTAAACTTTTATAGTTCTCTATTCTCATCATATTTATCATGTTCTCTGTGATCTGAGAAATATGTGACTTTTTTCCCAATATGCTAAGTGATGGCAAACCTTTTAGAGACCAAGTGGCCAAACTGAAACTCCCAGGCTGCATATGAGCCACCCCTTTACCCCAGACAGGGGAGGGAGGAAGTGCTCCCATTGGGCTGCTGGACAGAGGGGCCATGTGAAAAATGTCCTCAGGCATGGTGGAGAGGGGGTGAGGAGAAGGGACCCTCTACCAGATATGCCATAGGTTTGACAATACAGCTCTATGTTATAGTTTTTTCTGAGCCTTGTGAATTATTATAATCATGGTAATTTTTTAGGATCTCCTTTTGGGTTTCATTTTTCCATTTGCAATTTTTATTCTTTAATTCAACTCAATGCAAGTTTATTAAGCACCTACTATATATGCCAATAACTGTTCTAAGTCCTAGGAATAAAACTAAAAAAGAAACAAAGTCCCTGTCCTCAAGTAACTTCCAGACTAATGAGGGAAGACTATACCAAAAGTAAGATGAAAAGCAAAAGGAAGAGCCATTGAGGGGTACTAAAAATGGAGGCATGATGTTTCATGGAGTCAAAAGCAAGCATAGTTTCTGTTGGAAAAGAGTTCCCTGGAAAGTTCTGAGCCATCTATAAAAGAATGGTTTGGGAAAAAATTAATGTTCTCTTCTCTAGTCCCACAATCAGAGAGGAAAGAAACTAAGGGAGTTGAGAAGAGATGAGTACCAAAAGCTGAATCAGTATTCATAATTTCTGATGGTCAGCTTATACTTGGGGAGGAATAATGTCCCATCAAGTCAAAATCAAGAAGGATCTGTCCTTCACAGATCATTTACCTTGACAGAGAAACCTGAATCAAAACAAAAATTTAATAGTTCTATCTTTTCTGTTACTTATCATAGTCCTATTTGTCCTAACTCTTCTTTGATCTTTCTCCCCCTAAGTAGCTATTTTTAAGCAAATCAGGTGTAGCACTCCTTGCTAATCTCAGCACATCTTGAATTTTAGTACTTTTGGAACTATTCTTATAGGACATTAACATCATTTTATATTCCCCTTTTGTTATCTGTCCCTGCATCTATTATCAATATATTTTAAAATCTAATCTAGTCAGCCATTTCCTGTGTATTAACATTTGTCACTTTAGACAGCACTGTCTTTTCATTTCCTCAATAGAATTGTTCCTATTTTTTGTCTTTAGATTTCATAATAGTACCATTTTTGCTGGACTAACAACCTGTAGGATTTCAAGTCATAACATCATATCCATGTCTTCTCAGAACCCTTTAACATCTGGTTTCCCAACATAAAGGATATGCTGAAGACTATAACTGGTTTTTCTCTTCTATAATGAATTCTAAGATGGCATGACTACTGTTTCTAATTTTCATGTGGTTTATGCCTCATCAATTATCTCCTCTTCTGTAGGAATCAGGTCCATGAGTAGTTCTCTTATTTTTCCTTAACCTTTTCAAAAACAAATTTATCATTTAAGCAACTATAATTTCTTAATTCCTTAATGCTTTGTTCAACAGAACTCTAGCTAATTCTTTGGACTTTTCAAGACCCCCATCACTTACTTTTATAACATAAAACCTTGTCTAGATTTTTTCTTTTCTTATGTCTAAATATTCTGTAGTACACCTCCATGATAATACCACTAGTCTGTGGAAAAATATGAGCAAACATCTACCTGGAATCAAAGATGTGTGTAAGCTACAAACAAACTTGGAAGAAAATGAAATAGTAGTCAAAATGCTATGTGCAGATAGCAAGGGAAAGAGCATTTTTTGCATTCTTCAGTAAAGGAAGAGTATTTGGATGATAGAAAGTACATTTGTGGTAAATATAAGAGAATGAAAAAGAATTTTCATTTGAATTTTTTATTGAATTTTCATTCAAACTTTTTCTCTCCTATTTTCATTACTGAAAGTGTTACATGTGATTGGTATTTGTTTAAATATTTGTCCTCTTTATGAAAAATGGACATTTTGATCTACTAATTAAACTGTAGGAAACATTTTTCTTATGTGTAATTGTTAAATGGCTCCGTGTTTTCAAGAAAATCAATTGCTTGATATCATGCCCCGAAATAAGGAGTGTATGTGCCCTTCTTCAGTGATAACCACTAATAATTTTCTCATAAAATTTGTATTGTAATTTATGTGTCATCTGTCTTACCTGTGCTTATTTTTTTGTCTATTTTTTTTCAAATTAGGTATTGGAGATATAGTGAAGAAATGAAAACCATGGACCCTGGCTATCCAAAACCTATTACAATATGGAAAGGTATCCCAGAGTCTCCTCAGGGAGCCTTTGTACACAAAGAAAATGGTATGTCTATGTTTTCCATTTTGTTAAATCTCTGTATACTTTTTGAAAATAACTTATTGAATTCTAGTAAATAATTGGGGAACAATATACCACATTTCATTAATCCATCATAATCCTGGCACTCAAACCACTTTTTTTTTATTCTGCCAAATGAATACAAAGATAAACACACACACACACATATACTTTTATGTATGTATGTATGTATGTATAGAGAAAGAAAGAGTTCTAAAAAGTCTCAATCTTACTGCAGTTTCAAGTTAGTAAAATAATAAGCTTAAAACTATATTAAGACTTTTGGAACACCCTGTATAAAAAGCATTTCCTCACTTGTCCCAATTCTTTTTCATAGTCTTACTTATCTGTAATTTTTTAAATCATCAGTGAATGTTTTTACTTCATTGCTACAGATTATTGAAGTTGTCCTGAAAAGGGTACTTCATGCTGTGTAACTACATTTTCTTAAATTGTTTTATAACAACTGCTTGACAATCACAATCAGAGTTAAATTTAATTAAAAGAGAAAACTCAATTTTAATTAAAAACTTCAGTTCTGCTCTTGTTATTTTGTACATTTAATGACATAATTTATAAGCAACGGCACATTTCTCTTTCTGACTCAAAATGTTATTGGCAACTTATCTAACTTTACTTGCAGTCCAAAACAAGAGGGAGATGGCAGCTGATAAAGCTTGTACCCCATAATGCATTGCCTTTTCTCTTGTGGAGGTAAATTTCATGGGAGCTAATTGGTAATTCAATATGATCTGAAGTCTAAGATCCTAGATCTGTTTTTAAACATCCATGAAAAATTTAATAAAATTCTAAGTTAAAAAAAAACACTCCCTAATGAAAGAAACCATTGCATTAGGAAGAAGCTAGGAAGAGAGGAAGGAAGGCTGAGAACCAAAGGTGAGACCTTTTTCCTAGTTGACCCTTCAGAAGTTCACCATCCCCCACAAATTTAAGCATTAAGTTAACAAGGCACAGCTGAATCTGAATCGCAGCTAATGAACTCATGAATGAAATTCTTTTGTTTATATATCATTTATATTTCCCAATGTATTCATATCCTCTCCATGACTCAAAGAGTCAGATCCTATAAAAAGAACTTCAAAAGAAGGGAAAAACAGTTTAGAATATCTAACATTTAAAAAGGCTTAACATTATGGTCAGTGATCTATATACTCCTAGTCTCTTACCTCTGAAAAATAGTAAAGAGAGACAATGGAATGGGCTTTTTTTACAGCCTTGGATTTCATGCCTGAAACATATACATTGGTTGGATCAACAAATTGGGCTCTTGTTTCTTCCTTCTCTTTTCTCTTTTTAGTCATAGAATTTCTTCCTTATACTTGGATTTGAGAGGAAAGTACAAAGACCATGCAAATTAAATTAATATTTTGGGCATGTGACAAGGAAATCACTTTAAAAGACTGATATATATTAATTTAAGGTCGCCAAGGAATTCAGCTATGTAATTCCTAAATGAAAACTCAAGTCAGCAGTCAACCTTTTATGGAGTTTAATTACAAACAGGATGAAGAAAGGTATTAGAGATAGAGAGAGAGAGGGAGAGAGAAAGGGGAGAGAAGGAAATAGGGTTTAAATACCCCTTCTGTTTAGGCTGGGCCAAAAGGCCCAAGCCCTTAGATAGCTGAGGCAAAGAAAAGAGATCAGTCCCTATTACTCACGTGACCAAAATGGAGAAACAGTCTCAGGGGCCTCCACCTCCAGCTTCCTTCAGAGCCGACTCTCAAAGCACCACCTCTCCAACCCACCCCCCAGTCCTCAGACCCCTCTATCTTTAAGGAAACCATCCAAGTTGCCTCCCCTCAGTTCTCACATCTACCAATCACTGTCCATCAATTTCCCTGTGCCAATGGAGGCTCTAGCTTAACCCAGGACCGCCCAGAGGTCTGTGGCTTTGCACATGTCTGTTGAAGGTCATATTCTCAATAATTAAATCTTGATCCTTTGCTGCAGCCCTTCTTAAATCCTGTTAGGACTGAGTGGGGTGGAAATTGTATTTTCCAAGACCTGGTTCTGTCATTCCAAGTATCTCTATTGTATCAATTCTAAAATCAATCATGACTGAAAGAACTTCCTGTTCTGTGCTTAAGCATAGATCAAAGCCCTTTCCATTGTTCAGCAAAAGGTTTCTGTCCTAAAGTAATCTTAAGAAGGGAGGAGGAGGAACCTCCCATGCCAATGGGGTTCACATTCCAATAGAGTTCCCACTATCAATAAGAAATTTTTCAAGTATGAAATTTCCCAATGGTGAAATTTCCAACATTTATAAGTCTAAGAAATTTTAAGGTTTACAGGCATCTTAAAAATTTTTCTTTTAAATAAAATATTTTCTGGAAGGACTAGAATTTTAATATCAGGTAATATTAAAATTTTGATTTAAATAAGGACTCAAAGTTAGAAGGAACTAAAGTTTCCTAAAAGTGGTATCATTACTGTATAAATTTTATATATCACCCTGAAACAATTATCTAGCCTCTTCAAGATGAATATCACTAAGGAGTAAAATAATAATAAAAATGATAACAAAACTACTAGAAGATCTCTTTTGAATATCTCTTTGAAGTTTACATATTGTTTTAGAGACAGCTAGGTGTCACAATGTACATGGTACTTGTGTACTTGGCTGAACCTAGTCTAGAAGATGCAAGTGCAAATATGGCCTCAGACACTAGCTATGGGACCCCAGACAAATCCCTATACTTGTTTACCAATTTTCTTAGGGGATAATAACAGCATTTACCCTGTCAGGTTATTATAAGGATCAAATGTGAAAATATTTGTAAAATCAATTACCCTAGAACATGGCACATAGTGGACACTATATAAATGATGTGAAATTTGAAATTGGATCTTCCTGATTCCAGGTCTAGTCCTCTGTCCACTGTAACACCTCATTGTCTTTTAATAGCCATGACAGAACATTAGTTCTTGAACTAACTAAATGTCTATCTTGGGTGGAATCTCAGAACTCAGCTAGTAGAAGTCATCCCTGAAGAATTTCTTTTAATACATCAACTATGACAACTTTTCACTGACACCACTTGAAAATTGAGAGTAAACCTTCTACCTCCCAAGGCTAATATTTTACACGTAAACTGATACCAAGACTGTCAAGATACCCATTATTTATCTATTCCCTCACATTTTGAACCTAAATAGAACAGTTTACATTCCCCCCATCTCTAATTCCATCTTGTTTTCGGTACAGAATTCTATCCTGTCTCATGAGATTGGTTTCCCTCTTCATTCTTCATTCTGTCATCTTCTCTATTTGCTATCTCATCCATATTTTTAGTGACAATTGATTCATAAAACTTTGATTAGTGTAGAAGTCATTTTCATTAATACCATTTATTTTATACCTCTTGTGTACTTCCTGGGTTGATATGTGAAAGGACTAGAAACTAGTATGTTCCACTCAGGAATACTTGAGGCAAAAGAACATGTGAACATAAGATTGTAGCATGCTTACACAGATTGTGAGCTCATCAAAGGCAAGGGTTTGCTTCTTCCTTTAATCATATTCTCTAAACCTTATCATAATGTCTGTCCCTGAGAAGGTGCTTGATAAATACATACTGACTGGTAAAGGATGTTTAATGAATATTAGCAAAGCTATACTGTCTACTCAGCTAGAATAAAGCAAATCCATCAGTTATAAGGTAATGTAAAATGCGTAGTGATGAGAGTTAGAGAGGCTAAACAAGGAAAACATTAGAAGGGTAGTCTTGAGCCCATTACTTGCTTTCACTAGTGTCTCTTTATTAGCTATTTTCCTGTTTCTTAGCACCTGCTATCATAATGCCATTGGAAACAAAAGTAAAACTCAATTTCGGTTCAATTTAGCAGATAATTGTTTAAGTGCTCACTGTAAGAAGGCTAGTCATTTGGCATACGAAAACAAAAGATATTTTTTTCTTAAAATTTAAACTTTTAAAGCATACCATGAACCTGCTAATGTGCTAAATTTCTCAATTCTTTATGATTTGAGTAAGGAATAGAGACATGACCTGTGAATTCACAGGAAGTATAGAAAATTCTTAGAGGAAAAAAAAGTCTCTTCCTCTTCTGTTTGTCACCTTCTCTTCAACTATTAAGAGGGCTGCCTAGATTACTAAGAGGTTTAGCAATTTACTCAAGGTCAAACAGTTATTTTTTTTTTTCTCAGAGGCAGGACTTAAACTTGAGTTCTATTTAGAAGCTAGCTCATTACCATAATACACCATGCTTCCACTTGTGTTTTGAAAAATCTAAACTAAATCTTCTGTTGCCCCAAATTACTAAGAGCTTTTCCTATTAACACAAAAGGTCTTAGGAGAGGTGGGAGCAACTCTATTAAATCACAGAATATCTAGAATGTTATAAGTAAATTATGGTTCAGAATTTATTTTTAATTTGGAAATATGGCACATAGCATTTCAAAGCAACATTTAACTAACCAAACAAGCAGTGTACAAAAAAGATACAAACATAAAAAATTATACAAATCTAATTTCTACATTTCATTTACAATATCTTTGAATCTCATTTTCATCACTATATCAGACAGCCCTAGCATAATGAATCTGGAATACAGTATTTATTCAGATGTAATCTGAATAAATTGATAATCTGAGATTTAATCTTTTTGTTCTTGTTGTTACAAATTTTTCTAAAATATCCAGGTTTAATTTCATATTTTAGTAAGTGAAGTATCATATACAGATCACATTTAAAAAAAACAATTCAAAATCTTGTAACTTACTAAAACAACTGTTCTAAAGATCTCTTCTCATTAAAAGCTGTGGGAAAATTAGGCAAACATAATATATTCCTCATCAAAGTTCTTTTATATCAAAGATATTTCCACATTCTAGGAATGGCCCATGATAATAGCAGTCCATGGATAAATTTCAACAATTTCTCTACAGGGAATACTCCTTTACATAAGATTTTTCTTCTGGTCCCAAGCCAGTAAACAGTTATTATTTAATAAAATAATGGCAGAGAATTAAAAGTGGTAGCCACCCTCAAAATTAAACATTTTTAAGAGAAAATGAATTTTTAAGTCTACTAAGTTCAGAAGCTTGCTAACCAATTCAGAACATGTTTTCTTATAGCTTTGTTTATATCTCCACCTAATTAGATATATAACATCTAGAAAATCTACCACTATAAAAATGAGAATGCCCTGCAGAATTTGTTACACTGAAATTTGACCTATAAACACTATTAATATGCCAGGCTCTACAATTCCCTGAAATAGAGCTTTACATACCTTGGTTTTCAAGCTCACCTGGTACCTTTGGGGTATTAGCTGAAGATAAAGATTGGAAAACATCCAGCTGTTTGTTTTCAATTTACAAACTGAAAGAGTAAGTTCACCTATTTTCAAGGTTTGTTTTATTCTGGATCGATGCCATTTTTCAACTGGGATTGTCTAATGTTTTGTTATTTGGCAGAGTCTCAGCATTTCTTCATCTAGGCTTGTTGGGTAATTACACTGGATTTCATTAAAATGATCAAATATCAGCTCCCAACAGAAAATGGGAATCTGCATGCACCTGTTATCATTTGGCAAGTTACTCAGACGGTGAAATTGTATTTTGAGCTAAAGCATTATGACAGATTCCTATGTCAGTTAAAGAGTGATTACAAAAATTTGGTCACCTGAACTTGTGGTCCAGTTTTTAATGTGCTAAACTGCATTCCTTAAAAAATACTAGAGATGTCAAAAATTAATTCTTTGACTTCTATAGAATGATACATATTCATATAAAGAGATAATACAAAAATCAGAATTGAATTGTTTGCCCATAAAGTATTTTAAAGCAGATTCTTTTTTGGTTCCTTCATTTCTATATCAAGATAAAGAACCAATATAAGATTATATTCAAAATAACAATTTACGGGGGCAGCTGGGTTGCTCAGTGGATTGAGAGCCAGGCCTAGAGACGGGAGGTCCTAGGTTCAAATCTGGCCTCAGACACTTCCCAGCTGTGTGACCCTGGGCAGGTCACTTGACCCCCATTGCCTAGCCCTTATCACTCTTCTGCCTTGGAACCAATACACAGTATTGACTCCAAGACGGAAGGTAAGTATTTAAAAAAAATAACAATTTACCATATAGTCAAGCAATTGGACTAGTGGTGTGGGGAAGGATATCGAATCAAGAGAAGGTCTTTGAGGGCCTGATTTTAAGATAAACAATGTTGTAGCATCATGGAGAACAGGCTTTCCAAGCTTATTATTCCCATCTATATCTGTAAGTCTGGATCATACTTATCCTTTTCAGTTCCGACCCATCTCCCACTTCCCTCATCCAAAAATATTATAAGTAAGTGCTTATCACTATTGAAAGGACAGCTAATTTGTCTTTATAAAGAGGATGCAGATGCTTCTGTAAATAAATGGGTTTTTTGCCTTTTTTTTCTAGGCTTCACATATTTCTATAAAGGAAAAGAATACTGGAAATTCAATAACCAGGTACTTAAGGTAGAGCCTGGATATCCCAGATCCATCCTTAAGGATTTTATGGGCTGTGAAGGACCAACAGACCAGGACAAAGAACGACATAGCCCACAAGATGACGTGGATATTGTCATCAAACTGGACAACACAGCCAGCACTGTGAAAGCCATAGCTATTGTCATCCCCTGCATCCTGGCCTTATGCCTCCTTGTATTGGTTTACACAGTGTTCCAATTCAAGAGGAAAGGAACACCTCGTCACATACTGTACTGCAAACGCTCTATGCAAGAGTGGGTGTGATAAAGGGCTTTTTCCTCCCTTTCTTTCCCAGGAGTTTGTGGTAACTTGAGATTCAACACAAGAGCTGTTATGCTGTTTCCTAGCTAGGAGCAGGCATCTGTCAGCCTGGATCAAGGCTGATCTTTAAAACCCAGGGGGTCGCCTGTCCTGCGCCTGAGTGTGAATCCACTCATGTGGGAAGCTTCCATGACACACAGTATCTGCCGTTTCTTCAGTCCTTTGTCTTTCTTCGTCATTCAGTTCTAGGTCTTTCCTCTGCACGCTCAATGCCCAGTACACTTTTAGGATTAACAAATGAAGAGGAAAAAGAAGAAAAACAAAAAAGAAGATTCTTCTTAATGGTTTCAAACATTATTCCCTATCTTAACCCCCCCCCACCCCCGAACTCCCTCCCAGAAGCTTGATCACATTTCTGGAGGGGCAAGAAAAAAAAAAGTTTTTGCTTAAAGAAAAAAAATGTTTTGAACAAGACCACCCATAATTGAACTTTCAGGAAAGTGTGAAGACCCAAAACAGCTTTGTCTCCAAAGAGGATTGCTTTCTGTCTGCTATGATCTAGTCCTTTACTCCTACACGTAATTTTTTTGTCTGGTGGGAGACCTGGATGACACATGCAGGACGTTAGACTGTTTGGACAGCCATTTTCCAACCAACAAGGGGCCAAAATATCTGCAATATAGTGACAGCCTTAATGATACATCCATTTTGCGTTTTATACAGCTGTTTGGAGCTATGTCCTCAATGTTTTATCACATTTATATCCATATAACTAAATTCAAACAGAACCTTTTCATTGTTTTGAGGTGTTTCTTTTCTCCCCTCTTTCTCAGCTCCTGTACTTTTGTTATTCTATTCCCCACCCCAAGCTGTAGGAGGCCAGTTGCCCCAGGCCTTCATGGGTCTGTCAGTAACACTCATTACAAAGCATAGCAAGAAGCAGTTTGTCTCTAAAGTGGATCACGGGGAATTCAAGTAGCAAAGATTCTTACAAGGAAATGTGACACTAGTATTACATTGGCATAACCCTTTGAGAACTATCCTATCAGTTTTCAGAGTCTTAGGACACTAATCTGGGTTTCTGTTAAATTACAGGGCTGCGTAGTGGTATACACAAATCCAAGTTCATGAAGTTCAACGTTTTAAAATAGAGACCCTTTGATCACAAAGTGCATTAAAAAAAAAAAGATGCACATAATTGCTAAAATGAAATTGTGACAAACCGAAACTGACAGGAAAGATATTTGACAAAAACCTTTCTGGCAAAGAAAAGAAAATAATACACATAGAGATTTTAATATCATCTAGCATTCTACCGGTAGGCTCTAAAAACTAAAGAAATAAAGCAACTGACCGCAATATTATACCCGAAGTCTTTTTATCTCAGACATATTGAATTTCTGTTTCAAACTCCATTGCATGAAAATTCAATTTGTCTTGGTATATGATTACATGCAGGTAAGCATTACAGTTTCAAAAGTAGGCTAATACAAGGATGACTCTGAGGTTGCATGAATATTCTCCAGTGCAATACCCAGTGCATGTTTCCCATAGTTCTCAAAGGGTTGGCAAGACTCGTGGCTGTTCGCTGTCCGTTCCATCACTGACAGAGCCAAGGGACCACCAAAGCATTTCATTGTTGAGTGTGATTTGTCCTAACAGCAGTATTGTCATTTTCATGAGACCTGCAGAGCGGGTTTGTATCAATATTTTTTTCCTAGAGAAAAGTCAGCAACTGACAGACCTCTTTATTGATTTTAGGAACTGCTTCTTGCAGTGATAGGCTTTACAGCTACTGGGCTGTGAACTTATTAAAGATGGTCAGAATGAACGCACCCCATGAGTCAGACTCTGGCTTTGTGTGAAAGCCAGGCTTGGAGGGGAATTGCTTTTGAAACAATGAACAGCTTGCCTTGAACTTGATTATTGATCTGTTGACTGTCATTAACCACAACTTAAACATTGTCTTCTGTGAGAAATTTCCAAGTAGAATACTATTCTATGTCTTCACCCTTTGACCTTTAACTTGCAAACTGGCACAAGTGAAGGGGATTGCAAGATCTGATGTTACTAATAAATCTGGATTGTTAATTTGCTTTCTAAAAACTGGGTTATCACTATCCAAGTTCTCAGAAAAAGTCTGAACTGTTTTCTTAGGGAAGGAAGAAATGAATGTGAACGCACATCACTCTGCAGGTGGGCATTTTGTTATCAGAACATGCACACTCTAAAGTTAAACTCCAAGTAGAAGTGACTTTTTATTTGGTGTTCATATGATTTCGTGTCCAAATTCATCATTTTGCAATGAATTACAAAGTTACAGGAAAAAAAATAACCTCAAATACTTGAATGGCCAGTGTGGCTTTTATATAAAGCAGGAATTTTATACTAGTCAAAAAGATTTCTTACTCATTTGCTAATATACATTACTGGATCGTTTTTAATGAGTGTAGGTTTGCATTATTCTTTGGAAATGGATAGTTTGGCTGCCTTGAATTTATATTTATACTTAACATAGCATGAAAATTAGTATTTTTTGTTAAATATATGTTTATGATTTGGTCACAGGAATACATTATAATCATGTGCAGCATGCTGAAAAACCTTGCAAAAATTTCTTAGGGAATAAATATAATATATATGCAAGGATAAAGGAAATGAGCAGTTTGGGGGAAAGGTCAAAGTATAAAAATTTGTAGTTCAGGATTCATTTTGGCAAGATTTCCTAGACTATATATGTGAAGGCAAAGTAGATCAAGAGAATGCACCAGAATCAGCCTATAGCATTGCTTTAATTCTTCCACTGAAGTTGCTGCTGATATTGTAGAGTTTATTCACTATTATGGATCATCAAATAATATTGACATGAGCTCCTTTATGCAATGTCTTGCATGTAGATTTTTTAAAAATATATATTTTTACAATTTTGTGTAAATGAGAAAAAACCCTGGAAATTAGGATTTGCTAAGCATATTAAAAAAAAAACCCACATCATTTCTGGCCATGTCATAAAAATCATTGAGGAAACTTCATTCAAATACACTCAAAGTTGATTTCTTATCTGAAAAAAAGAGTATTGCCTTACTTATTTGTTACCAAATTTTAGAAAAGTATACAAGACAAGAAAATTGATATATTAGTGAAAAATGATGATTTTTCTTGTGAATGTGTCTGAATTCTGGCTCACATCAATGGATAAATACCTTTTGTTATATGTCTGAGTATGAGATGGAATTATATGGTTCATAAAAGGTCTGTGTGTTAAACTTTACCTTGAGTGTATAGTCCTAGTTAGAGTAGAAAAAATTGTCAAGCTATGAGACTACCAGAGAGATAAGGGAAGAAAGAGAAAAGAAGTATAACTTCAATCATAATCATCACTGACTCCTTTCTAGGACTTCATTTTTATCACTGGAAGAGGCATTTTTTTTTCAATTACTGATACTTTCTCCTCTTTTAGAGTAGGGAAAAAATATCCAATTGGAGTACCAAAAGTGAGAGCACCTAAATTGTCTAATTTCATACCAATAGCCATTCTGTGATTGAGTATAAACATCCACGGGCCATCCTCTAAAGTAAAAATAATACAACAGAGACCCTCAGCACCCAGTCAGTCTGTGTCCAACGATCCCAGCTATCCATTTGCCAGTAAAAAGAGCTTCTATGGTTTCTCAAGTTGAAAGGAAAATAAGTTCACAAACCATAATAGTACTATCCAAAAATTTTCTCTGTTGATGTTTCTTATTTCCCCCTGTTACATCCATTTTAAACTGACTTCACAATATTACTTTATAATAGTCAAAAGTCATTGAGTCAATAGTCTACATGGCTTCTGTATCATTATTAACTGCCTTAGATAAAATATCTCCTATTGCTGATCAACATGTAATTTCCACAAAACACAGTTGTTATTCAGAAGTACATTTTCAGTTTTAGGAGTTTTGAGAGCAGCCATATATGACACCAAAAGTCTTTGCAGAATCACAGTACCAGCAAGTCTATAGGAAAACTCTTTTGTTTACTCCAATATTATAGCCAACTTAGTATACACTATGTGGCACCAAGTGGAGCAAGTTTGTGCTCTAAATTAGAAAGCAACATTTATGTTGAAGGAAATATAAATATATAGATATATGATAATATATCTGTATATATATGTATATATATATTCCATCAAGATATTTAAAAACATGGCATCCAATTAAAATATACATACTACTTTCTCTGGTCAAATATTAATTAATTCAATTCAATTCAGGAAACATGTATTACTAGATGCCGGGAGCACAGATATGACAAACGACTCAAGGGGAGTATATAAGATAATGGAAGTGACAAGGAATGCACAAGAATTCATATAAGGGCAGAATTTCATAATCACAAAAGATAAATTCAGATTAAGTGTTGCAAGAAAATGGAAGAGTGAGATCCAAATCATA
The DNA here is from genome assembly GCF_027887165.1 of Monodelphis domestica. Lineage (NCBI taxonomy): Eukaryota > Metazoa > Chordata > Mammalia > Didelphimorphia > Didelphidae > Monodelphis > Monodelphis domestica. Next base: position 186,591,531 of record NC_077229.1, read on the forward strand.
TTTTTCTGTGTATGTCTAAACACTCATAGTTCTCTCATTTTTAATTCCATTTTTATGAATCACCATGAATTTAATGTTAAAGGGCAAGATTTCTACTAATCAACTGCCTGTTAATATGGTAAGATAGATGTTAAATTGTAGAAAATGATGATATTGCTTTAACCGATTATACTAGTGTCATGTCAGTATCTTTAAGCATATGTGGAATAGATTAATGATACTTCAGCCTTCGGTTCAACATAAAAGCACCCCAATGAATTTGAGATGTGACAGTACATCTTCCAAAAAGGTCACACAAAACTTGAAATCAGAATGTTGTCAGTAGAGGAAGTTGTGTTATAATTAATTGTGAAAACAAAGTTAATACAAGATGTTATTATGAAGATTATGTGATAAGAAAGGGATTTCAGACATGTTTGGGAAAATTAATAAGTTCTGAGATTGGTGGCTAAATGTTATGAGCAACTATAGAAACAACCATATGAATGGAATAAGAATAGGGCTTTTGATAAGCAAAGTAAAATGCAGGCTATTTTGAGGGGCTTTGAAGGGTAGGTATGCTTCAGCACATCACAAATGTCAAACACACCAATGCACTCCAAATGGGAAATGGGAAATATATTTGATATTTATCATTCTGAAAATTTGCCCTCTGTTTAGTCTTTGCAGTTAATATCTCCCTATCTGAAAAGTCATCACAGGAAGTACTTTGCTTTTATTAATGAATGTATGATATGCATGAAAACAAATAGCTACTTGCAGATCCATGTGGCATTTTCCAACTTTCTTATGAGACAGTTTTCCAAAAATTAAGAATCTTATCATCGTTTAGAAGTAATCAAGCTGAAGCTATAGAGACAAAGAAGAAAAAAAGAAGTTTCATGATCTTAAGAAAAGCTAAATATTTGATCCATATGATCTAATGGAAGATCAAGTAAACATGGTATAGAGTCTGAGAAATAAAAGTTCAACATTTGTTGTATACCTTCTATGTGCAAAGCACTATGCAAGCAATGCGAGATACAAAGATAAAAGCTTGTTAATTGCAAAGTGCTTACCTTCTAGAAATATATACATTCTACAAATGATTGTACACAAAAATCTACATATCTCTCATTATAACTAGAAATTCTAGTTTAACAATTGCATAATATTGAAAAGTGCTATCTCATGGACCACACTCAGTGTCAAATGGAAGCATTTAATGTGAGTCTCTAATAATGGAACCATAACTGCAAGTTAGCATCCTTCATAACACTTTTAACCTCAGCATCTGTGTATATATTCTCTTCATGCATAGACTCCATCTGAATTTGAAGGAGATTTAACCAGAATGCACCCTAATTAGAAAGTTATGAAGAGATAAAAGCTCCATTCAATCATCTTGCATAACTTTGACAAAACTTGCCTTAATGATCTGCCTTTGTGAACATGCAATCTTTGCCTGATATACATTTTTCAAAGTGGTTCAAATGTTTGTTCCACAAAAAATAACTTTTTAAATGATTCTAAAATGGCTCAGGTCAAATTAATCATGTTTATTTTTTTAATAATAGTGTTTGGTTACCCTAAGTACAATATTTAAAAGTTTTGAAAGTTTAAAGAAGATGTGGAATTGGAAAATTCCATTCATTTTCTTGTTTGAACATTATAATATGATCTTTCTGTTTTAGATAGATGCATTGGTGAGCCTGGAATAGGATATGGCAAGCAAAAAGTACTTAAAGAGGGCTGATGTTTCTATGAAGAGAGGTACAGGGGTGAATCTTAAAAGAATTGATTGTTTCAATGAAAACTTTAATGTAATTTTTTTTCACCTATACTTTTACCTAAAGGCAGTCAAGAAAAAGAAGAATACCACTACAAACATGACCAATAAATATAAAATATAAAAATTCTCAAACTTAGAACACAATTAAAAGTGATTAATATATACAGATCAGCTTTACAGTTAAAAAAACATAATTTGAAGTTAACTTGTACTGATGTTGCTCTAGAGATATTATCTGATTTTTGTCCTCCATGTGCCAATATTTTGAAGGATACATTAAGTAGTGCTGAGTAAAGGGAACAGAAATGGCATGTAAATGTGTTGTGAAAGTTTTCAGACTTCAAGCTCTACCACAGAGGTGAATGTGCGTGACCTGCAGAATAGATGAAAATGAAGTTCATTAAATATGTGAATTTTAAAGAAAGTAGCTTCATGTAGGTGATTGATCTCAGCTTCCATGAAAGAAGACATAGTAAGTGGAAGAAGAAAAATGAAATGGTGATGAAATGAGGGAGTTCTTGACTTCTGAAGATATTTCTTGTACATTTTATCACCATTTTCCACATGAAATAGCTATTCATATATGGCAGCATTCTCTGTGTGCATCTTTTTGTAGCACTGGCATTGCTTAAATTAGCATTTAGACATGAGAAGCTTTTAACCTAGGTTTTCTTAAATGCTTATAAATTACACAAAGTGGTAGGATTAGTTTGTGGTAAGATATAATTGTCTTAAGATGTTATTGTCCATGGAATAATGTGATGCTGTTTGTATACAGTTGTTGGCTAGAGCATTTATATGTTATGCCTGGCATAAAGTTCCATTGTGGCATCAGTAGGTTACAGCCCCTTTTGTTTTATTTGATTTTGATTTTTGGAATGCTCATTTTCAATTGCTTTAAAAGCAGCTCCATCTATGACTATATGTTTTTTGTACAAATAACGCCATACCTTTATTCATTATTTCTACTTCAGTGGCTTAAGTGGCAATTCTCCTAGAATGCAAGTTTTCCCATCATCAGGCATCTCTTAATTCAGTCTCATGTTACTCTCTTATCTCTTGGCAAACATCAGAATCTACTCCATTTATTTTGTATGAGAATAGTTTAGTTAATTCCCCTTCTAGATCAAAATTATGGTTTAATTTATTTCATGTATAGATATATATGTACATATATAAGCACATGTGTATACATACATATATGTAAGTATACACACATATAACATTGTGGTCCCTTATTGACGTTAGAAAAAAAGATATAAGTAGTCCAGAATTTTATAAATCCCTTCTTGCTCTTCTCAAGCTTCCATTCTTCCTGAATTGAAGAACATGATTTTGTACCCATTCAGTTCTCATATTTCTATCTGATTTTATCTTACTTGTCACCACAAAATGCAGTCTATGGTGAGAGAGTAGCAACATATTGATAACAGAGTATAGTGAGTGTCTTTTTCATTCCATGCCTTTGCTTGAGCACAAGCCACATTTTTTCTCTTTTCCCCAAGAAAATTCTCCAGAGGTATGATTTCCTTCAGCCCTTCCTGAAAGCCAGAATTCAGGTGAGTGGCTAACTCTGCATAAGGCAGAGGTGGTACCCAAGAAGTGTTCTTCTTCTTCTTGTTTTTCCCTTTTCTTTCTGTATGTGCCTAAACATATTTCATTGAAAGTATGTGCATTTCACTCCCTTCCAAAATGCCTTTTAATGGAAATTCTTACTGCTTATGCAACTCTTTCCCTGAAAATGGTAGAGTGCTGAGTATGGTGACTGTTATCTATTGATAAGGCAACAAAGGAAGTTTGCATTTGGAGAATATAACAATTATGCAGGAAGGTAAGTACAGAAATACAGTGCTTTGTATATGATATAGCATTGCTACATACATTTCTAATACATTGATTCTTATGTCTATTTTCTTTTATGTATAAAGTGCATATGTATTAAAAAGGGAATGAAGAAAGGGTATTGGCACAGTATGTGCTTTCCCTCATTGGATAAGATCAAGTCAGCATTTCTACTGTAGATGTTTATTTTCAAGGGCTTAAAAACTCTGCCAAAAAAAAAAATATTTCAGGCTTATGGTCTAAGAAGAGCTCCTTTCTGCAATCTAAGTTTAAGGAATTATATGTTCTTCTTTTTATTATTACAGGTGGGAAGTGGATGTTTACCGGGCTCAATTTTGAGTCAATTTAACTTAAAAACAATGTTTTGAAATGGGCAGGTGATAACTTGGTGGTGTTAAGGAGAAATAAGGCCCAGATTGTTGGTATTTGAAAAATGGCCTGATTCTTCAGTGCTATAAATCTATTTTCAGGATACTTTTAATCTGGATACATGTATTACCATTGTTTAGATCTTGATAGTGGATCACTGTGACACTAAATACAGATTTATTGATTCCTCTTAGATTATCTATTATAATAAAGATTTACAAATATACAATATTTATATAGGATAGGTCTACTAGACAGGTTTAAAATGTCAAATCCAATAAAATAAATTATTCCCCCCTGCCAAAAAAAATTTGCACATACATCTGTCTACTAGATTTAATAAGCAACCCAATTCCAAAGGAAAATCAAGTCTTGAGGTAATTGACATATTTTATAGCTTCCTCGAAAACTATCATTTCTTCCCTTTTTTTTTAAATTAGGTTAAATGAGAGGAATTAAAACTGAGGCAAACTTTTACGTAAACAGTTTTAAAGCTGTGAAGCAGAGAGAAAGCCAGGAAACTGAAAGTTAAGGCTGGAACCTTTTGGCATTTCCTTTTGTCTTTATTTTCATTCCCTCTAATGTTGTCAGTTTTAACTACAGTATAAGAAAACATTTATTCTTTGGGATTTGTTTTTGGATCATATTACAATTTTAACATCATTTCAGCGGACTTATTGGTATCTATAGTGTTCTGTGTGTAAGCAAAGAAATATAGAAGCATTTGTTTGCATATTAAAAGTTAGAAATTGAGAAGGATTAGAGTTTTTAGGGGGATTGCTTTTCTTTTTTTCTTTCTTTTTTTTTTTTTTTTTTTGCTCACACAGGATTCTATACAGTAACCTTCTTGTACCTGGCATATGTTATTCCTTCAGGCAGCTTCTACTGACAAACACAAAGCTTGTTTGTGTGCACATGCAAGGCTGACTACATGGTGCTAAAGTGTATTATGACTGTCGGATATAATCAGGCAAAATTTTGTGGTGCTTAAACTAATTTTTCCATTGATTTTTATTGATCAATGCATTGAACAGTGTTTTATTATTCACAAGTTGTCTTTTATTAGTAAATCAAGGCCTCATAGTGCATTGTTAAATAAAATGGGTTGATTAGTCTATGTAACAGCTCACCAAGCTATTATCTCTTTAATTCCTTATAATGTTGCGTCATTAAAGGTCAAGGGGTCATGATATTAATCTCATTGCTGTAGACCATTAACATGACTGAACATTTCCAATCAAGTACTTATGTTTACAAGCTATAACCCTTTGACTGCTGCGGCAACCTTTAACCACACCAACATCACAAGCTAGAATCATCAGCATGGTTTTTGCCATGGCAATCAAAGAGTTAAGGGCTGTGCAGTGATTTGTTTTATATTTATTAATTTCTATTTATTTTTATTTGTTTTCATTCAAGGAGGGGCCTTGGGGTGGGGCAGTTCTTGTCTGCTGTAAGTGTCTTAACCAAGGGAAGGGTTAAAATGGCTTTTTATACTATTGCATCTTCTGTATTTACCATCGTTTCATTGTGTTGTAACTTAAAAAAATTCTGTCAATAAATAAGAGAACAGAAAAAATGGTTCATAAAGACATTGTGGTTTTACTCCATGTTTTGTCCTACATAAGTTACAACCAGTGTATCCCATTTACCATACATAAATGACCTTATTCACCTTCATTCTCCAAAGACTAATAATCCATGTGGAACAAATAATTGAGCACCACTCACTCAGATAATACCATTCAGAAACCACCATAACTTTGGCCTTAATGATAAAGCAATTTAGTCAGAATTTTGTTTGGATCATCTAGGTTGTCATTCTGTTTCTCTAACAAAAATTTGGTGGATTTTCAGTAAGAGAAGTCAAAAAATTACTAATAGGATTGATTAGCAATCAAATAATATGAAGGCATTATTGATAAATTCCAGTCACCTAGCCCAAATGAACTGCACCCTTGGGTATTAAAGGAACTAGCATTTTGATGGCTACTATTAATAATATTTAAAGATCATTAAAAAGGGGGAAATACCAAAAAAAGAGTAAATGATAGAAATTATGGGATAATGAATTTAACTTCATATATTGGGCAGTTCTAGAATGAACCATTAGCAAAATCTTTAAAGCTGTAGTGTAAAAAATCTTTGTAGCTTTAGTGACAAATATCTAGTATAGCTTAATCAAAGACAAGTCATTCCAGTCTAACTTCATTTCTCAATTTGACAAGATAAGTTAATAATCAGTAAACATTTATGAAGTGCCTCCTTTGTGCCAGGCACTTTGCTAAGTGCTGGGATATAAAAATAAAGGGGAAGGGGACATTTCCTGCCTTAAAATCTCCGAAGCTCACTACTAAACTAGTACTTAATGGAACTGTTGTGAGTTTACTTCTAGATTTTAGCAGAGCTTTTGATAATATAACTCACATTGGTCTCATAGACAAGATGAAGAGGTGCAAACAAGATGATAGTACAGTAAGATAAGAGTTCAGATGGCTGCATCTAAAGAACAGATGGTAATAATTTAGTGTCTGGGACAATTAGGTGACTCAGTGGAAAAGGAGTTAGGCCTGGAGATGGGAGGTCTTGGGTTCAAATTTAACCTCAGATACTTCCTAGCTGTGTCAGCCTGGGCAAGTCACCCCAATTGGCCAATACCAGTCTTCTGCCTTGGAAGACACTTAGTTACTATTCTAAAAAAGAAGATAAGAGCTTAAAATATATATTTTAGTGTCATTATAACAGGAATACATAGTAGAGTAACACAGGAGTCTGTGTTTGAACCTATGTTATTTTTTCTCCAGGGACTTGAAGAAAAGTATAAAGGATATGTTTATCAGATTTAAAGATGACACAGGTGGAAGGGAGCTCTTGAAAACTGGATGATAGAGTAATGTTTCAAAAGGAACTTGGCAAACTAAAGCATTCTCTCTTAATTTTAAGATGAAAATCAAGAGGAATAAATACACTTGGGAATTTAAAAAAATTAACTTTATAAGAGCAAGATAGAAAAGGTATTTTGAGATGGTAATTATTAAAAAAAATTCTGAGGATTTTAGAAGATTATCCCCAGTGTGATGTAGTAGCATCAACCCCTACTGAGATGTAACAGCCAAAAAAAAAGCAAATCTGATTTTGGGTTAAGAGTGATAGCGTCTAGGAATAGGGTTGTGATATCCCAACTATGCTCTGCTTTTGTCAGACTTAACCAGATACAAGAATTTTTAAAGAACTTTGATAAACGAGAGTGTCTATAAGAAGATTGCAATGATTTCATATGGCAGTATCAATATCATATTAAATACAGTGGAAATAATTGAGGCTGTTTAATGTTTAAGATGCTTAGGGTGATGAGATATGATTTATAGCCTCAAATATCTGAAGAACTGCCATGTGGAGGAGGGGAGGAACTGTTTGGAAAAGAAAAGGTACAAGAGAAAGAAATGGAAGCTACAAATAGGTAAATTGAGCCTTGCTGCCAGTAAAAGCTTTTTAAATATAATTCTATCTGCCTAACCTTTGAATGGGCTGCTTTGAAAGAAAATGGACCTTCCCTCTTTGCAGGTCTTCAAATGCTATCAAGGGTATCCACTTTTCAGGCATATTATAATATGGATTATTTGCTGATGGTCTTCCTAGCCCTCAATTTAAGTGATTTTTAGGAGTCCTTTTTAAAGTATATCTGCAGGAGAATCCCACCTGAGGAAAATAACCCCTTCCTTATGATTATGAGGAGAGTCCCATGGTTCTGTTATGCCTTGATATTTTTCTTCCATGTCAATGAAGAACTTTGATGAGATCTTGACAAATGTGAAATCCTTTCTGAGTAAGAGTGCCAGTATTTCATGCTGTATATGGGTTGATAAAAAGCAAGAAGCAACATGAAAAATAGGGCAGTGGATTTGGAATCATAGGATCTGGAATTGAATGCTAAACTCCTATTTATTATCTTATGCAAATCACTTAATTTCTCACCTTCTCATTTTTATCCTCTCTAGCACAGATTTGATAATAGTACCTACTTCATAGTGTTTTTATGTTGTATGATAATATGAATATAGCATTTGCAAACTCTAAGGCACTATATGAAATTAGAAATTATTCTACTCTTGTTTTCATTATAATCTCTCTGGATCTAAACATTTTTGACTATAAAAGAAGGTGGTTGAAATAATGACAAGCCCCATTGGTAAAAGAATTCTGTGAACAGGAATGTTTAGCTTTAAAAAGTAAAATCTTAAGGGTCATGTGACTTCAATTTCTAGAAGGATGTGGAAGAGATATTAGACTTGTTTTGTTTGGTACAATAAGGCAGAATCAATCAAAGAACAAAAGAGCATGTAATAAACAAATATAAAATGATCAAGGCAGCAAGGTGGTACAGTGGGTAAAGTGCTGGGTCTGATGTCAAGAAGATTCAAGTTTTTGAGTTCAAATCTGGCCTCAGGTACTTACTAGCTGCAAAAAGGAGCAAATCATTTAACCCTGTTTATCTCAGTTCCTCATCTGTAAAATAAGCTGGAGAACAAAATGTCAAAAAAAAATCTAATATCTTTGCCAAGAAAAACCCAGATGGGTCACACTAAATGTCAGACATGACTGAAAAGACTCAACCACAAAAACAAAATAGTTTTTGTCTTCAAGAAACTTACATTTCAAATGGAGAAGGCAATGTACATGTATAAGAACATACTTTTTATAACATATACAAAATAAAATGTTAGCATGGCACAGTGGATAAAGAACTGGCTGAATCTTAGAAAAGGAATGTTCAAGTGCCACCTCTGACACATACTAGTTCTGTTAGTTCCTGGTGTTTAGACAACATTCTAAGATTATAAGTTTTAAAGAAATAGCTTATCTGTACTAGAAGAGGGAATTTCCTCTTGGAAAGTTCCCCATGGCAATAAAATGGCAAGTCTAATTGCTAATCTCCATGTAAATGAATCAATGTAATTTTGGAAGGGAAGATACTAGCATTCAGTGTGATATGACCACTTTTGACCTGAGTCTTAAGGACAAAAGGAATTTCTAGAGTGGAGGGAATGAAATCTTGTAATGGAAGATAGCCAATGCAGAAGCATAAGCAAAGGAAATGGAGTATTAAGTGCAGAGAATAGTGATTAGATCAATATGGTTGGTTTGAAAAAAAAATATTCAAGAAGAATGGAAAGGTAGAAAGGGACTAGTTGTAAAAAGTTGTCAATGACAGTTTATATTTTATTCTTTCCTTGAATATTGCTTCTAGCTTTAAAACTATAATGATAAAATTAATTTGGAACTACTGTTGTTTATTGAAATGGAGACAGGAGGAATAAATATGATCAGACCTAAATTTAAGAGAAAGGATTTTTGCAACTGTGGAATGATGGAATGAAGTAGAAAAAAGGTTTCAGATAAGGAGACAAAAAAGAATTGCCTTAGTAATGTATTCAATCAATAAGAAATTATTAAATATGTCTACTAAAATTTAGATACTGTGCTAGGTCCTGGTTATACAAGCACAAAGATTTAAGTAATACCTATTTTTAGTTAGACTACTTTCTCAAAGGGGAGAAAATAAACAGATAGATAGATAGATAGATAGATAGATAGATAGATAGATAGAGATGCAATATAATATAAAAGCTGTTGCAATAGACTAGGTGAGATGATAAGATTATGGTCTGAACTTGGATGGGGGCTATGTGAGCTTTGATATTGGGACACATTCTAATGATGTGGAAATAGAAACAATAAGATTCAGTAACTGATTTAAAATAGTTGACTACCTGGGAGAGTAAGATATGTTTGTAGGCAGGAAAAAGTCTAGTAGATAAGGAGGGATTTTTTTGGAGGTGGAGATGATTGTGAGGACAATTTGCTGGAGATGACAGTAAATGATAGGATCAAGGATAAAAATAGTGATTGACCTTGGATAGAAAAAGGACCATTCTTTTTTATCAGAGATTAGAGGAAAGGAGAGAATTTGTAGGGGCACAGGGGAGAGTTGTCAAAATGAAGTGAGGTAAGGAAGAATTAGGAAAGGAGAAGATGGAGCTCTAGGCGATTGACCTCATTTTTCCTTTAAAATATGAAGCAAGAATTTCACCTAAAAGAGTGAGCAAGGAGTTATTGTGGAAGCCAAGTAGAGAGGAGAAAAGCTTCAATATTCATAGTTAAAAATTCCTATCCAGTTTTGGAGCATGGTCTAGAGAATGAGAAATGGGTAAAAGGACCATTTTGCTACAATGAGGGATGAGTTAAAATTAACTAGGACCAATGGCCAGAAGTCGTACAGGGGTATATTGGGGGTAAGTATATAGAAAACTTCCTAAAAACTAAGAATCTACAAAATAGAATGAAATATCAGATTTTAGGTTGCAATGAATTCCCCATCACTGAAAAGCTTCAAGTTGATCTGTACTATTACTTATTTGAGTTATTAAAGGAGAATTTTTGTCTTAGATAAATACATTGAAGAGGTCCTAAGATTCTTATCTACTGGCATATTCAATGGAATTAATAAATGAATGAAAGAGAATGAGCTAGTACCTAAAGACTTATATGAATATTGTAGCATGGTTCAAAAGAAAGAACACTGCAGCTGGAAGAAAACTTAGATTCAAACCTTATCTCTTTGAATTACTACTTGTGTGATACCAACAAAGTAATTTAACTGGCCTTGGCTTCAGTTTCTTTATTTGTAAAATGAGAAAGTCAGTTTAAATAATCTCTAAAATAATTTCTAGCTCTGTATCTTTGGATACTGTACAAATTTACAACAAGGTTTATTTTAAAGATAAGTAATGAATGAATTTCTATGAGAATAAAGGAAAGTGTTATCATAAATAGACAACTGGATCACAAACAAGAAATGAAGATTAGGACTAACTAGAAATTAGTTTTCTTTAAGGAAAAGAAAAACCTCAAAAACAAATTCAGAAATGGTCACAGAAGAGGTACATGGAAAAATCTACATTGATCAAAAAATTGTGCTGAGTTGATAATGCTCATATACAGGAAGAATAGATGCATTTGGGAGTGGGCTAAAAAGTGGCATATAAAGTATAAGACAAAATGTAAAGTCATTTATCCAGTAGGAAAACCTATCTAAATTGTTGTTAGGTATTAGTTATTTCTCAGGAAAGAGACCTCATAATGACTGCTGACATTTTCCTAAAAACATTGGTCCAAGAACAGCTGCAGTCAGCTAAGAAAGTTTTGCAAATAGTTTTTAAATGTACTGGAAATAAAACAGGAACTGTGCTCCCAACTTTGAACAAAAGCAGTTTCCAAACCCTCAAGGACTGCCTAGTGATCTGCCATACCTCAGGAAAGATATAATAACTGAATTGAAGAAAGGACCCAGGAAGGTTAATTAAATAAACAAGGAAGTGGATTGTTTAATTTAGTTTGCTTCATTGTATCCTAGAATAGTTTCACCTGAGAAAATTCTTAAAAATTTGAAAACATTCTGTTTGCAACAAATTAAGGGAAGGCCTTTACAGTAGGTCCACTTAGCAAAAGTATTCAGCACAGCATTTGCAAGGCATTGTAATAAGCAATGAGGCAGCTATTAATATGGATATGTTTGCCTTAAGGTTAACAATGCACATTTGCATATGTTATCTCATTTGATTTGAAACACACAGACACAGACACACACACACACACACACACACCTCCCTCTGTTTCATTCATACCCTCCATTTTTGGTAAGTGGATTTTATGATAGCCATTTGGACATGGATAGAAAGCAGTTTAGAAAGGTTGTGGCCTTTCTAAAATTTCTCAGCCAAGAAAGAGTAGGCCCAAAGTACCAAAATTAGAACCTAGGTCTTTTCTTTATTTTTAAGCATTTAATTAAATGAAATAACAGTTCTATAAATGGAGGTATGCCTTGTAGAAATGATTACTCTAGGAGATTTCATAGACCCCAATATTAATAGATTAGAGATGATTCAATACTCTTTAGAACCATAGCATATGAGATAATCATATAAATCATCTTATCCAACCCCTTCATTTTATAAATGAGGAAATGGAACTTTAAGGAAGTCTAATGACTTGTTGCCAGACCCTTGGCTAATGAGGAGCAATGCTGGACCAGAATAAAGTTCTGACTACCAGTGAAGAATCCTTCACACCTTAACCCACTTTTCTAAGAAAAAGAGATATATAACCAATTATTAAGGGGAAATTAGAGATATTTAAATTTTATTCTTGAATTCTTAGCATGTGTTATACAGTAATACTATAATGTTCTCCTTTGCCATCACCTTCAGACATAGAATACTGGGTCAGAAGGATCTTTGTTTAGACCCAGTGGGATTCTTTAATGTCCTTATGTGATCTATTCTTCATTTTTCCAATTTTGAGGTCTAACAATGTTATGTTGTTTTCATCCTGACTTATGCTACAGGTAAAGAATAAAACTAACAATTCTGTGCTACTTAATAAGTGAACCAAGCATCTTACATGTTTATTTCTGAATCTTAAAGGCAATCTTGCCATTATTGTCATTATTATTATTATGTGACTTTATCCCCAAAATTCATTTTGCCCATGAAGTGTCCATTGACCACAACCACAATTACCAGGAACATCCCATTTCTGTTTTTCTCTGACATCCTGGGAACAGATAAATGAAGGATTATTTGTTCCCTCGGGCAACTAATCAGTTTCACTCTAAATTTTTTCTCCTTAACATTTTTTTTTCAGTTTTATCAGAGAAAAAGGTCAGCTATAAACTTCATAATAGAGTAGTGTGTTAAAACTGGGTGGAGGAACAATCTATGTTATAAGGTAAAATCTAAAACTTACTAGTTAGGAGATGCTGGTCAAGTTGCTGCTTAGTATCTGAGTTTCAATTTCCAAGTCATTAAGGTGCAGAGAATTCTACCTCTTAATATCAGACACATTAAGTTGCCCTTTCACTGCAGCTCTTCATGCAGAGGCTGGGTGGTGATGTGATTATGTTGTAGAAAGAGTTCCCTTCTATATACATATCAAAGGAGACAGGCTCCAAGATCCCTTCCACCTCTGAGATTCCATCATCTTTTAGTTATTTAGATTGCATTTTGCAGTTACAAAGGGCTTGCATTCACTACAAATAGACTTCCTTTGCTTGGCACAGAGGACCACCTATAGATAGCAGTTACAAGCAAGGAGTTAGATTTTCATTTAGGCCAACTATTGAAACAGATCTGTGGCTTCATAAATTTTAAAATTTTCTCCAACAATGTAAACCATAAAATGTCCTGCTTGCCTCTCCTATGCTCCTCTGGTCCATGTTCTCCATAGGTTCATCACAGGGGTCCTCTTGTAGGGGCCTTCATTGCCTACTCCTGACATAACACGGGTAATATTGTTTTATTCTGGCTATGCAAATATCATTGCCCCTTACCTTTGTCATGTGAATAATTTATCTTTTTTATCACATATAGCTTTTATTAATTGTCTTTAAAGTTCCTTATTTATTATATCTTTTCAGCCTTATCTTACCACTAGGTACCTTCTTGTGGTCCTCTGGGTATTGTTATTTTAATTTCTTTTGGAGTCCATATCTTGACATCATACAGAAACATCATTAGAATATTGGTATTAAAAAGGGGCCATTTTTTCCAAATGGGAAACTTAAGATCACTAAAGAAAACTTTTTTCAGTTTAACGCCAAAATATGTTTCCTAATAATAGGAACTGCCTCAAAAATGAAATGATCTGCTTGGAGTATAGAGTCCTCCATATTGAGATGTCTTCAGGAAAGAAATAAAGATCATTATCCGATTTGGGGAGCTCTTTTCATTTGTGTTTCAGAGGCCCAAAGGAAATCTGAACCCTCTGAAAAATAGAAGCCTGCCGTTTGGAGGAGAAAAGATATATTGCAATATTAGAATTCCCTCAAATGTAGGATAGATATTGAGTGCTAGCTGAGGTAGTTGGTGACCACTTGTGACTAGACAGACCAGAATCTGGTGCATATGCTTTCAGGACTTTGGGTTATCAAAGGAGGAGCCATTGGAGGCTCACAGGGTATGAGGCATTCCTAGGTCCCAACCTTTTTGAATATTATTTTAAGTAAGTTCTAGGGAGGGAGACATCCATCCAACGCTCTCACTGGATTGTACAGAGCATAATACTGAGTACAGAATCCAAGGATTGAAAGTGACCGTTGAGGCTGTCACACTGAACTTTGGAAATCTCTTGGCAATAGACAAGTGAACTGAAGCCTAAAAGTGTTAAGAGACTTGTCCTTTCAGAAAGCGTCAGAGGTAGGATCTGAACTCTTGTGTCTCTCTTGTGTCCATGTCCTGTGCACTTTCCCACAGTTACTCATGAGTAATTCAACTCAAATGAATTTTTTAAAGCACTTACTGTGCTCACTTCACTAATTATTGGTCTGAGCTTAGCAAAGGCAGTCAGTTCTCTCCAAGATCTTAAAATCTGTAGACAGATGTGAGAACCATAGAAAGATTAAATGAAAGATTATTTAAAGAGAGAGTACCAATAACTAAGAGGACTGGGAAGACATCCCATAGGAATTAGTGCCTTAGAAATAGATGTTGGTTTTTGTTCAGTTGTTTTTCATTTTTGTCTAACTGTTATCTCATTTGGGGTGTTCTTGGCAAGAAGTGATTTGCCATTTCTTTCTCCAGTTCATTTTACATATTAGGAAACTGAGGCAAAGAGGATTAAATGACTTGGAAAAGGTAACACAACTACTAAGTGTCTGAAGTCATAGTTGAACTCAGGGATATGAGTCTTAGATAGGCTATTTAGCTGCCCTTAGGGAGAGGTTGGGAGGTATAAAAATAAAGAGCACTTTTGATTCTTACTGTGTGCTAGGGACTGTGCGAAGCACTGGGGAGAGGAGAAAGGGAAAAAAAGTCCTTATTTTCAAGGAGATTACATTCTAATGTGGGAAAACAAAATGAAAAAGGGAAATGAAAAAGCAAGAATGGGGAGAGAGCAGTTACTCACATTTGGTATCTTAGAAAAGTATAGAAATTTAGAAGAAGAGCTAGGAAATTAGTGAGGGATTCCCCTTGGTATTTTTGAACAGGCCAGTAACATGATCATATTATGCTTTGGAACACTTATTTTGTCAGACTTGTGGAGGATAGACTGAAGAAGGAAAGAATGAAAACAGAAAGCTTAAAAGCAAAAGATAAGGTAAGCACCATGAACAAGGGTCATAGCCTTGTGGGTAGAGGGGAGTAAAATGAATGGATGCTAAAAACATGTGGTTTGCATGTAGAATCTCTAAAAGCTGCTTGTGTACAGGGGAAGAGCAATATTTCATCTATCAGCAGGAGATTTCATGGGGAGCCTCATCCAGTACAGTAGAAGGAACATTAGACTAGATAATAGGAGACCTTGTTTCAGCCCTGATGGTTCTTCTGCCACTGTGTAGAGGACATAGGTTTCTCGATCTTAAAATGACAGAACCGTATCTGAACTGTATGTCAATAAATATTTATTAAGTACCTCCCTAGAGATACAAAGAAAGGCAAGAGACAATCTCTGATCTCAAGGAAATCACAATCTATTGAGAATAACAATATAAAAACATCTAAGTTAAAGAAAAGCTATATTCAGTATAAATGGGTGATAGTCAACAGAGGGAAGGCACCAATATTATTAATAAGGATCAGGAAAAGTTTCTTATAGAAAGTAGGATTTTAGATGGGACTTGAAGGAATCCCAGGAAGTCATGAAGTGAAAAGGGGGATGGAGAGAATTCTATGCTGGAGTGATAGTGAAATGTCATAGAATTGTGAGAAGAAAATCTTAGAGGATTTTGAGATAAGGCATAAAAATCGTGGAAAGGAAGGAGAGGTCAGGATTGTAAAGGGCTTCAAATAGCAAACTGAAGATTCCAAAATTGGCTAAGGAGCAAGACCTATGTTTCGAGAAGATTAATTTGACGGATGAGTTGAGGATTGCCCAGAGTGGGGAAAGACTTGAGGCAAGTCTTACAAAAAAAGGAAATGCAAAGCCCAGTTGAGAGGCACCAAGAGGCTGTACTAGGGTGGTGGCTGTCAGAGGAAAGGGGGGGCATATGGGACAGATTCTATGAGGGTAGAATCAATAGGACTTGCCAAAAGACTGAATATGGAAGGGTCTGATATTGCATGAATATCTTAATTTAGGGCCGAGAAATATGGCACCAGGAATCCATTTGCTTATATAGTCATATGACTAGCTAGCATTTAGATAAAATAACACTCTCTGGTCCTTGTAGCTTTGGCATCTGATTTATTCCACTTAAAAACTGACTATGCATTATCTTGTCTAATGCTATAATTGTCTCACACATGTCTCTCTGTTTTGCCCCACAGAAAAATAAAAGTTCTAAATACCCTGAGGATATGGACCAGTCACATGTATTCTTTGTAATCTGGATAACTCCTAGACTGTTACTGGGCACACAGCAGACACTCAATATGAGAAAGCATGTAAAATAAAACAGAATGGCAGAGAATTGGACTTCAGAGTAAAGATTAAAAATCCTGATACTGCTTTTCCTCAAGAAAAAAAAATGACTTCGAGATATCTGTGGGCTGGAAATGTTCCAAGTTGACTTAGTCTTTGACTGTGAATTATTTAACGTATTGACAGTGATATTTGATTTGAAACTCATTCATTCCTTCACAAAGTCACTAAGAGAAACACCTCCTAAAGAGCATGCTTAATTGGCCAGATGTTTGTGTGAAATTACTGCCATTAATCACAGTATTGATTATGCTTCTCCTGCTTTCCAGCACTCTTCTATTTTTAACCAATCACCTGAAGTGGCGTAGAGAGCCATCCTTGTTATCCCTGACTTTCTAGTCTGCTATTTAATTGATAGGTGAAAAATTCATTGTACAACATTTAAAGCTACAGACTGTGTTGAAGCAGGTAGTTATTTCTGTCCCTACATTTGCCACAAACTGTGTAAGCTATAGGGGACAAGCAAAAGGTGGGGTACATTTTCTGTAGTCAGCACAGATCAGAGAATTGTCTCAAGATACAATGAGGAAAGGAGTGAAATTTGTTTCTGGTTACTTATTTTTATTCTAAACAGGATCTTCCAATCTCCTGATCACCAAACATTTTCAAACCCCCTTGCCTCTTTCACCTGCCAACATCTGTCTACTGCTCCACTCTCAAAAAACTAGGGAACAACTCACTCTAGGCAATGTGTCAGCTGATCACAGTTTACCATTTTCAGTCTATCCAATGTATTTGTACTTTAATAGGTGACTCTAGAATATTCAACAATTCAGCAATAATCTTCCCAGAATGCTAACAAAAATTACACTAGTGATATAATGGACTTAAAAACAAACAAACAAACAAAAACAAAACAAAACAAACAAAAAAAAACAACCTTTACCTTCCTTCTTGTAATCAATACTGTGTATTGGTTCCAAGGCAGAAGGGTGGTAAGGGCTAGGCAATGGGGGTTAAGTGACTTGCCCAGGGTCACACAGCTGGGAAGTGTCTGAAGCCAGATTTGAGCCTAGGACCTCCCATCTGGCTCTCTATCCACTGGGATACCTAGCTGTCCCTATGATGGGCTGATTCCCCAAATACCCCATCCTACTAGTCTCCCTAACCACAAATTTCCATTACATCTCCAGTAAGGCTTGGGCAGATGAAATTCTGAAAGTAATTTTTCTTTTTACCAGAGTGAGTTCATGTAATACAAAAATCTTTCAGATGGCTTTTCAAAGGGAATGGTGAAGAAAGGGCAGACTCAAGTACCCTCTGATTGCCTGGATTGGGGAAGGAAATCCTCAAATTCATATCACATCTGTACACTTCCTTGATAGTGGTTAGAGTGCCAAACCTGGATTCAGGAAGACCTGAGTTCAAATCCAGCCTCAGACCCTTATTAGCTGTGTAATTCTAGGAAAGTTTTTTTTAATGCTACTGATCTTAATTTCTTCATATGTAAAATAAGCTGGAAAAAGAAAAGGCAAACCACTGCAAAAAGGCCAAAAGTGTAGGACATGACTGAACAGCAAGAACATACATGCTTCCTGCTCTCCTTTTTTCCAACAGATTTAGACATCTCTTGCCTGTACATCTCTATTTTAAGAAAAATTTAAAATTATATTTGAAAGTAATATTCTGAAAGTAATTATCAAATAAAGGAAACTAGTCACCAAGTATTTTATTAAACTACTTGGAACTAAGTTTTATTCTGTTTGAATTGTTTACCTAAAAGTGAAACTTGTGTTTTATGAAAGTAAGAAATAACTGCATCAACTGAAACAAAAACTCTCCTCGATTCTAGCCCACTATAATTCTTTGTCTTTAAAATTTAGTGTCTTTGGTAAAAAATAAAGACTATAGAAACAGGAAAGAAAAATAACCTATTCTGTCGACCTCAGAGTGATCTTAGATAGCACAAATTATTCAGACATTCCAAAGGAAATTACCCTAGTTTACTACTGGTACTGTTATGCTATTATTCTAGAGTAATAGCAAAAAGATTATTAATAAATATTTGCTTGTTAGTTTACTAATTCTATGCTTTGTGCTTGTAAGGAGCTGGCATATGTTGACATCTTCAAAAGGATTCAATTTCTTCCTTTGGCAATTTTTCTTCAGCTCTCTTCTCTCCAGTTCAGTTCAAATTTTCTACACTTGTAGGATCTGACCACAGGTCCCTCACAAGGCTTTGCTGCTGTGATCTATTCCAGACTCTTAATAACCCGCAACCTCCTAAGCAAATAAGGTCCTAGCGGCTCTGTGAGGCTTCTGAGATTTGCATGTAAATATTAAGCAGTACAACCAAATGAATAAGGCTAGATATAGGAAAACATATCAGGCACCTGTGAGAAGCTGTAGAAATCCTAAAAATAATTGCCTTGTGCTGGGGAGAAACTGGGTTGTACAGTCTGTGCTCCTTCTTTCCAGGTTTTCACAGACTTCCAGTTTTTAAGAAAACACAAAACAACAAAATGTTGTTTCATACAATTAGTCTACTGAAAATTTGTTGAAACAGGTGTGAAAAAGTATTTTGGTATGTTACGGATGAAATGAAAACATGAAAAAATGGTGTGAAGTTTGGTTTAACATATTTACATAGTTCACATTTTAGAGGAGAAAATATTTGGTCTACAGAAAGTGAGCAAAAGTCATTGAATTAATACATGGAGAAAGAATGTTTTGCAGCATCATTTGATGGTTGAAAAAATGGCCTGAAGAATAACCTTTCTGTGACAATTAATTGTAAAGTTAATAGGGATTATACTAAGCTGTTAGTAAAGCCAGCTAATAAAATTGAATTCAAGGATAAAGTCATTTGCCAGCCAAAGGTTAAACTAGAAAACTATAGGAAATGCAATAATATGTCAGGGAGGCCAGTGGTGATATCTGGTACCAGACCCACAGAGCACCAAGGTAAGGCAGGTCAGCCTGAATGGGAAGGCTACTTCAAGGTGGAAAGTGTGGGAGGCAGAAGACCTACAGGGACAGTGTGCTCTAGATAGGGAAGTTTAAAGATGGCAGCATTAAGTCAACTCTTAATGGAAGTCAAAGCCCTTGTTATTATAGCCCTTTGGAAGGGGGGGTGGAGGTCAAGAGAGCAATTCCTATGTGTTCATAGTACAAAATCCCCAAGGCAAGACCAAGCCCAATTATTCCTATGGTTAGTCAGTAAAGGTTTGTTTCTAATATTGGATTTCTGTTGCTCTTTGACTGTATCATCCCCATGAGTTCAAGGGAGAATATGCTTATTCCTTAAGTCCCAAGTCAAAAATATCAGCATGGCCTACAAGGACTTCAGTGCTTAAAGTTTGTCATATTATTCCTTCTGTACTTTTCTGATGATAAACAGGAAACCTTCAAATTATGAACACTTGAATGACAAAAAGGGCTGTTTATATCCTGCCTATGTCTTCCGTTCCTTCACTTCTTCCAAGGAAATAGTAACCAGGTTCCTCAGAATGAGGAGTCTGATCCAAATATCCAGCACTGAAACTTCCTAAATTTGTGACTTTATGTTGTTTAAGTCACTTAATCCTCCTGAGCCTGTCTCCTCACCTTTAAAATGGGGATAAAATGCTTCCACTACCTACCCAATAGATTACTATGAGGACAGTACTTTGTATGCTTTAAAGTGCTAAGGAAATGTGAATTGTTATTATTTCCATTTACTTATCTTCCCCCATTAGGGGAGTTATTCGTATTATCGTGTTCTTGATTCTCTTCTTTTACAGTCCTTGAAGTTCAAATAAGTCTACCTCAGGCAATATATTTTCTACATGTGCACCTAACTGAGTTCTGAGTTATTTCTTTTTTTATCTTTTTTTTCCCAGAAATAAAGACAACTATGTTTGCCTAGCACAATGCTTGGCATCTAGTAACCCTTATTGCTTGTGGATGGACTACTTTCTCCCTCTTCAACTGCTTTCACTTAACACTTGCTCAGTTACTTTAGGAAATTGCTCCCTTCCTTCCCTCCAATTTTGTTTTCCATTTGTGAGCTGAGAAAGACCAACGTTATCACAGCTTTCCTAGTCTGTAATATTGGTTAGGAAACCTGGTTTGGGCATCACTGCATCATCATAAAAGCCAATAACACACAAAGCAAGCAGTTTCACCTGGGGAGGCTCAGAATCAAAAGGAATATACTTGGGCATGAGTTCAGGAGAGATAAGCGAAGAATGCAACCAGGCGAGCCAGAGGAACATTGGTTATAATGTCTAGCCACAGCGTATTGAGCATCAAAAGTCCTTCGGGGAATTTGTCTTTCGATTTGGCACCACCAGCTTTTCCTTCTTTGATCTTGGTTTGTACAGGATATCTGTGCTCTGATCTCCTTGCCACCAGGGCAGTTAATGTAGGAGTGTCCAGTCTCTCCAGGATATCTTTTGTTCTTGACACTAACTATATGGTTCTCTGACCATATCCTCTCCACTAGTATTCTCCAAGTTCTTCCTTGCCAAAGTTACTTGAAGCTACTCATTACTACTATGTACTTCTCCATTGCCATGTGGCTAACCCCTAAATTTATGCTTCAGGGACATATTTCAAAACACAAATCCATACAACATCTCTGGAGGAAGATGGTGTTAAAATGGGAACTTTAATTCAAGAAATAAAAGTAATTATTAAAAAATATTGTGATATGATTTCTGAAAACCAACCAACTCTCTTACCTGTGTTTCAGTTGTGTACCCAATTTGCTGCCCATTGCACCCCCCACCTTCTTTTTCTCCATCTCTTTTTGTCTCTGTCTCATATTTTTAACAAATTTTGATTGAATAACTACATCTGTCTGAAGCATTCACAATTTATTACAAATATAGATGCAATATAAAATGCTATGTATTTGTATGTTCTATATTTATACATACTGATTGCCCAATTCCATGTTTTTTTTTTCAAACTAAACAGTATCAGGACAATAGGAAGTAAATATGTTTCATCCCAGGGCACCTGTGTAGCATTTAGAACATTAGAAAAATTGAGGGAAGTTCTACAGTAAAACAATACAATTTGAATAATTTAAAAATAAGCTTCTGGGACATGCATGTTCATAAATTGAGAATTACACTCAGTTTCATATCAGTTTTCCTTTATTTTTTAAACCAGTCATCCACTGGCAAGTGCGAATTTTAAGTCCTGCCTCTCATCATCATACAACTTGCTAGCTGAAGCCCAATCCAGAAGGAAATGACCCTCTGACTGCTGAGAAAATTAAATGCTGCAGGTTTCTCTTGATGTTTTCTTACATATTATGACATGAAAGGGATGAAATATAATAAACTCCCAATGGCCTTTGAAAATTTAAATTGGAAAAAGTATTCTCAATGTAATTTTAATTAAAGCAGCTGGATTTAAGCAGTTGAGATAGATAAGGAATTTGAAGTCCTAAACCTTAATATATCACTTTGATAGGACAGATTATAGAAATTGTCTTTTAAGGATAAATCTCTGCTGGTTTGAGCCAGAAGAATAACTCCATCAGATACTGTGCTTCTAGGCATACTCTTGACTCTTTTTTTGGGTTTCTATTTAATTGTCTTCTTGCCCAGTGGATTAAATAAAGATTACTGTTTATTATCTTCCTGGTGTTTTACAAGCATTAACAAATGAATCCTAACATGTCTTCTATAAAAAAAAGGTAAATCTGTCCATTACCCTCATTTTGCAAATAGATTAATTGAAGGGGGATTTAAGGATGAGAGTTATGGCTAAGAAATGACTCTCCATCAAAAATGTAAAATCAGAGATCAGATTTCTTGCCTCCTACACTTGACTTTTGGACTAGCTCTCTAACTTTTAGACTATATAGAAGTATGTCACTGATTATTTGATCTATAATCTGATCTTTGAGAAAACTTTACTGGCTTATTATTATGTTTTGTCCACAAACCTGAGGCAGAGAGTTGGATCTGAAATAGGACCCCAGGCTCTTAATTTTAGAGAGTTTATAGATATGAGGTCAATTATTAGTATTACAGATAGTTATTGACACTCATTAATGACCTCCTATCCCAGAATGCAAGCCTGGATTTAGACGTTTTCAGCAAGCCTACCATCATATTGCACCTTCATGCCTCCATTGCCTTTTCCAACTTCAGTGAAATAATTTACCAATTCTTCTGTTTACTTACTGATCCAGTTATTAATTGCAAAGTCAACTAATACATGAAAAATTGAATGAAAAAGTATTATGTAGATGATGACCTGTTAAAAAATTCATGCAAATAGCAATTTAGAGACTAGTATGGGACAATTAAGAGAATTAAGAGTTGTCAGAAATTTTGACTATATGTAATTTTACTGGAATCTTTCTTCTTTTCCTTGTTTCTTTGTCTGTTTTTTGGTACTATCATCAATTCTGGAAATACACAATTCCACCACACAAGACCATGACATCAGGGCCTCTATCCCCAGGAATTTTTGAATATCAACCGAAATGAACTCTTTAAAAATATGCATTTTATTATTATTTTCTCATCTAATTAATTTCTTTATCACTTTCTGCCATTGTCTGCTAGTGAAGAGTTCAGCAAAACTAAGAACAAATTTTTTTAAAAAACAACATTATATTCAGTCTTTAATAATGATGATCATCAGCCTTTTCAGAAACAATGGGAGAGACTTCTCATATATTTTCTTTGGGACCAGAGTTGTTTAGCCATTTCCCAATCAATAGCCATGTACTTTGTTCTCTGTTTGTTTGTTTGTTTTCCACCACCAAACCTCATCACCTTTTACCTCTCTCCAACATCTGGTACTTTTGACTTTCTGGTTATTCTCTTCTCCCTTGCCAACTGAAATACCATACTTATTTGGTTTCCTACCTGTTCTCCTAATTGATCACTTTATGTCTTTTATGCTGTCTCTTTCTTTTACATCTTTTTTCTCTAGGAAAAGACTTTCCAATTAAATATCTTCATATGACTTGAGACTCAGTGTAGCTAAAACTGAGCTTAATAATTTTCTAAACAAAATTAGTAATTTTGCTATTTTTCTCAGTGACACCACTATTCCCTTTATTCTTCACTTCCCATATTTTATCTGTCCCTAAATATATCAATTTAATTTCTAAAATACTTCTTTTATGCATAATTTTATAGATCCTCCTCTTTAGTCACATGGTATTTACTTAGTTTATTTCCCTTTACCAATCAATCGATCAATAAAAAATTATTGATATGCCAGGGACTGAACTAAGCACTGAGTATTTTTTTTAAAATACATGGGAAAAAGACAGTTCCTGCCTCATAGAAGCTTACAATCTAATATGGGCAACAATGTGCAAACAAATAGTACATAGCAAGTTATATACAGGATAAATAAAAGATATTTAAGAGAAGGAAGGCACTGGAATTAAGATGGATAGGAAAAGGTTTTCTGTAGGAAGTATGACTTTTATTGGGGACTTTTAGGAAGCCCAGGAAGGTCAATGCTTAGACCTGAGGAAAGCACTTCAGGCATGGGGGACATCCAGAGAAATGTCTGGAACAGAGAAGGAATGTCTTATTCCTGAAACAGCCAAGAGACCAATGGAATGGCCCCAGTCAAATCACTTCAGGTCTCTGGGTAGCACAATGTAAAGTGAGGGGGTTAAACCATATATTCTCTAGGTTTACATCTGTTTGTAGTAATGAATGGTCCCTTCAGACCATAATGATTTTATACCTTCAGGCATCATATAGCACTTTGATATTCATATCTCTTATGAATTTGGGTATTTCTATTGTAGAATAATCATTAAATTATATATTTTCCTTGTTTTTATTATAATTCAGGAAGACAATTATTCAAAATTAAACATTTAATTGGATGACCAATCCATTCAATTCATAGTAATAATAGTGGATGTTTAGATGATGATTTAGACCAATCATCTCTCTTCTCAAATGAGGACACTCGGGGGCAGAGAGATTAAGTAACTTGCTCAAGATCACGCAAATGGTAAATTGGCAGAATCAAAATTTGAACTCAGACCAGTGACTTTAAATTCCATTAAAATTAATGGGGGACTTTTATTGCTTTATCTTTCTCACTCTGAGAATATGTACAGAAGTTCATTTATGGCTAGCAAATTAATTAAAAATCACTTTCATATTCAACAAAACATCTTCAAAAAGAAGCATTTTGTGTAAATATGTTATATCTATGTTTTAATCAGTTAGAAACAACACCTCATTGATGATGATATTAATTGACTTATACTTTAAGATTTGCAAAGGGTTTTCATGTTTATTTCATTTGATTCTCAATTGAATACTTTATGTAAATAGGCAACATTATTCTTGTTTCAAAGATAAGGAAACTGAGGCTTAATCACATTAAGGAAATTGCCTAAAGTCACACAGTATTAGAGGTAGGTTTTAGAACTTAGGTTTTTCCTAAATCCAAGTTCAACATTCTAACCACTAACTCATACTGCCTCTCATATAATAATCAATCAATCAATTATCAAACATTTATTTAGTGTCTACTATGTGGCAGACTTCATAGAAAAGATATACATATTTCAAGGACATATGACAAGAATGTAAGGTCACATTTTTTAAGTATTGTGACTTTTCTCAAAATAACTATTTGAGGGACTATTATTATTTCCATTTTGCAAAAGAAAACATTGAGAAAAGTTGAGTTTCTTGCCCAGCATAATGCATCAAGTAAATGTTAAATTTGAGCAGCTAGATGGTAGAGTATATGGCCTGGAATCAGGAAGACTCAGCTTCCTGACTTCAAATTTGGCCTCAGACACTGACTGGCTGTGTGACCCTGGGCAAATAACTTAACTCTTATTTTCTTTAGTGTCCTCATTTGTGAAATGAGCTGGAAAGGGAAATAGCAAACCACTCTAGTATCCTTGCCAAGGAATCTCCAAATGGGATCATGAAGAGAGAGACATTACTGAGAAGCGATTGAATAACAAGGAAGTGTCAGTTCTTGGACTTGTAGTTGAATATTCTAGATCTAAGACCAGCTCACTTTTTATTATGCCACTTTACTTCTTGTAGCTGACTGTATTGATTTTTAAATATATATATATGTATATATATATATTCAATGAGTGAAGTATTATTTTCTTTCCTTCAACCCTCCCCCAAAAATATTTTTTAAAAAGATGAAAAGGCAATGTGACTGAAAGAAATAAATCTCCAAATTATTCATGTTCAAAAATGTTAAGTATCATTCTTCATCTTGAATGAATAGTATAGATCATCATCAATTCTCTGGAATCATGACTGTATAACCAAGAGAGAAAAATTTGTATGATAACAACAACATTGATTTCTTTATAAGAACATTCTTTGGTCTTTGAATGCAGAATATTTCTATCCACAACTTACCTAAGATCTGTTAAAAAGGAAAACAGGAGATAAGAGTCAAGCCATAGTTAAGATTTTTATACTTTTATTTATTTATTTTTTTAGCAAATAAGCTATTAAAAAATTTAAATGGTTCTGTTTGTTTTCTTGTTTTTTTAAGTATAGGAATCTGCTGCAGGAAAGTAGATGGGGGGGGGGGTAGGGAGAAAGAGGTATGTGCATCTCAGTTCTTGTCTTCTCTTTTGTATTCAAAGCCCTTCTTTTCACTTTCTAACTCACCACATAGAGCCAGGACTCAGCTTTATTTTATCTTTAGGATCTGTATCTGAGGGATGGGATTTCTATCAGTGCACTTATTTTAATAAAATTTCCCATTGAAACAAAACAACTCTGATATCCTGTGGACTTTGTTATAATGGGATTTTACCTATATTCTAAAGAAAAGAGCATTGGACCCAGCTGTCCTTGTTTTGGAGGTTAAACAAATATAAATTCACTTTTCAGGAATAGAAGGTATAAAAGGTAGCCTGACAGCTGTCCTCTCACATGGTTAAACACTGGTTCATGTTATTAAGTTTAAATTTTTACACCCAATGCTAAGCACATATGAGAAGAGACCCAGGTGCTGAACAGCATATT
This sequence comes from Monodelphis domestica, assembly GCF_027887165.1. Taxonomy (NCBI): domain Eukaryota; kingdom Metazoa; phylum Chordata; class Mammalia; order Didelphimorphia; family Didelphidae; genus Monodelphis; species Monodelphis domestica. The sequence goes on from NC_077229.1 coordinate 186,617,937, forward strand.
TTTAGTTTTTATGGAATGGACTTTGTCAACAAGTCTAGGTGGAAGGAGGAGGAGGAGGCAAGGAGCCTTATTTTCTAAATGAAATCTGAAGAATGTGTCCGGATGTTTTCATGGTTTTTGCTAAGAGTATGAATGAAAACAATAAAAATTGATTCTGGCAGGAGATTGTGTATATTACAAAATTACACAGCATTGAAAGAAAGATAAAAATAAATGGAAATGGCCAAGGAATGTAGTATGAGTACACTCTACCCCTTAAGTATAGTAACATTTGGAAATGAAAAGCAACAAAACTAATAGAAATTATTTAAAAAAATCAGCATTCTGGAAATTTGGAAGCAAAGCATGCATGAATGTACAAGTTTACTGAATTTCAAAGAAGATAGTTGTGTCACCACATTAGTTAAAAAAAACAAAAAGTTAATAATATGAGTAAACAAATTTAAAACCTAATTTATGAACTGGAACCACTGGGACAATCTCAGTATTGGTTCAAACATTTATTAAAGTTATATGTTTGCAATTGCAGTTGAAACAAACCTCCAAAAAAGCAAAACAACTAATAAAATTAAATATTACCAAAAGAGGGAAGGGATTTGTGGTTAGTATACTGAATATGGAGTCAAAAGAGTTGGGTACCTCTGGTTAAACTATGAAGGTATATTGTCTCTCTTGGAAAAAAAATTAGAGGTAAAAATATTTTTTAATTACACAATCATGTCTATTTAGATTATTCAAACATATTATTGAAATTCATCAGGGAGCTTACTACCTAGATCTCATGGACCTATTTTCTTTTGCCACTTTCTTTTAACTGAATTAAAAATTTCATCCATTTTCTTACCTCATCCAAAAAAATGATAAAAGTTATTTAAATGGAGCCGCTAATGTAAATCTCTGAATGATACAGAGGAATGCACCACTATTAGAATTGGAGAATAAATGTTAAACATGCAACCAGAAGTCTCACTATATTATATAAGATAACTTCTACTAAAAATGGCCCCTAGAACAGTAAAATTTTCATGGAATTTTCATGACTGATGAATACATAAATGAGAAAGTATTTATTAAGTGCTATACTATGGGCAAAGTCCTGTACTGAATACTGGAGATACAGATCAGAAAGCAGAGACATGGAGGGAGGGGTGCATGTCTGAAATCACTTGAATTCAGAGATTCTGAGTTTCATTCAATGGGACTAAATTCAAACAGGTGCCCTCACTACGTCTGACACCAATATGGTGAGTCTTGTGAACTGCAGATTTGGAAATGGAGGAGGGAACCATAATGTTTAAGAAGGAAGGAACCAGCAAAGACTGGGAACAGAGCATGTCCAAGTTTTCATACAAATCAGAATTATGACTGATTTTTTGAATGGCAGCTCTACCTCTGGCCTAGAAGACAGAGGCAGAGACAGTCAAAACTAAAAACTAAAAACAAAAATATAGCCTGCCTTTGCCTTCAAGGAACTCAGATCCTCACAGGAAGAAAATATAAATGGCAGTCAGCTGCAAGTTGGATAGAAACGCCCAATAGTCCTTGGAGTATGGAAACAAAACAAATGGCAATATATCTCTTTTATTGTCATTTCCAGTCATAGAGATATATTGGCTCCTTATGTTGAACCACTTTGTTAATCCAAAGGTCTTTGATAGTAAGAAATTTCTTTCCCACATCTATGGCTGCTGAGGTAGTGGGGACTGTAATACTCTTAGACCAGGGGTCCCCAAACTTTTTACACAGGGGACCAGTTCACTGTCCCTCAGATCATTGGAGGGCCAGACTATAAAAAAAAAATAAAAACAACTATGAACAAATCTGTATACTGCTGTCTGGAATAGAGGAGGCTGCAGTGCTGATAGTGATGGGCCTGTCACAACTTGCACAGGTCCATCAACGCCACCACTATACAAAGCAGCAGTATACACAGTGGGGAATCCCCTCCCCCAGATCACCGCTCACCATGTGCCTCGTTCTCCTTCAGTTACTCTCAGAACAAGGCGCCCTGCAAAGGATTATGTCACCGGAAGTAGTACTGTACATGAGCGATGCAGAGCTTTTCAGTACTGCCCCATACAGTGTTCCTCTCACTGACAAGCAATGAAAGAGGTTCCCCTTCCGGAAGTGTGGTGGGGGCTGGATAAATGGCTTCAGGGGACCACATGTTACCTGTGGGCCATATTTTGGGGATACCTGCATTAGAGGAATTTATACATTGAATAACCAAAAGTATCATTTTCCTAGGATATAGTTGTTAGAGCTAGGTTGGAAGTATGCTCATTGATTTCAAGTATAGGAGAGTTCCAAAAGCTCTTGGAGGTATTTGCCCATTGGTAGTTACTGGTCGGGAAGTGGAGTAAGTGGCTGCAGGAATGATAGGCCCTTGCCTCCCAAGGATTACTGCCCCCAAGAGGGCTGGACTGGATGCCAAATCAATGTTTGGTGAGGAGGGCATTGTTATTCCTAGATTCAGGGTTTTGGACTATCTGAATTAAAATCTCAAGGAAGATGGTAGTATGGGTAGTTTTACTTACCAGGCACATGTCACCACCTATCTGTCCCTCAGGACACCTTGTTATTCAGCCTAGGCTGGCTTGACTGCCTAGTAGATAGCAGGTGATCATCATGTGGTAGTAATCATGGTGGTGGAGATGTTGGGCCACAATGGTTGCTTCTTCTCAAAGTTTACTACAGGGGCCTAAAGGAAGGTATCCTAAGAATAAACATTATTTGTTGTTGGTTGTCTCTCGAACTGAGGATGACGATTGTCTTTGTGCGTTTTTGTGCACAAAGACACCTGTGCATGAAGATTTAAGTGGAAAAGCCGATGCACAGAGACAGCCCCACTCTCTCGGTGTTGGAAGCCTGGGTCCAGTGGCACAAAAATTCGTTACACCTGGAGACTTCCTCAGCTGCATTGGATGGCCGTGTTGTCTTTTATGCTCCATCATGCCCTGAGCACTCCACAGTGCTTTGCTGCGTCGCCCTCTCAGCTGTTGAACCTTCTTGTTGGTTTCTTCCGCCTGTTCCGCCAAAGCAGTCTTCACATGCTGGGTGAGCAAGGCCCTGGTTCACCAGGGGTCGACGTCGACCCGATGGCTACCCTCACAAGGTTTAGTCGGCCTGTGGAAGCCGTTGCTCGGGGTGTGGCCGCTGACACATGCTAGCAGCTACTAGGAGCCACAAGTGAGAGCTGGGTGTCAGGTGAGGGTCAGTGGCTGGAGAGCTGCCCTAGAAGGGCACGACAAGCCCTCCATCCCAGAGATATTACCCCTCCCTGAGCACCCCATACACCCCAAAACATTATTTAATACATTAGGAAAGATGAATGAGCAAAATACTTTTATAGCATAAATTATTAACATGTTTAACACAAACTAATTAAACCAATATTTATCTCAATGGACAGGGGAAGGGCAGGAGGGAAGGAAAATTGGAATTAAAAAAAATTTTTTTAAGGAATCGGAAAAATAAATCAACAAATGGGAAAACAGCACACTATTTATTATGTGCCCTGGAAGACATTTTTCTAGATTTTGGAGGTATGAATTTTTGTTGACCTAGTCTTTGCCTTCAAGGAGTTTACATATAAATATAAGCATTATTAAATAGCATAGGAGAGATACAGGATATAATGTTCTAGGGAACATAAAGATTTCATGGACAAGCTAAATAAATTATGAGAGTTGGAGATAAGGAAGAAGTAATTTCCAACATGGTGGAAAGCCTGCCATATTAAAGAAATTTCCTATTTCTTGACATGTGTGTTTGGGGGTAGGAATGTAAGTTTTAAGGGGAAAAAAGTCTGGAACATCCATTGTGGGTATGTTGGGAATATAATGGAAAGCTAACCATATAGAGCTCAAAAGAATTATTTCAAAGTAGTGGAAACCTACGTAAGATTAGATAACATAGTGGCTCAGGTCAAGATGCAAGCCTTTCCCCAGCAGTATTCAATAATCTGGTAAAGAAATAGGGAAAGAGATGAAGGTCAAGAAGTCACATAGAATAAAGAGTGTGAATCAGTGTTTAACAAAGAGTTAAAATAGTGACATGAGAGCAATGAGACACAATAATTAAGTTTCACTCCCTTCTTTCTCTATTTTACACAAGCATATTCCTCCTTTCTTCTTATCCTCTTCAAATACTCGGAGCAGATCCGATCTGCCATCAGAGCATACGTTTTTCTTATTTAGCTCCCTCAATACCTTTTGAAGACATTAATGTTCTGAAGGAATAATTGTTATATGCCCCATTATTGGAATGTTAGCATTATATCATCTTATAGTACTTACTAATTTTTAAAACAAATTTTTGCCTAGGTTTCTCTGGACTCATGAATGCATTTCAAAGTTCCTAATCAACTATGATATTTTTATAAAAAATATTTAAAATCCTCATTTTCATTAAAGGTACATTTCCTCTCCCCCAATAGGATTATATTCAAGTTTGATGGTTAAATGAATCTTTTTGAGCTCATCTCTTTTGCCCTTCGGAATATTGTATTTAAGATTTCCCCTTATTTGATAGAATTTTCCAGGTTTTATGTGATCTTGAATCGGATTTTATTGTATACAATCTGCTTCTCTCTAGATGCTAGCAGTACTTTTTTTCTTTTCTATGTGAGCTCTGAATTTTGGCAATAAAATACTTGGGACTAATTTCTTGGATTTCTTTCAGGTGGTGACTTGTGGATTTCTTTCTTTACTTATTCCTAATATTCTAAAAGATCTGAGTAGTAGTTATAATTTTTGATTTCTTGAAGAGTGGTTAGATTTTGATTTTATTTCATGATTTTGAAAGAGCCCAATGTTTCTTAAATTACTGTTTTCTAGACCCTATTTTCCAGGTCAGGTTTTTGTCTGCTTTTACATGAGATAGCTTGTTTTCTTATTTTGTTAACTTTTTTGATTTTTTTTCTTCACATTTCTTTTGATCTCATAGAGTAATTCTAAGCAGTTTATGATCCTGCTGATTTTTTTTAGTTTTAATTTCATTTTTTTTAAATCTTGCTTATTTTCTTTTTAGTCTTCATTTGGTCCTTGTAGAAAATCATCCCCCCACCCCTATCCCTTTTGTGCATCTCTCTTACTCCTTTTATTGGAGGATCTCCAGTCTGGTATTAAATTTTAATACTTATCCTTTTCATTGATTTTCTCATGTCTCTAGCTTTAAGTCCTGAACTAGAGCTTTGTGCCAGGGATCACCTCTGCTTCATCCTGAACTTTTTACATGAGATGGCTTCTTCTACTTAGCTTTGCCCTGAGTCACCTGAGTTCCTTCATTGACCTACAACATCAGGAATTTGGCTCTTTTGGATCTTTGGGATTCAGAATGATGGATCTTTAGGGTCCTCCATGGGACTTTAAAACAGTGGTAGGGACCTTGAAGCCTCTTGGTTCCTGGGATTTCTGAATTTGAACACATAGCTGCTCTATTTATTTCTCCTCCACACTGTGTTTTCAATGTCTTTATAAAAACACCAGATCTTTCCCAGTGAGCTTTACACTCTTGTTTCCTTCACACAAGGGGACTTGCAGGCTCCATTTATTTCTTTCCATTTGCTGGCTGAACTGAAATGCTAGGATTATTTGCTTGCATTCCAGATTGCTTTTCTTTTTATTGACTTGATCCACTTTCCTATCATCCAGTGGATTCTGGGTGACTTTATTATACCATTTGGGGATGGAAGATGGCATTTTATTTTTCATTGGATTTCTGCATCATCATTGATTTGGGTGCAAACTTTAGGATTTTGATGGAATAGGTCTATGTGAGAGCTGGGCAGTCGGCCTCCCCTTACCTACTCAACTTGGATAGAAATTCAGTTGTACTTATTTATGTCAAGGGAATGTTCTATTTTAGAGGTTGATAGAAGGGCATCAATAAAATATTTTAAAAGAAATACTGTTTTGGCAGCTGTGTGTGAAATTAATATAGCAGGGGAAGAGACTCAATGGAAACAGGCCATCTGATTAGGATGTTTTTGTAATATTAACCCATGGAATATGTGATGAGGGCATAAGTCTCATAATGATTGATGATAGAGAGCAAATACTCCTCTTTCTGGTCCTCTATGTATCTGTGTGGATGGTGGTAGTGGCTATGGGGTGGAGAATGGGATAGGATGAAATCCATCTTTCTGAAAAGAATATCCAATATCAAAAAGTAGAATAAGTGGGATGCTATCTTTATGAAAAAGCCACATTGTAGGAAGTAAAAGAAGATTGATGAGCAAGGAGAATAAGAACTCTAGGGTAAAAGAGGATGTTGTAAACATAATGTAGTGGTTCCAAAAGGACAAATTTGAAGTAGAGAAGAAAATGTGGAAAAAGGAACTAGGGAATAGGGTTTTTACTGAGATATAACAGATTTAAATCAATGAAATTAGATGAATATAAGGTACAATTTGGTGGCAAATTGGTGGCCACAGCATGAAAGAGTTTTTTGAGAAAGAAATAGACCCCCAAATTTTATGTAGAATGTTTGCTGGAAAAAAGCCACTGGAGTTCCTGTCTCCTGGGTTGAGATACACCTCCCTTCATTTGGTTATGAAGAGAGAGGAACTGTGAGGCCTATTATGATCTGAAGATTCCAAAGGTGAATATAGCCATTTGGTAGGTACTTGAAATTTAATGAATATAGTGTATTTGTGTGTATTTGTGTGTATGTGATATATATATATATGTATATATATATATACATATACATGTATATGTATATATATTTAGAGAGAGAGAGAGGGAGGGAGAGATGTGACAGTCTTCTTTTAGCTTTTAATTATGTGCCTGTATAGTCAAATAGAGGGTTAGGGTAATTATCTCGATAATTGAAAAAGTTGTCTGTGCCATGAGATATTCAGATACTTATATGTTCTCCTGGTAAATAAAATTCAATTTTTAGCATTTTATACATTTTTGCAAAAAATATTTCCTACATAGCATTAAAAACAAATCAGTATCCAGTAAAAAAAAAAACAAAAAACAGTAACAGTTAATGGACTAAGGGAAAAGTATTTTTTATGAAAATTTATCCAGATAGTGTATTAATTCCTCCACTTGAATTTGGATATATTGGTATAGACTTAAGTCAGTACTATATGACTGTAATGCAAAAGAAGATTAATGTCTTTAGGTTGCTATGGTTACTTAAGATAGGCATAAGCACCAGACAGTGGTGATTCTGTATTCCTTGCTTTAAAAAAAAAGTCAAGTAAATAAGTATTAATGAACAAACCTAAACCTTTCAATCACCTATAATGCACTGTGGATTTTGTGTTTTTAAATCCATGAAGGAAGTCTGGATCTGAGTTTGCTAGTGCTGAAAGTTGTGCAGTTTGAAGTTAGATTTCTAAAATAGTATCATTAGTGTCCAGAAAGATGTAATATACTCCAATAGCTCAACAACTCATATTACAGGTATGATTGTGCACAGTAACTAAAAAAAAAACAAGAATTTTTAAAAATGTTTATTACAAATTATGAGGAAATAAAAATGGCACAAGGTACATCTTAGAATAGTTGTAAGGAAGATAATTTGTAAACTTCAAATCCTTATTATGCAAATGCATAAATATTTTAAATATTTATTAAATTTATTAAATAAATAAATAAATATTTTAAAAGTGCTTTATGTGTTTTAAAGTGCTGTTATTAAAATAAAAACATTAAAAAATGACCATTTTACAAAACTTAGGCATCAGGAGAGTAGCTTGCTAGTGTGTTGGGGAATGGTTTCATGTTGGAAAGGTTTGTTTGAACAAAGCCTTGAAGTAAATTACAGACCCTTGAAAGTAGAAGTAAGGAGAGAAAACATTCCAGGCCAGGTGAGCAGCCTGTAAAAAGTTACTTAAATGTGAAATGGAATGTCAGGTATGAAGAACAGTAAGGGAATCCCTTGATTATATATTCCATATATAAACTAAAACCAATTTTATTTGTTTTTTTCAAAACTGAGAAATAACAATAATAATAAAGAATAGGAAAAATCATTATTTCTTGTATTCAGCCTATTTCCTTTATGCTCGACATTATTCTAGGCTCTAGAATTCAAAGATAGAAAATATAATCTTCCTTTCGAAAGTTATTAGACTTCTATATTACTGGGGGGAGATACATATAACATGTACACAGATAACATAACACAAGGTAAACTGTGGTGAATGCAAAGGAAAGATCCCAATACCACAGAAAAAAGAAAGTTACAAAGGAGAAGAACACTTAATGAAGGAAGTAACTATTAAACTGAGTCTTGAGGAAAAAGAAAGATTTTGAAAAGTTTAGATGAAAAGGGAGTTTATTCCATACAAGAAAAAATATGTGCATTATTAAAGGAGCAGCTCATCACAGTGTTAGATCTTACCCTGCTTCTCAAAATATTGATAGCCATTTTTATTAAAAGAAACAGAATCCAAAACTATAATACAATTTTAAATTATTATTTTCAGAGAATGGCATTAGATTGTGTAGAAAAATGGAATAAACAGGTATTGCCACAGTGACTTGTTTCTATAGCATCTTACAAGTCTGAGTATGTCATTGAAAGTCAAGAAATAACTATTATTAATAACAAGATGGAATTTCAGAGAATAATCCCCAAAATGATGCATTTTACAGAGTACTCTTGAACATTACAGATTGAATCTATTTGGAGCTCCCAATAAGTGACAGTACATTTAGATAAAATCCATCTCGGATTAAATCTAAAGCTTATATAAGTATCTCATTTTGGTATGCCCACCAAAATGTTTTCTTCCTGGCCTTTGTGTATTAATTCAGAATTCCTCAGTGACTTAAAGTCTCGTGTTTTCCAGCATTCATCGTAAATTTTCTTGTGACACAGTTAACCTTACTTCCCTCAGTTGGAGCCGAGGGTATTAACAAATAACTCCTATGACTTCCTAGAACACACACCTTTATTGAGTTTCAGAATGAACGTTTTCAGGCCCATTGGAACACAGAACAAAGATCTCCTTTTACCATGAATCCATTGAAGGCCACTTTAGTTCTTCCATCAACACTGAAAGCAGCCAGAACATGGAGCCAGAAAAAATTTCATTTTTTCCTGTGCCCGTTGGAAGCAGGAAGGGGGTTCTAATGAATCCATTGTCAGCAAATGTTCCATTTTCTGATTGGAAGACACTCAATGAAAAGTCAGTGGCCGTTTTCTTTTAAAAATCGTGAATGTAACAGTGTTCTCCCTTCCTACTGCCACCCAACTTTGCCAAGGGGGGAGATGCACCTTTCGTCTATTTCAAAGCCTTATTCACCAACTGACAGTAGAGTTGCAATCCTAGTCATGGACCCTAAAAAAGCATTAGCCTTCAATGGGTTTAATTTAAATTATGAATGGAATCATAGAGAATGACTACTCAGAGAGATGATCTGCAGATGTGGAGACAGGCAGGAGCTGAATGGCCCTTGTCCTAATAGCTGCACAGCCTTTCCATTCAAATCAAAGGAACGCTTCAGCAAGGTTGCTTTAGACTCTTTAGAGAAGGTAAACACTGGGCTCTAATGGGTAGTGCTAATAATAGCTAAGTAAAACAGTTCAACACAACTCGACTCAATATCTACTGAGAAGACTGGTACTGGCAAGTCTATTCTGGAAGGAGCATTTGAAAACTATTCAATGTATTATGCAGAAACTTTTGAACAAGAAGTAGTCAGAAAGCAGTGGAGACTGTGTTTGAGAAAAGAGGGGAAAGAGTAAATGGCATTTTGTTTTTAATGCACAAATTCAGGCAGACTGAATAGGAGATTGCTGACTGGATCGAAGAATCACTTTTCATCCCTTTCAAGTCACCAACGCCTCTTTGAATGTGGAACCTTCAAGGGCAATTTTCCCCACTGTGGCAAGGAATGGGACCTTCTGAAACACCTGTTTTATTCACGTGGTTGAAGTATTTGAGTCTTGCAAGTAATAATGTTTAAATTAACTTTCTTCAACATTGGCGGTCACACACCTGCAGAGCTCAGGGGAGGAAGTCAGTCAGAGGTAACTGGCAGTGTGAGTCAGGGCCATCATATAGCTGTAAAGAAGATGAGAGTGAAGACCAAGAGCTATTTAGCTAATATTTTTACTCTCCAAGGAAGCAGCAACAGAAACTAGAACAATTCTGAAATGAACCATGAGCCAAATAGTTGTTAGAAGTCATTAAAGGCAAGGGGCCATGCACATTTTAATTCCTATGAGCAGAAAAGTTAAGGGAATAAAGGAACAATGATTTAGAGGTCTTCTTGCTGAGGCATTTAAGTTAAATATTCTTAGTTACTACATAAAAGTGATAAATAAAAAAGGATAATTGAGCCTTTTATGAGTATATGTTCATAAAAGGTTGATCAGCTTTAGTGAAGGGTCAGGATGTCATGCCATTTAAGAATCAATTGATGGAACTGGAATATTTCACTTATAGAAAAGAAGACTTAGGGAGGGAAAGCAATAGCCACCTTAGAGCTCTATTTAAATGGGTGCTAATAGGAATGAATAAGTCCTTCTGAAGTCCAAAGGGCAGAAGTCAAAATGATAAATGGGCAAAAGCTAGATTAGGTGTGATGTCAGTAAGTCATTATGTTAACAAACATTTATTAAACACTGTGTCAGGAAGAAAAAAAAAACACTTTCTTGTGTATAACAAGGGTAGTACTGAGTATTCACTTGTAGTCTTTACACGAGGGGAATTTGGGTGATCATTTGCAACCGTGTCTGACACATAAATGAAAATCCCCTAATTGGCTGCTGAGACTAAAATGCTAAAAATTCAGGGAATATTTTTTTAAATATATTTTATTTGATCATTTCCAAGCATTATTCGTTAAAGACATAGATCATTTTCTTTTCCTCCCCCCCACCCCCCATAGCCGACGCGTAAGTCCACTGGGCATTAGATTTTTCTTGATTTGAACCCATTGCTTTGTTGATAGTATTTGCATTAGAGTGTTCATTTAGAGTCTATCCTCTGTCATGTCCCCTCAACCTCTGTATTCAGGCAGTTGCTTTTTCTTGGTGTTTCCACTCCCATAGTTTATCCTTTGCTTATGAATGGTGTTTTTTTCTCCTGGACCCCTGCAAGTTGTTCGGGGACATTATACCGCCACTAATGGAGAAGTCCATTACGTTCGATTATACCACAGTGTATTAATCTCTGTGTACAATGTTCTCCTGGTTCTGCTCCTCTCGCTCTGCATCACTTCCTGGAGATTGTTCCAGTCTCCATGGAACTCCTCCACTTTATTATTCCTTTTAGCACAATAGTATTCCATCACCAACATATACCACAGTTTGTTCAGCCATTCCCCAATTGATGGCAGGGAATCTTTTAAAAGAGAAGATAGGCTCTTGATGGACCATCTTAGCTCTGTTTCTCATGACATTACAATATGATTTTAATAAGATTTAGCAGACAAAGAGTAAGTGAGCATAGCTCTGGAGACTCAACAGTTCTTGATCTTAGAAAGTCCACATGTCCTTAAAGTGGATCATGAACTCCAAATTTAGCTCCACATATTTCTCTCCAGTATCTTTCTCCAAAGAATCTCCACAAAGAAGGCCCAAAATTCCTAGTTCCAAATGATTTCTACAAAAGTGGAATTAGTTCTTCAGGAGTTAGTAGGTTACCCCTTATTGGAAATATTAAATAAAACTCTGAATTCTTTGCCTTCTGGGCTCTTTGTGGAGAATCTGGGAGTAACAATACATGACAAATCTACCAAAGAAATGTTGTGAAAATCAAATGAAGCGAGATATAAGACAACTTAATTTTTGATTTTGTATTCTGTGAGAGTTTATTTTTCTTATATTATACTAATTTTTATATAAGGGTATAAGGGCAGTGGATTAGAGAGAACTTCTGTATATTCCTGTGTCTAAGTTCTGAGCCATAGACTATTTGTCATCAGTCAGCTATTTTTTTCTGAAATGTCTTAATTTTACCAAAATTTGATTAATTTTGATATTTGATAATTGATAAAGTAGACAATGATTCCCTTCATGCTAAGTAAACTCCATCACCTATGGTTTGGGGAGGGATTGGATGCTTGATGGACCACCACCCAATTATCTGTTTACCAATTAAAGATGTCAAGATATTCAATGGAGGGGCTGATTAACTTCCAAATTTACTTATAGATCTTCCTGATAGAGTTTCAGGAACTTTGGTTATCTGAGAAAAGCACTAGCCTGTCACTTTATTGGTAATAATGCTAGTCTAATCAATAATGTGATATTCTTACCCAATTTTGGGGGGTAAGAATTCAGTTCTTGAACAATTTTAATAAAAACAATTTCCAACACCTAGCATAATATCTGGAATATGGTCGATGCTTAATAAGTACTTATCTATTCATTATATGATACATTAGGGTTACAAAGTCAATCACAATTTTTCCCCACTATACAGATGAGGAAATAACATCAAATTAGGTGGTGAATAGATTGAAAGGTCACTAAGAATCAGGCAAAAACTCAGAGGTCAAATGTCCTGAATTCTTGGTTTAATAAGTTACTCTGTCCCTTATGAAATCATTTTGAAATACTTGAATAACCTATAGAAAGTTTAGGACAGAATGAGTAGAAAACAAGATAAAAACCTCATCTTATTTATTTTTTTTTGGATTTGACTTGTTAGTGAAAGTTGGGAAGTTTCTAATAATTGACTGGCTCCAGTTAAAGACATTCTCAACACATTATTGATATCTGGTCTCCTCTGTACCTCTCATAATACAGAAAGTTCCTAAGGAGGTTTCTCATAACCAACCAAATCAGCATAAAGGGCAATTTATATATTGATTTTAATTTCCCCATCAGTCCAGCAAAGGTAAAAGGACTAACTTCCTAGCTCAGGAGTTCTAACATGAAGTACAAAGTCTTACAAGAGGTATTAGAATAGGTTTAAAGGGATTCATGAACTTGAATGGAAAATATATTTTTCTTTTTTTAAACCTTACCTTCTGTCTTAGAATCAAAATACTGTTTAGCTGTTCTAAAGCAGAAGATTGGTAAGGACTAGACAATGGGGGTTAAGTGGCTTGTCCAGGGTTAAGCAACTAGAAAGAATCTAAGGCTAGATTTGAACCCAGGACCTCCTGTCTCTAAACTTGATGCACATTCACCTGGGCTACCTAGTTCCCTCCCAAAAATACATATTTATTTTCAATAAACTTCTGTACTTTGGCATTTCTTTTGCATATTTAAAAGTATTATTATAAAAAGACTACTTTATACACGAAGATAAACTCAGAATGGGTGAATGACTTGAACATAAAGAAGGAAACTGTAAGTAAACTAGGTGAACACAGAATAGTATACATGTCAGACCTTTGGGAAGGGAAATATTTTAAAACCAAGCAAGAATTAGAAAGAGTCACAAAATGTAAAATAAATAATTTTGATTACATCAAATTAAAAAGTTTTTGTACAAACAAAACCAATGTAACTAAAATCAGAAGGGAAGCAACAAATTGGGAAACAATCTTCATAAAAACCTCTGACAAAGGTCTAATTACTCAAATTTACAAAGAGCTAAATCAATTGTACAAAAAATCAAGCCATTCTCCAATTGATAAATGGGCAAGGGACATGAATAGGCAGTTTTCAGATAAAGAAATAAAAACTATTAATAGGCACATGCAAAAGTGTTCTAAATCTCTTATAATCAGAGAGATGCAAATCAAAACAACTCTGAGGTATCACCTCACACCTAGCAGATTGGCTAACATGACAGCAAAGGAAAGTAATGAATGTTGTAGGGGATGTGGCAAAGTCGGGACATTAATTCATTGTTGGTGGAGTTGTGAATTGATCCAAGAATTCTGGAGGGCAATTTGGAACTATGCCCAAGGGCACTAAAAGACTGTCTGCCCTTTGATCCAGCCATACCACTGCTGGGTTTGTACCCCAAAGAGATAATAAGGAAAAAGACATGTACAAGAATATTCATAGCTGCGCCCTTTGTGGTGGACAAAAATTGGAAAATGAGGGGATGCCCTTTAATTGGAGAATGGCTGAACAAATTGTGGTATATGTTGGTGATGGAATACTATTGTGCTAAAAGGAATAATAAAGTGGAGGAATTCTATGGAGACTGGAACAACCTCCAGGAAGTGGTGCAGAGCGAACAGAGCAGGACCAGGAGAACATTGTACACAGAGACTGATACACTGGTACAATCGAAAGTAATGGAATTTTCCATTAGTGTCAATGCAATGTCCCTGAACAATCTGCAGGGTTCTAGGAGAAAAAAAACACTATCCACAAGCAGAGGACAAAATGTGGGAGTAAAAATGACCATAAGGGTTGAGGGGACATGTCTGAGGAGAGACTCTAAATGAACACTCTAATGCAAATATCCACAACATGGAAATGGGTTCGAATCAAGAACAAATGTGATACCCAGTAGAATCTCATGTCGGTTATGGGATAGGTGGGGGTGGGGGGAGAAAAGAAAATGATCTTTGTCTCCAAGGAATAACGTTTGGAAATGACCAAATAAAATAATGTTTAAAAAATAAATAAATAAAGAGAGAGAGAGAGAGAGAGAGAGAGAGAGAGAGAGAGAGAGAGAGAGATCAATGGAATAGCCTGGAAGTCAATAAATTAAGTTTGATGACCTAGAAAAAGTTCTTTATTTAATTAAAAATAACCATAAAACAAAACAAAATTAAAAAAATAAAATTAAAAGATGGGAAAATCAGAAAATATTGTGGAAGCAATGAGGCTTAGACCAACATCTTACAAAATATTCCACACTATATTAAAGGTAAATTACTTTAATCTTAAGGATTTTGCTATAAAAATATAGAAATATAAATCTCTCCTAATTATGAAGAGAAATTGCATTCTTAACAAGACAATAGAGATAATCACAAAAGGTAAAACATCATCTTTGTTCCCTGAAGCTAAAAAATTTCTGTAAAGAAAAGAAAATAATGCAGCTAGATTAAGAAGGGAAAATATTCTTATCGAATTTCTCTAATGAGGATTTCCAAGATTTATAAGTAATTTAATAAGCACACATGCCATTCTGAAGTGATCAAATCATTTGAACAAAAACCCAATTCTTAAAAGAGGAATTCCAAAGCATTCACTATTATATTAAAAAAAAATGTTCCAAATCACTAATTAGAAGAATAATCAAAAGAGCTTTGAGTTTTTACCTCCTACTGAGCAAATTAACAAAATTTACCCCCGGATGGAAAATGTTTATATGTTATATGATGGTAGGCACATAAAGATATTGTTGGTGGAGTTACATAATGGTAAAAATCATTTTGAAAAGCAATTTAGAATTATGAAAATATATTGATGTCTATATCTTTTGAAGAAGAGACTCTTTAAAGATTTATATCAAAGGAAATCATTAATAAGAAGTAAATCCCCATAAACTTTGAAATATTTAAAGGAGCTTTTTTTATATCTAACAATTAGAAACAAAGTAGATTCCCACTAACAACTGAAAGACCAGGGTTAAGCCTTAATTCTGCTTCTAACAAGGTCTATGGTCTTTGCTAAGTCATATAACTTCTATTGGCTTCACTTTCTTTGAAAAATTACTCAAACAATAAGCATCTATTAAGCATGCCCTACATACCAGGGAATGAAGATAATGAAAATTAAAATTAAACTATGCCTGCTCTTGGGCAGCTTATATTCTACTATGAGAAATAATTTGATACATATATAAATGTCTAGAAAGGGTAGCTAGTTTGCAAAATACATAGAATGCCTGGCCTGGACTTAGGGAAATTATCTTCCTGAGTTCAAATCTGGCCTCAAACACTTATTATCTGTGTGACCCTGGCTATGCCACTTAGGTCTGTTTGCTTCAGTTTCCTCCTTTATAAAATGAGCTGTAGAAGGAACTAAAAACCACTCTAGTTTCAATGTCCAAAAAGAAGCTCAAATGGGGTTATGAAGAGTAAGAAACAGCTGAAACAAATGAACAACAAAAATGTGAGTAAGTGCAATGTAATTTGGAGTGAAGGAAAATCAAGAAGGATTCATAGAAAGGGAGCATTTGAACTGAGTTTTGATGAAATCAAGGGATTCTGAATCATAGGTAAAGAAGGAATATATTCCAGTCATGTGACACAGCCAACACAAAGGCAGAGGTATCTTCTGCCATGAAAAACAGTAAGAAGGCCAGCATGTCTGCATGGAGAGCGTGGGAAGGAATTTGTAATAAACAATCTTTAAGGACCTCTTCAAATCCACATTCTAGGATTTTGTGATAGAGTGAATGTTTATAACTGGATTAATTTCACCATTGCAAGCTAAATTTTATTGTTGTCCTTGGCTTGCCTTCCAAAGTTCCCCATCTTTAATGGTTGTTAAAGCAAGCAATTATCTATGTGATTCAGTGTTCCTTATTTACAACAACATACCATACCAAGAACCATCAGGTTCCTTGTATCTTCTCATCAAGCATAACCAGACATAGCTTCATCTCCAATGCATAGGACTAAAAATGTGGTTGTGCTTACAACACTCCCTCTGTTATTAATGATTCAAAACAAGTAACAATTGAAGTCACTTTGAACACAGGGTTTTCTTCATTTCTTAGGATAACTTTTCCTTTGTTCTGTTTGCTAAATGAATTCAAGAGAATCCAGCCCTGATGTCAAACAGTTTTAATTCTGAAAGGCATAAGACTAGTGATTTTAATAACTTTAGATCTGTTGGTTTACACTAACTTACAGTGATTGGGGGGGACCTGCAATAAATTAGGAGAGGAAGTTAAATTCTCTCTCACTGTGGAAATGTAAGAAATCAAGCAACATAGAAAACAAAGGGCTAAATATAAATGCAGCAGCACCTCTCCATGACAGTACAAATCATGGAAAGGCTGGCTCCCTGAAGAATATAGTCTGGTGATGGGAATTTGAGGTTAGCTTCATTTTTTGTTTCTGAAAAAGGAATTGGAAAACATAGAACAAGTTACTGTTTGATTCACAGCATTCTAGAGAATTGTCTATAATTCTCTAGAGAGTGTCTAGAATGTCTAGAGAGTGTCTAGAGTGTCTAGAAAAAAATATTCCTTGTAAGTGGTATTTTAAATTTCCTTTTTATTTCACCTGTGGAATATGTTATGATGGGTAAATGGGATGGAGACCCAAAGCTAGAGAGGAAATGTACAATTTCCAATATTTACACAAAGTGAGTAACCAAAACTTTTTGTTGGTGTTTTGTAAAATAAGTGTGAATTCATTAATTCTTTCTGTGAATAATTTTATTTATGTCACATTGACATTATTTATCTTACTATAAAAACATTTTAAGGGTTGTATTGATTTCAAAATTATAAAGAACTGGCATGGCTCACAAGAAGAGTTAAAAGAAATCATGTCTTCCCCACATATTCATAAAGGTGTAAGGTCCACAGATATGGCACATATAATATATTTTCAGATTTTTTTGATGTAATGATTAGTTCAGTTGGTTCTTTTTACTTTCCTTTTTTTTTTCTTTTTGTGTCTTAAAAATAGTATTTGTTAATGTGACAAAATGGGTATTAGGGAAACTCATGGTGTTTTAAAATTTATTTTTAAGAAGTTATTAATTTTACTTTTTAATGCCAGTTAAATCCCAATATATGTAATCCTCTCCCCACCCCCACCCCCCACGCCCTTACTGTTGGGTTTGGAGTCAAAGAACAAAGTGTAAATTCTAGTTCTCCTCCTTATACCTGTCTGACCTTGGGCAAATCTCCTAAGATGTCTCAGCTTCACTTCTTATCTGTACTAAATAGGGGGCTGGACTCAATGGCCTTTCCCAGCCCTAAATCTCATTCTCATTTATATAGCAGGGTCGTGGTTGTGCATCTGTTTTACTGGATTTGATGTTCTTTGCAGTTCATCAGTCCATACAAATATGCCTTCTTATGTTTTCTTTATTCCTCATCTTCAGGAGTTTGCTAGTAAATGTTTTAAAAGTAGCTTTTATAAATATATAAATATACACATATATGTCTATATCACTTTCCAGCTTTATCTACATTATTAATTTCCCCTCACTACTTCTTTAAGTCTAAGCAACCAACAAAGCAATAAGTCATGGCCTGATTTGTAATGTTTGCTAATTTCTGATTTGTAAAAGCCCACACTGATAACTTTACAATCATACTCTTGTGAGCTGATACAAGCTGACTCCAGCTCACCATTACATCATATTTCATTTTGTTTGATATGGTATAATTCTATTACAAAAATTATATTGCAGTCATGAATGCTTATTTGAAAAAGAAAACTGTTTGAAAAGTTTTATATAATCAGCTGTAAGAGTAGATTGTTCATATGTTAAATGGCATTACAAGGGTATAGAATTTTTGAATAGGAAAGGATTTTATAATCATCTAACTTAATCCTTAACATGAAATGACTTCCTCCAAGGTCACAGAGCAAAGTGGGGACAATTTCTAGATGTGAATCCCCTATGTCCTGACTCCCATTCCTCTTGTCTTTCTACTAGTTTACATGTCCTCAGTTCTTTAATTACAGTTCTTGGCATATAGTGTTTAATATATATGAATCTATTATTATATATGTTATATATATATATATTATCTTCAAAACTATATTGTGAATATATAGTAAGAGAAACATGGGGAAAGGATGAAGGGTTCCATTTAAATTATACCAGAATTACATTATTATGTAGAATATATAGAAATACCAGAATTAAATAATTATATAAATTATACCAGAATATATACCAGAATTTCTCCTTTAAAAACATAAATCTCCAAAAGGAATTTTGTTTTAGTCCAAAACCCAAAGATTTTCTCCAGTCACTTTGGCATCCCTTTGCATGAAGATCCCTAATTGACTGGCTTAAAAGAAAATTCTCTAGTGTTTGTAGATGAGTTAGATGAGAGAAATTTCTATAGAACATCCAAAGGACTAAGAATTTTCCCTCAGTCCATCTTACCATTATTTGAATCTTTTCATAAACTTGGAAAGCCTGAAAACTTTAGAGTCCTATGTGAAATATCAAAACTTAACTAAGTTTATGTGACAAAAGAATTACAATAGCTCCTAGTTAAAAGAAAAGATTTCTGTGGAAATTAGGACCAGTTCCTATATGACAATTTCTTAAATCAAGCTGAAGAAGAGGGGGGGAAATCCATGAGATAATAGCACACCTTGGATTTTTCAAATGATTTGATTGAAGTGAAGAAGTATAGTGTAAAATTATACAGTATAAAGAATGTAGATCCAGAGTCAGGAAAGACTTGGCTTCTAGTCCTACCTCTGGCAATGATTATCTGTGTGACCATGGCCAAGCCATTTAATACTTCTAAATACATATCCTTGACTCTTCTGTCACAGATACCAGCTGGGCACAGAATCTCATTGCCTCATGACTAACCTAGCACTATAGCCATCTGATTGGTTTCCCTGCCTTAGCTTTCTCTCCATTCCTTCACTCACCTGTCAAATTGGTTGTTCTTAAAATTCAGGTCTGACCTTTTCAACCTTCTTTCAATAAAATCCAGTGACTCCCTCTTACTTTCAGGATTAACTATGAAATTCTCTGTTTGGCTTTTAAATCCCTTCATAATATGGTTCCTTTCTTCCTTTCCAGTCTTCTTTCCCCTTATCCCTCCCCCTATTCTGTAATATCCAACAATATCGACCTCCTTGCTGTTCCTTGCACACTTCATCTCTCAACTTTGGCCATTTTCATTGGCTGTTTTCCACTTCTAGAATGTTCTCCTTTCTCACTTTGACCTTCTGACTTCTTTGACTCCCTTCAGCCTCCAGCTAAAATTCTGTTTTTTAAAAGAAGTATTTTGGAATCACCTTTATTGCCAGTCCCTTCCTTCTGTAGCTTTCTTTAATTTATCCTGCTTATATCTCATTTATACTTAGTTGTTTGGATGTTGTCTCTCCCCACTGAGACAGTGATGCTCTCCCCATGGTGACTTCCTTGAGAGTAGGGCTTGTTTGTAGTCCTGGAATTTTCCTTAGTGTCTGGCATGTAGCATGCATTGAATAAACACTTCTTAACTAGATCTGATTTAAGATATCTGAGCTTCAATTTCCTCATCTTAGAAATTCAGCTAATATTGGCTATCTCCTAGATAGTAAACTTAGAAAACATATGTAAAACTTGAAAAATGATACAATACTATATAAATATGTGGTTTAAAAATATTGTTAAAAGAGAAGTGGGAATTAAAGATTCCTAAAAATACTTATGTTTTCAGAATTGACAGAATAGTAGCGCATATGTTTCTTGAGGACAGGTACTGACCATTATTGCATTTGTATTCCCAGCACCCAGCATATAGAGTTTGACAAATAGTAAGTGCTAATAAACACACACATACAAAAACAGAGTGCTGTCATTTGTATAATGTGTATGTATATTTGATATCTAATATGAACATAAGATATGATAAATATACACTGTATATAATTATCATATATACATAGCTACACATATATTATGTATATATTACTTCATATATTTATTACTTCTTTTCATCATAATTTCATGGACAATTCCAAGGAGAAAAGTTGAAAAGGGATGGAAATGCTTGGAAAAGAAGGTTTTGCTTTGAGAGTCTAACTGGGTGAAAACAACCAAATTCTAATCCTTTACATTGCTTGAATGATGAAAAGTTAGTCTCTATTTAAACACGTCAATGTTTTTTGAATAATGATTGTTGACATAAGAATGACTGTGAACTTTCCATATGTGCCCCTACATATCTCTACATGAACATTAAATTAGCCCAATGAGTGGCCTTGTTTGTTTGGACAACTAAGAAAGCTGTCCACTCAGAGGATTCTCGTTGTTCAATTGTTAGTAGGACAGGCGGATTGGATTACCACTATTTATTATGACAAGGTAAGTGATTGTTTATTTGAATATGGGTGACAGAGTAGTAACTTAGAGTTCAGGAGAGAACCAGGGAATTTCCTAGCTATGTGACTCTACATACTTTGTTCTGGAAGTAGGAATTTGCTGTAACCATGAGGAGGTCCCAATTGAGATGCTAAATGTGGCCTAAAGATAAGCTGGAGATGAGAGATTTGATTCTAAAGTGTCCCATTTCACATGAGCCACAGACAGGAGGAAAGGAAAGAAATACCTTGTGCAAACAAATGGTGAAAACACTGTTAATTCAGGCACTTAAGATCAGTTGGAAAGTGAAAATACCTCATGGTCAATGAAAACGATTGACTTCAGGGAACAATCCTCACAGCAAGGAAGCTTACTTAAGTTTCTCTATAGAATTGCACAGGCAAAGATGCATTTGAATGCATAGAACCAGTTTCATTCCCTGCATTGCAATCATTAACTTTTTTTTTCTTTCTTGGTATATGAGTGTCCCATTATGAAATAGACTGAAACAAGTTCCAAGGATAATAAATTAACATCTTAATTAAAGAATCACAACTTTTAGTGGTTCTCTGGCAGTAGAATTGAGCTTCTATTGATGTCACCCTGAGATCCAGAGTTGACAAAAAATGTTATCATGAGTGGTTTCATTCATTTGATATATGGTACCAGCACTAAGGACAGTTTAAAGCACATATAGGTACTTAGTGCTATTCGTTTTATTACATTTACTGAATGAAGTTTATTTATCATTTTAAGGAGTACAAAATACTTTGTAGGCATCTTCTAAACTGAGTCTCACAATAAGCTCGTGGGCTAAGTTCCAAAGATGTTAACTTCCTTTACAGAAGGAGAAACCAAAGCTGAAAGAAAAGATTGCCTTAGAATCACTGGGAGTATCAGTCAATAAGTATTTATTAAGAATTTACTGTCTTGCACACTCTGCTAAATACTGGGGATAAAAAAGGCATCAAAAGAAAATTCCTGCTCTCAAAAAGATCTTCAAGTCTAATAAAAAGAGAAAAATTCAAACAGCTACATACAAACATGATGCTATTGTCATGCAGTCATGTTCAACTTTTGGTGACGCCATTTGAGGATTTCTTAGCAAAGATACTGGAGTGATTTCACTTTTCCTTCTCTAACAAATAGGATACATACAGGATAAATATTAAATACTCAACCAAGGGAAAGGAATTAAGTTAGGTGGTAGGATTAATATTTGAATTCAGATTTCTTCACTGAAAGTTTAGTATTCTTTCCAACTATATTTATTATGGACAAAAACAAAAAGCATGTTTTTAGTGGAATAATTTGCTTTTCACTGTTCTTACTACACACACATACACACATGTGCACATATGGGAAAAAGCAAATATATACACACATACACATGCTCTGGAAAATGAGAAAAATTGGCCTGCTAATCAAAGACTGATGAAATGACATCGCAAGTTCTGTAGTCCCACAAAAGAAAGCAAAAATTATTTGACAATTTGAACTTTTCTACTGTGCTTGGAGTAGAGAAACACTAAAAGATTAAAGGGTTCAATTACCTTACTGTGGAAAAAAACAGCTATATTTCAATTTGATTCAATCTCAATAAATAGTACAGTTTGGTGCAGGTGGCATAGTACTGAATTTCATGTCAGAAAACCTGTTACCACGTTTGTTACCTAAGATCAGTTACTTCATGTCTCTTTGGTGCACTTATACTAGAGGCCTCTGGTTTCTCTTCCAGGTCAAAATCTATAATCCTTTAATAATAATGAAGATTATAGTAATTAATCACTTACTCAATCAACATATATTAAGTGCCTTCTATGTGATAACCTCTGGAGCTATAAGAAGAAGCATAAGATAATCCCTGCCCTCAAAAAGCTCAAAATCTAATGGAGAAGACAACATTTGAACAAATATATGCAAAACAAACTATATTACAGGATAAATAGAAAAACATTAACAGAGGGATGGCACCAGGATTAAGAAAGGTTGGGGAAAGCTTCTAATAAAAGATGTTATTCTACTTGATATTTAAAGGAAGTCAGTGAGGTCAGTAGGTAGAACAGAAAAGGAAAAATGTTCCAGGCATTGGGATCATCCATAGAAAATTCTGGAAGTCAAGAGATGGAGTGTCTTATACCCAAAACAGCCAGGAAGCCAGTGTCACTAGATCAAAGAGTAATTGTTGGGAATCAAGGTGTAAGAAGACTGGAAAAATAGGAGGGCCTCAATGTCTACCAGTTTACAGTTGATGCTCTGCTCTTGGACTGCTCAGAAGGTAGTCAGGTGATTCTGATTCATCCCCCACTATTGCAAATGTGGGTCCCACTTAATGATTAAATGGGATATTTACACTTTTGGTGATTAGATATAAAAATGGGCAGATCTTCATACTCAACTTTTAAGTAGGATGTTTTAAAAATAGTCAGAGGTTACAATTTAATCTCCATGACCAGGGAAGAATTATTAATTTCATTGTTATAATCTGGGAAGAGTTAAATTTAATCTTCACAATCCCCCTGGTGATCATTGGGAGACTAGTCTCCCCATTGATCATTTAACATAATCCTCTTGTACCCCTAAACATTTTCTAACTACATATATATATATATATATGTATATATATATATATATATATGTGTGTGTGTGTGTGTGTGTATGTGTGTGTGTGTGTGTGTGTGTGTGTGTGTAATATTGCACCTTTGAAGAGGAAACTACGATAATCAGAGATAAGAGGAAAAATAGAAAATAGAGAAAGCAAAAGCAATGTTTTGCTAGGCACATTGACAAAAAGCCAATTAGGGGGCAGTCCCCTTTGTCAATAAAGTGTACATTTACAATAAATGTTCAACCCCTTTCAGTTCAACTGAGCTTTTACTATTTGATCCATGAGGTAATAGGGAGACACCATTGAGTATGAGGTAGTGTTATCCTCTCATTAGCATCGGCATCAAAAATAGATAGATGGCATTCATATAGTGTTTTAAAGTTTGCAAATCATTTATCTCAACAACATCCCTCCCATCTCCAGGTCATTATTCTGGGTGTTTAGGATACAATTGTGAGAACTGACACTGTTTTCCAAATTGAAACGGGTTTTTTTTTTCAGATTTGCAGGGTGCTAAGATATTTACACAATTATACATATATATATATAATATTTATAAAATTTGTATAAAATATATGTACAAAAATTTAAAAATTCACAGATGCCAAGCAAATCAGTTAGTTTTTTTTTCATTTTTCCCCCATTGTATCTCTAGCACTTCTGTGGGCTGGTCCAAAATTAGCATTAAAAGATGCTCATTGAAATGAATGGAATGGAATGGAAGGAACTTCTATAACTGAACCAATGAGGAATGGGCCTCCAGAAGGAGGCTAAAATCTACATCATCTCTTAGGTAAGTCAAGGAGGTTTAAATAGGGACCCAATGTGACAACTCAGTGCTGAGACAGTTCCTAATAAAAAGGTAGTTTTCTTTAAAAGGAGGAAACCTGGAAAGGAAAAGACCATAAACTATCAAATAAATTCAACCATTTGTGCTATAGTCCTACATATGTTTTCCCATCCTTGAAAAAAGCTGACATAGTCTCCTTAGTAACGTCCCTCTCCTGGGTGGAAAATTGGCATCTCCCCACAGAGTAGAGGCTCAGGTAAAGTCAAAGACTTTACAGTGTTATGGACTATTGAGAGAACCATTTATCCTTGTCTTCCATGGATGACCTCCTTTGTAAATCATTTAGTTCTCTACTAAATGAAAGGGAACATCTACACATACCCTGAAACTGTCCACTTGGATTAACCCGACAGCCCTGAAAATAGCTTTAGGAAAGGCTGTCAGAATGTCCCTGAATTCTAGACAGCCTCTCCCACTTGGCTTTGTGTCTGTATCTCTCATATGTGTGTGTGTATGTGTATGTGTGAGCACATGTACTTATATGCATGGGTATATGGGTATATGTGTGTGCATGTGTGTTTCATGCCATAGCATCTGGGAACAGTGTTTGAGGAAGAGGACCTTAATTCCTCAGTTCACATTTCCTCAAGCCTTCCAAAAATGAAATTAACAGCAGTTGCCTGATAGCCAAATACACTAAGAGGCTTCATTGCTGTCCCCTCAAAATTGGCAAGAGGATTGTCTTCTTCTAAATCTTTCTGTGTGTCTAAATCTTCTCTGCTCACACAGAGCAGAGAATTAGGTGTTTAATGTCTTGGTTTGACTGGGGAAAGTCTCCTGGGTCCATAGCTGAATGACTTTTTTTTTTTTCCATTTAGGAGGACTCCCATAGGCTTTACAATCACCTAAAGAAATGGTATTGGAAAAAGCTATAGGTTATTGCAAGATGAGGGGAAAATAATAGTGAGAAGGAATTTTTGTTTCCTTTGTTTTTTTCAAAATTTTCGTTTCTCCCACAGGCCTTTAAAAGCTAGAGCATTTTTTAAACTTGGCTTTTATAATTTCCTAGAACCACAACTAGATGAGAAGTTCATAACAAGTTCAAAAGGGGTGTTGTGGTGATAGAATGGAGTTGTGGAGGTTGAAGAAAGTGGTTTCCTTCAGTCAAATTTGCATTCCTTGGGCTCTTAATTAATGTCTTCCCAGCCAAATTCTGTTCTCAGATATATACTGGAAAGCCCTCTGACTGAGTTGACCAAGGTATGTGGTTACATACTTGAGGACAGTAGTTATTTTTTTTTTAGCATCCCAATCATCAACGTGGCTGAACTGGGGAAGGAATCCGTGTCAAGAAAGGCTAAAAAGGCAAGAACAGGTCATGCAGCAGATGAAATACCTGGAACAGTTTTTGGTGTTCAGGAAACACTCTTTTATTATTTTTATTCTATTTTATGTTTGTATAACTGCAGCCTAATAACAGAGACAAATAAAATTATTCAAATACTTAAATGAGATCTTGCCCATTGTGATAGCTGAAATTCTATTTTCCTGGGGCATTATTTCAGGTAAGTTGATCAATTATACTCCTTTTAGTTAAAACATTATTATACTAGATCTAGAAAGAGACAAGAACTAATCTTACATCCACCACCCTTTCCATTACCCCCCCCCAAAAAAAAAACAGCTATTTTCATAGTAGTTTATGAAATTCAGGACAGGAAGATCTTGTTTGAAGTCTTATCTCTTACATAATGTAACAATGGACAAGTCATTTAATAAATAAATTCTTGTGGTTATTTACAGACTTCCAAGTAATTCCCCTCTTTTCCTCAATGAGGTCATGCCTGACACAGTCTTTCTTCCTCAACTTCTACCTTCATTCTAGGGGACTTCAACATACATATTTATACTCTCTGAAGCATCTCTCAGATCCTAATCTTAATCATTTCCCAAGACCTAGTCTTCCACCCCACTTCCACCATACACAAAGATAACCTTTACCTTGCCATCATCCACAAATGTACCACTTGTATGTTAATGAACTGTGAAAATCCCTTTTATGGTGAGTCTATTATCATTCCAACTTTACCTCTGCCTTGCCACCTGAAATACTGTTCATTGTTCTATTGAGCCAGAGGTCTTCTAACACTAGCTACACTTTCATTCCTTCCTCATCTTGACACCTGGGTGAACTGATTAAACACTATAATGTTCTCTGCTATTGAGTCCTTTTTCTCCTTATAGTAGCAGTGTTAATGTTCAGCCAAGCCTCAGTCTAGGATAATCTCATTATCTACTTTTCCTCTTAATCATATTCTGTTGGAGAAAATTAAAAATATACATATATATATGTTAACTGGATTCACTATAAATTTATGTATATAACCACTTTGGGCCTTCACTGCTGCAAGGCAATTCTTTTATGTCTCCATAATGAACCCTGTGTGACAGGGGCTTTTAAAAATATTTTCATGCCTCCTCAAATATCCCATTGATTCCCTCTCCCCTACCCTCTCAGCTGAGAACATGACCTTATAGTTTCCTGGGGGGAAAAATGAAGCAATTCACTGAGAGCTCCCTCTTCTCCCCTCTTTTTCCTCTCATATCACTCAGTTGCCTTCTGTGACTCATCTCCTTTATCCTGGTTTCGTATGCAGAGGTATCTCTTCTCTAGAAGAATGCCCTTTATCATCTCAACTTTCTCACTGCTTCCTCCAACATTTATTTGTGATCTCTTAGCTGACAATTTTAATGGCCTTTTCTCAATCCTCATCATTCCAGACCTCTGTAACTTTTAACACTATCAATCACCCTGTTCATAATACTATCTTCTCTCTAAGTTTTCATGACACTTTTCCTCTCCTTTTTTTTTCCTTCTAGCTATTTGACAATCTCCGTCTACTTTGCAATGATTTATATTGACAGAGGGATTTTTCTTTAGCCAGTACTTCCCTATGCCAATGAAATCACAGGTTCAGTCTCTATCCTTATCCACTACATTAGGGCCATTATTTATTCCATAATCTCATCTTGACACTTTTTTAATCCTCTTTGCTCCAAATTACAAACACTTATCTCTCAAATGAAAGTTACTAAAGGTCCTCTAAAGCATCCAAGGGACCTATTGGGATTCCCTCTACTGATATAACCTAGAAACCACTGATAACCTGCTTAGCCTGTGTGACTCTTGACCAATGTGTTTCCCAGTGTATCTGCCAAGTCTACTAGATAGGAACTGCCTCACACGCTCTTGATATGCCACATTTAACCACTGCTGGCAAGGTATGAGTTGGCACATATTCCTGGGCATTTGGAGTTCTTTTTTTACCAGTTTGGCATGAGGGGAGAAAATAAATCAGCCCTGGGTGAAATTTGGGAAGACTTGGGAGAGTTTTTAGGCATTGAAAGAATAAAAATGAGAAATTTTTGTGAAGTAAGAGAGAACAGAGATGACATTTTTCCTTTGACAGCTGCACCATGAGGGCAAGAGCCACATCTGAAGTTTCCTTCTTTAAAATCATGAAAGATAATCTTTAACTAAGTGGGAAATTTGAGCGATGTATATAACTCTGTGAGTGTGTAATCTTACCTCACTACTGTGATTGCTTAGACAAGCAAACCTACTCAGAAGAATTGGCTGTCTCTAGTTCACTTCAACCTTACGTCCACTTATGCTTTCCTTAAGTTTATTCTGTTAAAAAATACATTGGCACATTTAATATTATTTCTTATAGACATCTGTGTTAGACCCTGTCCTTGCATTGCTGAATGTTCCTTTGTTGTGGACTCATGTGGACTCAATGAGATCCACAAAGGAGAGGGATCTTTCCTAGTGTTGGACTAGGAACTCTACTCCTGCCATATCATTAGAGAGTTATGCATTGTAACGGGGAGCATAAACATGAGTCTTTTGAAAACAGAATTCCAATTACAGAATTACAGTGAATGAGAGCCCTGTTTTATAAATTTGACTCAGAGATATGAGCCAAGGTTAAACATGGATGCAATTAATACCTAGTATTTATGTACTTAAATGCTTTCAAAGCTCTTTACATAAAATATCTTATTTGATCCACATAGCAACCCTGTGATATAATTGCAATTATTAGCCTTAACTTATAGAAGAAACTGAGAGTATGAATTCAAGTGAATTGTGCAGGGTAGCATAGTTAGTAGGTTGTAAAGGTGGGGTATGAGCCCATTCTTCCTGACTCTTAAGTCTAGTAACTTATCTATTATCTGATACTATCATTGAAAACTTGGACTGTCCTTTGGCTATACCACATTCTTGCTATGTGATGGGTTCATATTTTCAATCTGGTCATATGTTTTTCTAGTGACATCCTTTATACCATATCTTTTATATAACTCTTTGTTTCTAATGTTTTGTATACTATCCATGATGACTGGGTATCTTTTTGTTATTCCTTAGTTGATCACAAGCTTCACTACTTTAAAATTTGATTAATAAAAGACCCACTGAATTACAAAACACACACACACACACATATACACATACAGAAATTCCATCAGATATTTTCCTTGATAAAGGTTGCAAAAGTCATAAAGTCATTCTGAACATTTCTATCTTTTCCCTCACTTCCACTACCCCAGGCTATGGGCTATTTACAATTAGGTGTAATTGGGTAATATAAAATTAGGTAACATATAATTAAATAAGTTATAAAATATGATTATATAATATATAATTATGAATAGATAATATTCTTTTGGTTTGATTTCTTAGAGCACTTGGCCTGGCCTCCTTTATACTTGACTCACTTTTATTTTTACTATAATTATTTAAGCATGTTATTATAGTTAGGTGATACACAGAGTTTTCAGGGAAGAATAATACCTCTGGTGTAAGACTGTGCTAAGCCCTTTTAGGACTCCTTATCTACCTTTGGAATCTATATTTCATCCAACTCTCACCTGTAGTTCCAAGGGTGTAATTTGAATCTATTTCCCTAAAAACTATGATCTCCGGCAAAACTATTATCCTCAGTAAAGCTACAATTCCCAGCACCCTACTCACTTCCTGTTGTTATGTGCTGACATAGAGAGGATATAAATTGGATGTAGGTCTGTCTCTTGCTCTCTTTTCTTCCTGTTGTGCTTTCTTCAAGTGGGGATTTTTGAGCAAGTAGAAAAAGCATGGCCACATGGTTTTATTTTATCAGATAATAAACTCAAAACAATAATACTTGAAGTAGTGGATATTAATTTTAAATCCTACACAAGAAACTATAGCATGTGCAGCAGCCAAACCCTGGTTAAAACATTTCAGCAAATGGGCTAAATCAAATTGAGGATAACTGACAGGTCACAAACCCATCAATAAGTTAGGGAGTATGTCGACAAGAATCATGTGAAGAATTTCCCCAGCAGATTGGGCAGATGAGAACAATTTGTTCCTAAAGCAAGTGCTATAGATAGAGCTCTTAGAGTTTGATCAGATGTTGAGAATGCTGAGGTTATCCACTGCATCCCAGGCCATCCTGACTTTTTTCTTTCCACTGGATTTCAGTGAAGAACAAGTGGGGTTGATTGACTTTGTATAACCCTGCCTCGCTTAAATCCAATTTATGCCCAAGTCAAGATGTCATCCTATGATATTATTCATCCTCTTCAAATCAAAGCATGAACAAAAGTTATGTGTTTTTATCACCACAACAGTCCATGTTTCTTCACCTCCCAAGACTGTATATTTCTTGAAAACAGAACCTTCACTGAAGTCATATTTTCATCCCAATTGCATATCATAGTGCCTCACATTTGGTAGGCTCTTAAATGTTTCTCAAACTGAATGAAATTGTCAATAATAACATTGAACCAAACTGTCCTATGTGCCTAAACAATTTGAATATTTAAGGCACTGCAGTAATTCTTTCAGAACTTACATTCTAAGGTTCTTCCTAACATTCAAAATAATTAATTTGCATTAATAGCTTGAAAGTTACAGCTTCTTAAAGAATATACTCTTATAGAGTAACTGATATCCCTGAAAGCATTTGGTTTATTATAGAAATAACTAAAAAAAAATTGACAAATACTAATAAGCCTCATTTGCCATGTTTTGTATTTCTGTACTTTTAAAATGCTCAGATGTGAAAGAGTTGCATTTTAATCACTAGTCCAAAAAAAACACATTTTAAAATGAGTATGTGCTAATTGGTAAATATTATAATTTTCTTAGAAAATGTGTTAGAATATTGTTAAAGTAACTCTTTGTTTCTCCTTATCTTTTCCTGATGTGAAAAAAATCCTTAATTTAATCAATGAATGAAGATACTTAAGATATTGTATATCCTTGTTTTTAAAATTATTTTTATAATTTTTATTTTTCCAGATTACATATAAATACAATTTTAAAATACTTATTTTATGATATTGTATATGTTCTCTCTCTCCCTCACAACCTTACTCCTCCTCAAGAATATAGGCAATATAATATGGGCTATACATATATTATCATATAATATGTACTATGTATATATTTTATGGTTTTATTTGGATCAAAATTTTTATTTAAGCACTTTGGAATTTGTGAACTGTGTGTTTTCATTTTGTAGTCATTTTGAAAAATGTAAACATTTTGATATTTATTATGCTACCACAGTACACTTATATTTTAGGTATATGTATACATATGTTCATATATATATATATATATATATATATATATTAAGCAATTGAACAGACATTATAAAATATAGGCATTGCGATGGTAGAGTGGATAGAGAATTGAGCCTGGAAGAAGAAATGGGTAAAAGCCTTGGAATCAGGAAGAACTAAGCTTAAATATAGTAATACTTTATTAATTATTAATATAGTTAATACAGTACAGGACTCATGATCCTTTAAACTACTTTTCTTTTTAAATTAAATTACACATTGTAGCATTCTCAAAACACTTCATGACATAAATATCTAGAGGACCAATTTTTTATCAGTTCTCTCAAGGTAGATCACAACTATTTAAGCATATAAGTTATGATTTCCCCTGTCAACTGCAGTATATATGCTTACTTTCTTGCATGTTATCAATTTTAAAATAACCACATTAAGATACTGATGAGACTTTGACTACATTAAATTAAAAAGGATTTTCACAAACAAAATCAATGCAATCAAGACTGAAAGGTAAACTGGGGGAAAAATCTTTATAGCAAGCCTCTCTGGCAAAGGCTTCATTTTTCAACTATATAGATAACTGAGTCAAATTTATAAGAATATACACCATTAGTCAAAAAGATATGAACAAGCAATCCTCAGATGAAGAAATTAAAACAATCATTAGTCATAAAAAATGCTCCAAATAAGTATTAATTACAAATGCAAATTAAAACAACTCTGGGGTACCACTTCACCCACCAGGCTGGCTAACATGACAAAAGAGGAAAATGATGAATGTTGAAGGAAATGTAGAGAAACTGGGACACTAATAAAGTGTTGGTATGTGAACTGACACAAC
Source organism: Monodelphis domestica (assembly GCF_027887165.1). Lineage (NCBI taxonomy): Eukaryota > Metazoa > Chordata > Mammalia > Didelphimorphia > Didelphidae > Monodelphis > Monodelphis domestica. Next base: position 186,649,662 of record NC_077229.1, read on the forward strand.
CATTTTGGAGATCAATGTGGAACCATGTCCAAAGGGCCAGCAAACCTTGCAGGCCCTTTGACCCAGCTAGTTCTGTATCCCAAAGAGATTAAAGACAAGGGAGGAAAAAACTACCTGAACAAAATATTTATAGCAAGGCATAGAGAACTTAATGAGATATAACATAAATAACCTTACATTAAATTAAAAAGTCTTTGGCACAAATACAAGCAGTGCAACCAATATTAAAAGGCAAACAATAAACAGAAAAAATAAAATGAAGATGAGGCAGTAAAGAATTTAACTTAAATAATTTATCAGTTCAGTTCTAAAATCCTTTGATTCCTGGATTGATGAAATTATCTAGTTTATATATCTATAATTTTTCATATTATAGATAGAGTGCTACATAACATTAATAACAGTGACAAAATAGTTGTGTGGAAAGGAAAATTGAAGCAAGTTTTGGACTTTCTGCCACTCAAGGGTGGAACAAATAGCAGTTGGGATGAAGAGAGAAGATACTGACAAGAATGACAGTTGGTGGGGGGAAGGGAACTTGGACAGTGTCAGTTGGCCTAGAGAGTCTCTTTTCTGGCCCTCAGACTGGAAGGAGCCTCTCTCCCTGTTTTGGGATAGAAGTAACTCTATTCTGGATCTACTCAACTGTGTGCTTTACCCTGCTTCCTGTGACTGTGTCATTGGACAAAAAGATTTAAGGGGAGCAGTTTGAACTGCAAGGCTGGGCTTTAGGGGTGTCAGCCCAAGGAGACAGGCCCAACCAACTCTTCAAAAGGTCAGAACCTTTTCTTCCTTTTGCTGTCTACTGGTAAGGACTTTGAACTTAAGAAAACTAGCACAGATATAGCTTAGACAGGAATATGTGACAAGGAAATCACTTTAAAAGACTGATATAAATTAATTTAAGGTCGCCAAGGAATTCAGCTATGTAATTCCTAAATGAAAACTCAAGTCAGCTGTCAACCTTTTATAAAGTTTAATTACAAGCAGGATGAAGAAAGGTATTAGAGATAGAGAGAGAGAGGGAGAGAGAAAGGGGAGAGAAGGGAATAGGGCTTAAATACCCCTTCTGTTTAGGCTGGGCCAAAGGGCCCAAGCCCTTAGATAGCTGGGGCAAAGAAAAGGAGATCAGTCCCTATTATTCATGTGACCAAAATGGAGAAACAGTCTCAGGGGCCTTCACCTTCAGCTTCCTTCAGAGCAAGCTTCTCAGAGCACCTCTCCAACCACTCATAGCCAAAACTCTCCAATCAATCCCCCAGTCCTCAGACCTCTCTATCTTTAAGGAAACCATCCAAGTTCCCTCCCCTCAGTTCTCACATCTACCAATCACTGTCCATGTCTTCCCTGTGCCAATGGTGGCTCTAGCTTAACCCAGGACCACCCAGAGGTCTGTGGCTTTGCACATGTCTGTTGAAGGTCATATTCTCAAATAATTAAATCTTTGATCCTTTGCTACAGCCCTTCCTAAATCCTGTTACCCTGAGTAGGGTAGAGATTGGAATAATTAAATTTTGATCTATGCTGCAGCCCTTCCTAAATCCTGTTAGGACTGAGTGGGGTGGAAATTGTATTTTCCAAGACTTGGTTCTGTCATTCCAAGTATCTCTATTGTATCAATTCTAAAATCAATCATGACTCAAAGAAATTCCTGTTCTGTGCTTAAGCATAGGTCAAAGCCCTTTCCATTGTTCAGCAAAAGGTTTCTGTCCTAAAGTAATCTTAAGAAGGGAGGAGGAGGAACCTCCCATGCCAATGGGGTTCACATTCCAATAGACTATCACTAAGAAATTTTCCAAGTATGAAATTTCCCAATGGTGAAATTTCCACCATTTATAAGTCTAAGAAATTTTAAGGTTTACAAATAAAAGAAACCCTCCACCAGCCTGAGGCCTGGCCTCAGCTCAAAAGCTAAGAGACTCAAATCCAATCTAAGGAAATCTCAATTCCCTCTTCCTTGATATATTCTCAATCCAAACTTGTTATTAAATTCATCTTGAGTTAAATAACCCACAGTCAGATAAGAGGACTATCATTTCAGTAGAACATAGAGGGAGTAGAACCTAAGGACAGCCATTCAACCATAAAAGGTCCTTATCAGACCCCTGCTGGGTGACCTTGGTCTTGGGGGAGGCTTGTCCCTCAGGGGGACCTATGCTTATCTGCTCTGGGGTATCTTCAACATCAATCAATAGAGAAGACATCCCCTGAGATGATCATAGTTGGCCCACTTCTCAGGAACCCCATTTTTCAAAGATAGCCTCTCAGTAATGGGTATCTCTCTCCTTTTACCTCACCAGCATCCATATTCCCTCTGTCCCTTTAACTCCTCCAGTCCCTGTTACAAAACCTTCTTTACCCCTGGTACCTTTTCAATCCTTAACTAATTCTTTAAATATTACAGTTTGTACCTCCTGAATTCTATCCATTCAATTAAATTAAACAATTATTTATTATGCACCTATTATGTGCAAGGTGTTATGAGTTATGTTGGAGCCATTAAACACTGTCAGACTGGGAGAATTTTAAAAAAAGAAAACAATAGACAAAGTAATAGAGAATTTCATGGAGAATGTCAACGGGATTACAAACAACAACAAAACAACCAATAGGAACTATAAAGAAGAACCTGAGTGAAGAATAGTGGTAGTCTCTCAGTGACCGAGAATGACAATTCTCTTTGTGCATCATCATCTGCTGATGTACGCTCATGTGGCTTTGAAGTCCAAAGACTGAGGCGCACAGTTTTTGGCACATGGGGCACGGGACTCCAGTTGTTACGGGAGGTGCGGTTGTGGCCTGGTGTCGGCGTTCAAGTGCAGCGTCAAGACGTTGACGTCGCTCATCTTCAAAGGTGGTGGCTGCATGGTTAATGTGGGTTCGCCAGCTGCTTCTGTCCGAGGCAGCAAGTTCTAGTTGCTTTGGTGTAATGCCAGCCCACTTCAAGTTGGACTTTAGCTGATCCTTGAATCTTCTCTTTGGTCGGCCTTGTTTCCTGAGTCCAGCTGACAGTTCACCATAGAATACCTGTCTTGGTATTCACTGTGGGTCCATGTGGATGACGTGTCCAGACCATTGTAGCTGGGTTTTGAGGACCATGACTTCGATGCTGGTGGAGTTGGCTCTGTCGAGGACTTCCTAATTGGTGATTCGGTTCTGCCTTTGGATCCTCATGATTGACTGAAGGGAGCGTTGGTGGAATTGCTCCAGCTGTTTCATGTGCTTTTGGTACAGTGTCCATGTCTCGCAACTGTACAGGCGCGAGCTGAGGACCACTGCATTATACACTTTGAGCTTCATTGCAGTGCTTACACCTCTGTGTTGGAGGACTTTGGAGTGCAGCTGCCCGAGTGCCTGGCTGGCCTTTTGGATCCTGGCATTAATCTCGTGGTCTAAGGACCCATCATCGGCGATGGTGCTGCCCAGGTACTTGAAATGTTGACCTTAGAAAGCTGTGTGCCATTGATTGTAATGCACAGCTGGTTAGTTGGCCTCCTTGGTTGGAACAGCACCTCTGTTTTGCTAAGGCTCATAGTAAGGCCAAACAGTTTTGCTGTGGTAGAGAACCTGTCCACAATAGTTTGAAGATGATTTTCTTGGTGGGCCATGAAAGCACAGTCATCTGAGAAGAGAGCTTCCAGGATGAGTCTCTCTGTTGTCTGTTTTTTGCAGTCAGGCGGCAAAGGTCGAATAATGAGCCATCCAGTTGGTATTTGATGTAGACGCCCAGGTCTAGATCCATCACAGCATGTCGTAATACCTGGGTGAAAAATAGGTTGAATAGTACCAGAGAGAGGACACAGCCTTGTTTCACGCCATTGGAGATGTTGAAGCGATCAGAAGTCTCTCCACCAGATAGGACTTCCCCTGTCATGTCAAGGTGAAAGAGCTGGATCAGTTTGATGAATTTTGCTGGGCAACCGAGCTTGCTAAGGATCACCGACAATGGGTCCCTGTTCACTGTGTCAAATACCTTCGTCAGGTCTATGAAGACAATGTAGAGACTCGGGTTCTGCTCAAGGCATTTTTCCTGCATTTGCCTCACCGTGAAGACCATGTCGATGGTGCTGCAGTCTGGTCGGAAGCCACATTGTGATTCAGACAGGTTCTGCTCTGAAAAGGGTGCTAGGAGTCTGTTGAGTATAACACAGGTGAGGATCTTTCCAGCAGTAGAGAGTAGTGAGATGTCTCTGTAGTTGTCACAGGCTGCTCGTGCGCCTTTGTTTTGGTACAGGGCTATGATGGAGGCATCTCTGAGTTCTGGGGGCATGTCTTCCTCTTCCCATATGCTGGTCAGCACTATGTGGAATGCCTGGAGCACCTTTTCATTTAAGAACTTGTACACCTTGGTTGGGATCCCGTCTTTACCGGGTGCCTTGCCTTCACTCATTTGTTTAATGGCTTTTTGGACTTCCTCTATTGAAGGAGGGACGTCAAGTTGTTCAGTGGTGCAGTTTTGGGGGATCTGGTCAAGGGCACTTTGGTCGACTGAAGAGGGTCAGTTGAGAAGCTGACTGAAGTGTTCTTTCTATCTGTTGCTGATGCCTTTTTTATCTTTTATGAGAGTGTCACCGTCAGAGGATAGCAAGGGAGTGGTGGTGGGTTTTAATGGCCCATAGACAGTCTTGAGGGCACTGAAAAATTGTTTGTAGTTTTTTGTATCAGCAAAGCACCGGATTTCTTCTGCTTTTTTTTCCCCACCATCGGTCTTGCATCTTCCTTATCTCACACTGTGCTGTGGCTTGGAGAGACTTGAATCTGTCCTTTTTAGGAGCAGAGTTTGGGTTATTTTGCCACTCCATAAAGGCTTTGTTCTTTTTGCTCAATAGGTCTTCAATAGCAGTGTTGTTCTCCTCGAACCAGTCCTGGTGGTTGCATTGTTTGGGGCCTAGGACTGCCTTTGATGTTTCCTCACTGCGTCTCTGAACTGGTTCCATTTCTCGGTTGAGCTTCCAGTGAGTGGTCCCTTGGCAGACAGCTTGTCGTCCAGGCAGGACTGGAATGTTTGCAAATAAGGTGGATCTCTAAGAAGACTCACTTTGTAAACTGCGTGAACTGGCTGGTGAGGTGCAATGTGCATTTGAAGAGTCACTCTAACCAATTGGTGGTCTGTCCAGCATTCAGCTCCTCTCATGGCTCTGGTGATCTGTACTTCCTGGATGTCTCGCCGGCTTACAATGATATAGTCAATGAGATGCCACTGTTTTGATTGTGGGTGCATCCATGTTGTTTTATATTTGTTCGCCATTCTGAATTCAGTGTTCGTGAAGGTGAGTTCAAACTGAGCATTTGCTGAGTAATAGTAGGCTGTTGTTGTTCATTTTGCCCATGCCATGTTTGCTGATCACTCCTTTACATCTTTCATGGTCCTGGCCAGCTCAGGCGTTGAAGTCTCCCAGTAGTATCAGCTTGTCATTTGTGGGCACTGAGTGCAGGATGGCACTCAGGTCAGAGTAGAACTGCTCGATGGTCTCCTCTGTGCTGGTCAGTGTTGGGGCATATGCACTGATGATTGTGGCATACAGGACTTTGCTGAGAGGTAAACGGATCTTCATGAGCCTCTCACTGATACCAACAGGCAAGTCTGGCAGCTGTTTGAGCAAACTGGTCTTGATGTCCAGGCCAACACTGTGAATTCTGTCTTCATTTGAGGCTCTACCTTTCCAGAAGAAGGTGTATCCAGTGGTGGGTTTGCTGAGTGATCCCTCTTCTGGTAAGTGTGTTTCACTTAAGTCTGCGATGTCGATGTTATTTCGCGCCAGTTCTTTACCGATTAGAGCTCAGGGGTGAGTGAAGAATATCAGTAAAGAAATGTATGATCACAAGAGAAGACAAGTTGATCACATGAGAATAGCAAAGGATAACCAATATTCAACCTAAATCTATTCACTAGTATGGAAAGAAAGTGAGTGAAGCTTTCAGTAGGTTGGGTGAAGCCATTCTTGTGAACCTGTATCTGAGGACATGGACACAAGTTGAATAGAATGGGTAGATGTGATTGATTTATAATTTCCAGAGTTTGAGAGAATAGTATCACATAACTACTGACATACTTCAGGAAGTGAAAGTCTCTGTGTTAGGCATCAAGGATGCAAAGCTATAAATGAAATGGTGCCTGACCTTCACAATCTATTGTTCTAACATAAAAAAGGGGAAGGACAATGGGGAGCATTCGTTTCTTTTCTAATTTTTTAATAGAATTTCAGAATATTTTCTAACCAAATACTCCCATTTTACAAGATATCACTGCAAAGATTTGTGCCTGCACATTGAACACATCTTCCTAAGTATCCCTTTAAAGGTCTCATAACATTGATTTGTTTATTTACAACAGTTGGAGCAGCTGGTAAGTCTGGGAAACAGAATCCTATTTCACAACAAGAGAGACACTTTTTTTTAAACTAAAAATGACCACATTTCTTTCACCTATAGTAGGGAAATGCCTCCTTTGCAGAGAAGTTTATGGTTTCAGGATTTTAAAACAGAATCTCAATTGGCAACAACCTGTGGAGTGAAATGGCAATGGTAACATCTACATAAGTGAAACTATCTCAAAAATAAAAGAGTGCTGTAAGTCAATATGTTGTTTTGTCTACAAAATTGACTATTGTGGTTACCTACTTATGTGAACATACTGCATGTTTGGCATGAAACTCAAGTAATCAAGCAACCTAGAATCAAATATTTATTAAGCACTAATTATGTTCCAGTCACCCTACTAAGTGCTCAGGATGGATAGGAGAAGCAAAAAATGATCCCTGATCTTGAAGAGTTTACATTTTAATGGGGAAGACAATAAGTATATACTTGATAATTACTCTGGCATCACTTTGCTAGAGCAAAGCTAGTTATAGCTCACCTTCAGAGGTTCTAAGAGGTTGCCTCAAAGAGTTGAAAACTTCTTTATTTAGGGAAATCAGCATTTCAATAAGCCTCCACCAACACATACACACTATTACCTAATTGTAATTAATTTCTGTGTTCCATTTCTCCAAATAATATCCATTTAGATTTTACAAATAAATATTAACTTTGAAGATATTTTAAAACAGCAGTATTAACACTTATTCCCCACTCCTGCGAGGTGTAGGGAGGAACACTTTCCATTATACTATCTTGGTCTCTGGAGAGAACAGGCTCAGATTTACACAGTTTCTGCATAATTTTCAACCAACAAAACTCACTATGAAATGTGGCATCACTGCTGAATAAGTCCTTGTCTCAGTTACTTCTTGGCTGGGTCCCAAACTAACTGGCTACAAAGCTGGGATGTGTTCTAGCCATCTTATATTGGGTGATTGTTATAATTTTCAATGTGAACATTTACTCTCCAGGAAATGCTCAACACTACAAAATCAGGGCTTGATTTAACATCTTTTTATTTTATTGTCTAACCTTTAGAAAGGAATGGATATTTTAATTATGCAATTAATTATAAAAGTATATTATGGGGGGCAGTTAGTTATTTCCACAGGTCAGGAGCCAGACCTAAAGATAGGAGGTCCTGCCTTAGATATGTCCTAGCTGGTGTTCAAACTGAATTAAAACTCAGGTCCTTAATTTCCATAGAGTTTATTAATATTTACTTGAATAAGAGAAGGCAGACATTTAGAGAGCTATTCTGAAATAGCCATGTGGGCGCTCTTCCAATAGCTCTCCTTTCACCCCACACCAAAGCAAATAGAGAGACCATAGAGAGCCAGAGAGAGCCCTTCCTTCCTGAAACTCCCTCTTTTATTCCTTCACTTAATCCCAGATTCTTAATCTGATCCTTTCTAGGTCCTGTGCCTAGGTCTATCTCCCAGTGACCCATGCTGGAGCTCAGGAAGCAGGTCAGACCTAAATGAATGATTCTGGAAGGGGGGGGAGGTTTCCCTTCACACAATGGGTGAACCTGAGCAAGTTTTTTGAACCCATTGCCAGTATCCCTTACCATTTTTCTGCCTTAGAACCAATGCACATTGTTGATTCTAAGATGGAAGATAAAGTTTCTTAAAAAGTGTATTATGCATCCATTTTAGAATAGGATATCCAGTTGTTAAACATTAAACAGCATGGTCCTGATTGAAAACCTGGCATGGACTCCACTCATAGACCTTCTGGTTCCTCAGTTTTCAGAACTTCAGCTCACAAGGTCACAGCCAACTTCAATTTCCTTCCCTAAAAAGCAGGAAGATTAGGTAGGAAACAATAGCAGGTCCACATCCTTTCTGCTACATGTTAATTTCTGATGATAGATAGTCCATGAGTCCTCTCCCTCTCTGAGACCTGCTCCTCTCCCTACTATCATCCCAGCCAGCAGAGGGGGAAAAAAAGCATCATCAAAGAGTCTATTGGTCTTTTAAAGTTTAATTATTATTATTATTTTTTTATGGGCACATACTAAGAAAAAGATAAGAATAGTTTAAACATTGCTCTGGTATTCTCAGTTCTCAAATAGATCTTTTGTCCATTTGAATACATGAAGGTGCTCTCTCCAGTAATTAAAATAGCAACTAATGAATGCCCTCTGCTCCCCAGTGGAACCACAGTTGTTCTTTTAGGGAAGTAGCATAGTACAATGGAATGAGCACTGGTTCTGGAGTCAAAGTGTCTTGATTTTGATCTTGCTTCTGACTTATCTGTTTGGCTTGGTATATATTTAACTTAATTTCCCTAGACCTAAGTTTCCTTATCTGTGAAATGATTGTAATAAATGGCCTTAAAGATCCTTTTAAAAAAGGCTAAGTCTATAATTCTGCATGACTTTTTTTTCCATACCTTCCAATAAGTTCACTATGGGGGGTTCTTTCAAAGTGTTGAATGGGTATTAAAAGCAATATTTCCTTGCTTTTTCTTGTTATTCTTAGGACACTACTATTCAGAATTATTGCTCACTCTTACCAGATCATCCATTTTCTGCCTCATACATTTCTGTGATTACTTCCCTTCTTTTACTTTTGTTATCTATTGCAGCTCTCCAAGCTCAACATGAACCTCTCAATTTCCCCATGGGTAATTTTTCTTACTTCATTTCTTTGAAGATTGCAGTTGTCTATGACTCACAACCACACAGTAATACCAGAAGAATCCTGTTGTTATGAAGATGGGAGAACCTATCTGTCATTAAAAGAACCTTGCAATTTTCCAAAAGGCAATTCAGCACATTCTCCTTATGTTCTGTTCTGAGCCCAACTCTTGGTATGCTTTCAATATCTGTTCAACATGTATAGATACATACAACTCATATGTGCATAGGTACTATATGTGTATTTGTATAGGCATCTACTTATTATATATGTTATCCATCTAGAGAGGCATTAGATTTTCTCTCTCACATACACAGTAATGGATGGGGGTAATGGCATATAGATGACTACATGTCAACAATTTTGGGGTTACCTCTGAGTAACAGTGGTAGTCACTGTCTTCTAGTGTTATTGTCTGATGCATTCATCCAGTCTGTCTTCTCACTGTCCCAATATCAGCGATAATCAATTAACATCAATAGCTTCAACAAATAAATATTTACTGAAAAATCATAACAAGAACCAAAATAAAACCATCTCTCACACTAGATGCATCCTCTTCCCTTTGGGCACTGGGAAGAATATGCTAAAACTTAATACGATGACCACAAAAATTTCTTATCATCAGGATAGTCCCTGGGAGAAGCACAGAAGGCGAGCAGTCCCTTACTTTCTGGTCACGGAATCTTGGCTATTAGGTAGATCTAATGGTTTGGCTAGGATCAGTAGGGCATACTCCTTTCTGAGAATGACTGCTAGAGATCTAGTGACTTTTCTGATGCTTTGAAGCTCTTAGGGGCACTGACTATGCATTACATTCCCTATAACCCTTCACCTAAGATCCAAAAACAGTCAATACAATGAGGACTTAAGAAATGGCAGCCCTATGCATTTCCAGGCCATATAGCAACTCAAGTCAAGAGCTGAGGCACTTCTGAAACCTTTCTTTTTACCCAAAACTTACCCCAAAATTAATAGCATTTCTTTCCTTGGATAAGATTTGGTGCATTTGTGCCTTTTAAATGGATAAGCAGTTCTGGCTGAGTAGCCCATTAAAAGACTTTGCTTGACCACATGGACAAGTAGACAGGAAACAGTCACAGGCAGTACCTCCCTATTCCACATCATCATGAAATTCCAGAAGCAGGATCATACCACTGGGATAGTATTAGACAAAACCTGGTATACATTCTGAGAGGCCTGGGCTTCACTGGCCAGTTCCTAGGTATGGAAAGAGATGGATGGTAAACCACTCTGCTGGTGGTTTAGAAAATTACATAGCATTATCTGGGTAAATAGGCATTCTTTGCTACACTGGTATAGACACAATTAAATGAAAAACAGATAGAAAAGGCTTCCAGCATCTTGGGTAGACTGTCTATTGAAGTTTTCTAAAAGGACATGGACAAATAATGCCAACAATGAAAAAGCAGGAAGAAAATAAAATTGCAAATACACTCAAATATTGTTACTAGCTGTGTGATCCTGGCCAATTCATTTACTTTCTAAACTTCAGTTTTCTTATTTGTAAAATGGGTTAAATATACACTATCTACTTCCTAACATTACCAAGAACAATATGCCATAAATGTTAAAGTGCTTTAAAAATGAATTATTATTTTAATTATTGAAGTAATATTCTGACATTTATTAGATGTTTAGTTTCTTGAGGACAGAGATTTCTTCTTATATTTCTTTTGCATGTTCCACATTGCTTGCCTTAGTTCTGTGTGCACAATAAATGTCCACTAAATAGTTTTTATTGCAGGGTTTTGGCATTCAGTATATATAGTTGTATTAGAACTATTTCATGATTAAAAACATTCTTAGAATGCTCTGTCTTTTTGAGTGTTGAATCTTCCCTTAACTTATGAATTTTCAAAGCACACCAAGAATCTTTTTCCAGATGGTGCATAATTTCAATGTATTCATGGCAAATAATTATAGTATGTTAACTGAGTTTATAGATGTAATGAACAGAATTTCCTTTAACATTATATATTTAGAAGTGATATAATAAATGCTGGATTATATCTATTTACAACCTATCCCCATTCCATCTTCTCTGTGGTAAGTAGGTTTTCTATTCCATTCATTTATCACAATTATCTACTTCTGTCTTAAATACCTTTATTGAGTTAAAGTTTTTGTTTACTTTTATTCTGTTACATATGATCTAGAAAAAACTAGAATGTAATCCAGCCCAAATAAATTATAACTAAGAAAGAGATGGCAAGTATATGTAACCAAATGTTCTTTACTAACTGATCTATGATTATTTTTTTATACACCATATAATCAAGTCATTATCTCTAGAAGTAGATCTCAGTGGTTTCCTGTTATTTTGTTTGGAGCATTATGAAACCCAGTTACAACTGAACTATAGGCTAATAATAAGTACAAAAATACATTCCAAAGCAATTCCCTTTGTTAAATTATCTGCTGGCCTCTTTTATATGAAAAAATTGGTTCCCTTAATTGGTTCATTTCAATTTGAAATTTATTCATATTTTATTAGCCAACTGTCAAATCTGAAATGAACTTATATATCCCATGACAAAAGATAAAATTAATTTTATTGTTATAAATGAATGGAGTTTTGTTATTGTTTAACATTTTCAGAAATCCAGAATTTCAGAGTTGAGAGTAATCTAAGTGGTTATCTATTTAGCATTATATCTGAAAAATAATTCCCTCTACAACATAAATGACAAGTGCTTTTGATGGAAGACATCCAATAAAGTATAACCTATTGTTCATTCCACTTTAGGTTGTCACTAACCATTGAAAAATGATTGTCCTTCTATCAAGCTTATAATTGCCTCTTCTCAATTCCTATTAGTCATTTTTCTACCTTCTGGGGCAAAACAAAACAAACCCATTCCCTCTTCTATATAGTTGTATCTCAAAAATATTATAAGACAGTTGCCATATAAGTTCCAAGTCTTCTCTTATCCAAGCAAAAATCTTCTGTTCTATTAATATAGATCTTCAAGTGTCATGAATTCAAAACAATTCATCATTTTAACTGTTTTCTTCAACACCTACCATTTAAATATTTTTCATAAAACTTTTCATAGAGAACTGAAGAAAAAAGGATTCCAGATCTGATCTGGCCAGAGCAGAATATGCCAAAAAGAGCAAAATATACCTGAAAGAGAACCTCCTTATAATGGGAAGGGGAGAGGATGAGAGAGAGAGCAAACATGATCCTAGTCCATACAGGTATGTGTGATTCAACTCTGATGCAATTCCCAATATAGACTATGTAGTGTTTGGTTATTTAGTAAATGATTCAGGTTTGCCATGTGATAGACTTTTGATTGGATAGAACCAGGTGTTAATTCAAAAAGAGCTAACCAATTAAAAGACAATTTTTCTTTTTCTCTTGTATTGCTTTTGACATTTTAGTGAAGAGGCAAATAGTCTATATCTGAAGGGGAGGAGAGGCATTCAGTCTTCTCCATTCAAGTCATTATGAAGCCATGAGCATTTGGTCTCAAGATTGCCCTTCTCCCTATTATGTCTACTTTTTCCTGCTTTGGTTATAAAGTATTAGAGAATAAATCAATAAACCAAAATATTGTGGATTTTTAAATGTCAGAAGACCAAAATTACCACAAATCTTGTGATGTGATTTGTGTCAGAATTTGTAGAAACCTGAGCTCAGTGAAGAGTGATGGCTTAGCAACTTGTCTGACCCAGCATAGCAATAGAAGAGGGACCTGAAAGGGGTGGGGAATTGTCTATATAGTCTTCAGAAATTAATTTGGTGGAGATGAATGCTTTACTACAACTGGTTAAAAATTTAGCAGGCTATTTCTAAGTGAAATGGAGTGTGTCTTCTGTTTAGGATAGTGTTCTTATACTTCTGTTATGTCTCCTCACTAAACATTCCTTTGTGAAACCTAATTGATATTAATTAGAGATGTTAATCTCTAGAGGTTGTTGATATAAGGGAGATAATAGCTATAGCTAGCTATTGATATTGGGGAGAACCCAGTGGAATGGAGGTTTAAATGGAAAAAAATATAGAACTCATACTTATTCTAGGATATCTTTAGAAAGGAAGATATAGCCTTATTTGGGGGTACTCTGGAGTACTTCAATACTCGTCAATGCCAGTAAAAATTGTATAAGGGCTACATTTAAGGTCTATAACTCTCAATGAAGCACAAGATTATGTCTGCTGCTACTATGTGCTACTGTTGGCTCATATGATTCATGAATACTCTCATATATTTTTCAGACAAATTGCTATATAGAGATAACTGCTCCTTTTAAAAACTTGAATGTAATACTTAATCCTTCCTCTATTAAGTTTCATCTTATCTGCCTTTGTCCAATATATTCTAATTAGTTAAGACCTAAGCCAGCCAAGAATTTGTGCCATTTCTCAGTGATAAGAGTTAATGTGAAGAAAGTATAATTTCAAATTCATTGTTTTAGTGTATTTGCCTCTATGACTTCTGAATAGAGGTTAGATAATATTTGGACCCTACTCCCAAAATGCCAGAATCACTATACAAATAAAGGGAATTTCATGAGAATCATGAGAATCTACGTAAGCACAGTGGAAGTAGAAAATTCAATCTTTGGAGGATTCAAATCAAAAAGTAAACCTCCACTGACTTTATACAAAAATAGTCTAATATTTGAAAGAAACATATTTCTCTAATAGTATTTATTACTATTTAGCTAATTTTTTATTTTGAATGTGTGTTATAGCTAATATTCAACAAAAGATGAATCTATGTGAAATCAAACTCAGCATTACTATATAGGGAAAAGGAGACTGCAGCTCCAAGTCAGAAGAGCTGAGTTTTAGCCATAACTATATTGCAAATTATCAATGAGACTTTGGTCAAGGATGCATATCTGCAAAAAAGTGCTTGGACTAGATGAACTTTAAGTTACCTTCTGGTTCTATGATTCTATACCTTCCTAAAATCATTCAAATCCAAAAGTTCATTTTGGGCTCTTCTTCCCAACTTCCATTCCCATTGGTTCCCAGAGCATGGCAGATTACATACTTTTCCCTTCACTAGAAATTGTATCATTAGCTAACCTTGATCTGCAGGACTTCTGATTACTGTTAATTTAGTGACTTGACCTTTCTCATTGGCAGCTAACTGTAGTCTTCCTTCTTCTAAAAAGACCCAGAATACAAAGCAATATATATATATATATTTTTTACTTTTATGTACTCAGTTATAATTCACTCTCTCTTCTAATCAATGGTCTTTCTGGCTCCTGAGTCAAGCAGAAGACTCTTCGTTGCTTCACAATACCAGTATCTTAGTCACTTGTATGTAGAAGAATGTTTACCAAACTTCAATGTGTTGAGTTGAAATGAGGCAGAGAATATACTATGTTCTGAGTGCCTAGAGACAAGTCTAGCCTTTTCTATGTGCTAATCTGGAATGCCAACTGAAAATATCTCAAGGCTGCCTCCCAAACGAGTGCTACAGAAGGAACTTTCTTTGTAAATCATCAAATAATATTTTAAAACAATCTGTCATGGACAGCTTAAAAAGAAATCTTTCCAGTTGCAAATAATTAGATAAGTAGATGAATGAATAAGTAAATAGATAAAATCAAATGTAAATCAAATGGATGTGTACTGGAACAAGCTCCAATAGTGTAAGCATTTATAGCACAAAAATAGACAAATGCAAAAAATGAAAGTATGATTTATCATCTTGTCTTTTCTTTAGAAAGTGATAGAGAAAAGTTAATAAAGAAGATTAAACTTAAATGTGGGTCTTGGGTACATTTTTTGGGAGAGAGTCACTTCCATATCTATTACAACACCTCTGCCTATGAATGAGAACCAAAATGAGTAATGATTTAATGAATAATGATAACCTTTGCATAATGCTTTAAGACATATGAAACATTTTAAATGTAAGGTAGATGGTGTAAATATTATTACTCTTAATTTGTAAATGAGAAAATTGAGGTACAGAGAGTTGAAGTGATTTGCTCAAGGGAAGAACTAGAATTTTTTGCTTCCAAATTCAATCATTTTACCATGAAACCATGAAGCTTTACTAGATATCTAATTTTGGCACAAAGCTCTGAGATTCTAGGGGGCCCTCTCTACCTCATTTAAAATAAGTTGTCAGGGGAAGCTAGGTATTTCAGTGGTTTGAGAACCAGGCCCAAAGATAGAAATTCCTGGGTTCAAATCTCTCCTCAGATACTTCTTGGCTGTGTGACCCTGGGCAAATCACTTAACCCTCATTGCCTAGCCCTTACACTCTTCTGCTTTGGAACCAATTACAGTACTGATTCTAAGATGAAAGGTAAGGGTTTAAAATAAAATAAAATAAATTGTTTTGAGAGGTCCAAAGCTTCTTAGTTTCAACATACTCTCCTTACTCATCACTGGTTTGATCTATCTTAAATTGAGAAGTAGACATTTATAGGTCATAACTAGAAACTCCAAAGCACAAATCATTATCCTTTATGCCCTTTTTTGTATAATTGTCTCCTCCTCTCTCTGGAGTTCAGAACAATTTATTGAAAAAGGGATGAGAGATTTTGGAATTATAAGAATTGAAAAGTTAAGTGGAAAAGGAGTATATGAGTATATCAGATAGGAACTAAGTTTTATTGCTTGTACATACCCTAACCATTCAGTTCCTCAAACTATACACCTTTCATGAGCCAAATCTCCCCCAACCTCAGCCACACATAAAGATGTTGCTACCCTCGATTCCACTTTCATCCACAATTGTACAATTTCCACACTCAAGAATTCTGAAATACCCTTATTTGACATAATCCATCAGCTTTTTCCTTTTCCTTTTCCTTTCCACATAAAATTATATTCTTCATCTCTCCCATGGCCTATAATCCCTCAATCTTTCCATTCTTTCCCAAGTCATCTCCCTTGCACTTTCCCCTCCCTCCTCTTCTTCTCATCTTGACATGTTGGTGAATCATTCTCTATTCACCTCTACACTGTCCATATCTCTGGAATCCCCAGTCCCTTTTTCATATGACAGATTGTACCCTGCCATGCCTCTGTTTTGGAACACTTTTACCATTTGTCACCTTCACTCCTACACATGTAGTACTAAATGAACTTGAAGAAAAGCATACAATCATTCAGAGTGGATCTATTAAAAATTTACATTACATAACCTTAACTGGGTACTTTTTGCTGCGGACAATCCTACCATACCATCCTTATCAACTCACTATTCCACTCTCTCCAACAGTTCTTCCAAAGCTTTTCTTCCTTCCTCAAACCTATGACTCCTCTATCCCTCCCTTCTTGGCAGAAATCCTTATTTTATATTTTATAGGGGGAAAATGAAGCCA
Organism: Monodelphis domestica; assembly: GCF_027887165.1. Classification (NCBI taxonomy): domain Eukaryota; kingdom Metazoa; phylum Chordata; class Mammalia; order Didelphimorphia; family Didelphidae; genus Monodelphis; species Monodelphis domestica. The sequence continues at coordinate 186,666,002 of NC_077229.1, forward strand.
TTTACCTTCTTCCCCCTTTTTCCTCATCTCCTATTATTCAGGTGCCTTCTCCTATTTTCTCTTCCCTCACCTGAAACACATGGAATGATCTTACTCCTTGCCAAAGCTAACTCCTCTACTTGTTCAAGTAATCCTCTTATCTCATCCTACAGATTACCCCCTCTGTTATCTCCACTTTTATACTTATTTACAATCTCTCTGTCTCTGTCTCTGTCTGTCTGTCCCTCTCTCTCCCCTGGCTCATTTCCTACTTTTTACAAAAATGTCTATGTCTCCCCTATCATGATGTTGATGCTTCCATCCATGCCATCCTCCTATATTTCTTCTGCCCTTGCAGCTAAATTTTAGGCCATCCATCTACAATATGAGATGTTTCTACTTTCCTCTCATTCTCATCTTAACCCACTTATAATCTGGCTTCCATCTTTATTATTCCATCCAAACTGCTCTCCCCCAAATTGCTAAAGATTCTTAATTGCCAAATCTAATTTTTTTCTCAATCTTTATTCTCCTTGATCTCTCTGCAACCTTTGATACTATTGATCACTTTCTCCTTGATACTCTCTTCTTTCTAAGTTTTCAGGAGACCACCATCTCCTGGTTCTCTTCCTGTCTCCCCTATACAACCATCTACTGCTTTTCATCCTTTTTCTGAATCCTGCTCTAAATCACATCTTTAAATTATGGGTGTCCCTCAAATTTCTGTCCTTAATCCTCTTCTCTTTTTTTGCTTTATTACTTCACTTCATTATCGCTGTCTCCCCTGGATTTAATTACCATCTCTGTGCTGATGATTCTTTAATGTATTTTTTCTGTCCTAATCTCTCTACTGACCCCAAGCTTGAATCTCCACCTGCCTTACAGGCATCTAAAACTGTATGTGCTTTAAACATCTTAAACTCAATATTTCTATAACAGAATTCATTATCTTTCTCCCTAAATCCTCCCTCATTCTTATCTTCCCTAATAATGTTTAAGGCAACATGATCTTCTCAGGCCCTAAAACTCACAATCTATGAGTCATGCTGGACTCATCCCTAGGTCTCAGTCCCCAAATCTGTGCTGTGGACCATCTATTACTTACTATGTGAAGTAAAATTATCTCGGATCCCCCAACCCTGTCCAATCCTGGAAGACTCACCTTAGTTGATAAATATCTTGTACAGAGTCCCCACTGCCCAGGTGCACGCATAAAGTCAGAGACCTATTAAAGTCATTGGCCTATGATCCAAGTGTGGGAAGAACTATAGGTTTAAAAAGCCAGCACATGAAAGAACTTGATCCCTGGGCTGGCACCTCTCTCTCCGCCCTCTTATTTGAAATGGAGTATTGGATCCTTATCTAAAGTTAGAAAATCATTTTTCTATCTTTCTCTCTCTTTACTAATAAATGCTTATATATATATGTATATATATATATATGTGGTAATAAGCTTCCAGATTAATTTTTATTTATAACATTACACATTTACAACATGTCTCCCTTTTTTGATTAAGCCATTACTGTAATACTGGCCCTCATCACCTGGCTCTTGAACTGTTATAACAGCATGCTAGTGGTACTGCTGGACATAAGTATCACCCCATTCTGGACAATCTTCCATTCAGCCACTAAAGTGATTTTTTTTTTTAAATGCAGGTCTGATTGTGTCACTCCCTGCCCTCCACCGAATCCCCACTAGTGGCTTCCTATTGCATCCAGGATCAGAAAACACTCTTTTTTTTTTTGGCATTCAAAGCCCCTTGTAATTCTATCTTTCTAATCTTCACAATCTTTTTATACCTTACTGCACAACACTGATTATTTGTTCCAGTGACACTGACTAAAATCTAACCAAAATTCTACCTTTTACAAGAAGTCTTCCTGAATTCCTCTAATTTTCAGTGCCTTCCTTTTGTCAGTTGTTTCCTACATATCCTGTACCCAGTATATCCTCTTTGTATATATGTGTTTGAATATTGTCTCTCCATATTAAATTGTGAGATTCTTGAGGGCAGGACCTATCTTTTGCCTCTTTTGTATCCTCAGCATTTAGCAGAGTGCCCAGTATGTAGCCCTTGGTTAATAAATATTGGTTGTTTCTATGCATGCATACAAGGCAGATGGCTTGATAATTCCTCCCTTATTTTGGAAGGTGAGTTTATGTATAAATATATTCCCTTTCCTCCCCAGTAGGCAATTATTTGACAGACTGTACTCATTTGTATATGGGGTTTGTTGGGGAAGAGGTCTAGAAATAATTCCATTGCTATTTCATTAGTAGATACTTTGGTGTTTTAGGGTCAACCTCTGTTTTCTGTAGGTCAAACTGGTTTCTCTTTAAATGAATAAGAAAATTGTCTTTAGGATTTAACTGGTTTGGTAGATTAATGCTTAAATTATTGGTGGAATATCCCATTGTCAGGAAAGTCCACATACTTTTATGATTGAATGACACTGCTTATACAGATGTGGAGACAGAGGGGAGCCACCTGAATCAATAACGTATCCTTATTTATCTTTTTTTATTTTTGAGTATGCTTCTCTCTGTTAAATATTTTATGACCCACATGTGTCTAATTACATTTTAATCCAAATCTTGTATTACCAGTGTAGTCTGAGTTAGGCCTGGCCCATAATATGTATTATTAGTTGTTGGGAGTAGATTGGAATGACCCCCTTGTTGACCTCATGGATAAAGTGAGAGAAGATTGATGCAGAAAAGGGGAGAAGCATTGAATGATGGAGGCTTCCATGCTTCTAAATAATTGTGATAGGGACTGACCCTGGAGGACTGACCTAATCAGTGCTTAAATTGACAAAATGAAAATAAGTGTTTAAAAGGCTGACTAATTTCCTGACTAATGCTAATGGTTTTAGAAAAGCTAGATTGTCATTATGATGAAAAGGAAAGCAACTGCATTTGTATGTTTAGTATCTAAAGATAGGTATGAATTTAATTATAGTTTTTTAAGGGCAATGCTTTTCAAGAAAGACAACTCATGGACTAACTAACATAGGGAAAAGGGGGAAAGCTAATGGGAGTGAAAATGGACAAGCCATACAGATAATTTTGATGCAGAGGCCTGGCATTGCTGGAAAATATCTTGAATTCCATAGACAATAGGACTCTAAGGACAAAGAATGGAAATGGTCGTGAAAAGGAAACAGAACTTTGTCCTAGTATTAAAAGAATTTCAAACTTACCTTGTCACTAATCCCCAGAGAAGTGATTTTCTCCACTGGAGCTCAGAAAAAGTACAGGCTTTTACCACCAAGGAACTTGGGAAACTACAAGAGAAATTTGAATAAACAGCTACCTGATTATTCCTAAAAGCAATGGTTATTCCTAAAAGCATAGTTCAATAGGGTCAATGCAGATGTTCTTCCACTGACAATTTTTCATCCTTTTGGTACATTAAGGAAATGGAATTATAGGAGATACTTTCTTTTCTAAAAACAGTGGAGAGGTAAAATTATCTGCAAAATTAAGATCCATGTAAATTTATTTCAAAAACAGAAGATAATTAATTATTAAGAATCCCAAGTACCCGAATGACTGAGAGGATGAGTCTTCATTCTAGAACCCAGAGAAGAGGGTACTCTCTTGGGTGTACCCTCTAAAGGTGAAATTCCTTGATATCATTCCCTTGATGATATAAAAAAAGAGGGAGACATTCCTTTTGGTAGATCAGGGAATACTGAATATTCAATATTCTGGAGTGAATTTTGGTACTGACAGATCCTGGAAAAGCTAGTACATAAGAGATTTCTAACCTGTAAACTATCTTGCTGCAGATGATCTTGACACAGGAAGGAGATGCATTCCTGTACCAGAGAAGTCATGCTCTCTGCTGCTTTCTAGATTCCTGGAGTTGATGCTAGTCATTATCATTGCTCTGGAGCACTAGAGTATATCTGCTATAACTTTCTCCTAATATCAACCCTTTTGGATATTCTCTACTTTTTCAGGGATATATTACCTTGTTAATTTTCTGTATTAATTTTCATTTTCATCTGCATTTTTATCTTTAGTTTTTCCTTTAGTGTTGTTCAGAGCAGACTTTTTTATATTCAGTGGAAAGGATTGTTTAATGGTAGAGATAGGACCATTTAGGTCGTGAAAGTCCCTTGAGAGACTTATGGTGTCATCACAAGATTCCACAATCTAAATTGGTTTATTTATATATTTAGATTTTAGAATATTTTTCCCATGGTTACATGAGTTATGTTCTTTAATTCTCCTCTTCCCTCCCTCTGCCTAGAGTTGACAAGCAATTCCACTGGGTTTTATATGTATCATTGTTTAAAACCTATTTCCATATCATTAATATTTGCAACAGAGTGAAGATTTAAAGCCGAAATCCCCTATCATATTCCACTCGTACCATGTGATCAAGCAGTTGTTTTTCTTCTGTGTCTACTTTTACTACTTTTTTTTTTACTTTTTTTACTTACTACTACTTTTTTCATCTACTTTAGATGTGGATAGTGTTCTTTCTCATAAATTCTTCTGTGTTAACCTGGATCATTGCTTTGCTGCTAATAGAAAAGTCCATTACATTCAATTGTACCACAGTGCATCAGTCTCTGTGTACAATGTTCTCCTGGTTCTGCTCCTTTCACTCTGCATCAATTCCTGGAGGTCATTAAAGTTTGCATGGAATTCTTCCAGTTTATTATTCCTTTGAGCACAATAGTATTCCATCACCAACAGATACCATAATTTGTTCAGTCATTCCCCAATCTATGGACACCCCTTCGTTTTCCAATTTTTTGACACCACAAAGAGTGTGGCTATAAAATTTTTTGTACATGTATTTTTCCCTTTAATCTCTCTGGGGTACAAACCCAGCAGTGGTATGACTGGATCAAAGAGTAGGCAGTTTTTTAAAGCCATTTGGGCATAGTTCCAAATTTCTTTCCAGAATGGCTAGATTACTTCACAACTTCACCAGCAATGCATCAGTGTCCCATAGATTGGTTTATTTTAAAAGGAATGTAGAAGCTATTCTCAGAATTTGATTAATCTTATTTATTAGAATTTGAATTTGGAAATGCCTCTTCCCTACTTTTGCTTTAAAAATCCTAGTCTAATCTTAAATAGGATACTAGCAAAAAGACTCCAGCAAGTAATCAGAAGGATCATCCACCATGATCAAGTAGGATTTATACCAGGGATGCAGGGCTGGTTCAATATCAGGAAAACCATCCACATAATTAACCACATCAACAAGCAAACCAGCAAGAACCACATGATTATCTCAATAGACGCAGAAAAAGCATTTGATAAAATACAACACCCATTCCTATTAAAACACTAGAAAGCATAGGAATAGAAGGGTCATTCCTAAAAATAATAAACAGTATATATCTAAAACCATCAGCTAATATCATCTGCAATGGGGATAAACTAGACGCATTCATTCCCAATAAGATCAGGAGTGAAACAAGGATGCCCATTATCACCTCTACTATTTGACATTGTACTAGAAACACTAGCAGTAGCAATTAGAGAAGAAAAAGAAATTGAAGGCATCAAAATAGGCAAGGAGGAGACCAAGTTATCACTCTTTGCAGATGACATGATGGTCTATTTAAAGAATCCTAGAGATTCAACCAAAAAGCTAATTGAAATAATCAACAACTTTAGCAAAGTTGCAAGATACAAAATAAACCCACATAAATCATCAGCTTTTCTATATATCTCCAACACAGCTCAGCAGCAAGAACTAGAAAGAGAAATCCCATTCAAAATCACCTTAGACAAAATAAAATACCTAGGAATCTACCTCCCGAGACAAACACAGGAACTATATGAACACAACTACAAAACACTCTCCACACAACTAAAACTAGACTTGAGCAATTGGAAAAACATTAACTGCTCATGGATAGGATGAGCCAATATAATAAAAATGACCATCCTACCCAAACTTATTTATCTATTTAGTGCCATACCCATTGAACTACCAAAATACTTCTTCACTGATTTAGAAAAAAAAAACATAACAAAGTTCATTTGGAAGAACAAAAGATCAAAGATATCCAGGGAAATCATGAAAAAAAAATACATATGATGGGGGCCTTGCAGTCCCTGACCTAAAACTATATTACAAAGCAGCAGTCATCAAAACAATTTGGTACTGGCGAAGAAACAGAAAGGAAGATCAGTGGAATAGACTGGGGGAAAACGACCTCAGCAAGACAGTATACGATAAACCCAAAGATCCCAGCTTTTGGGACAAAAATCCACTATTCGATAAAAACTGCTGGGAAAATTGGAAGACAGTGTGGGAGAGATTAGGCTTGGATCAACACCTCACACCCTACACCAAGATAAATTCACAATGGGTAGGTGACTTAAACATAAAGAAGGAAACCATAAGTAAATTGGGTAAACACAGAATAGTATACATGTCAGACCTTTGGGTGGGGAAAGACTTTAAAACCAAGCAAGACATAGAAAGAATCACAAAATGTAAAATAAATAATTTTGACTACATCAAATTAAAAAGCTTTTGCACAAACAAAACCAATGTAACTAAAATCAGAAGGGAAACAACAAACTGGGAAAAAATCTTCATAGAAACCTCTGACAAAGGTTTAATTACTCAAATTTATAAAGAGCTAAATCAACTGTACAAAAAATCAAGCCATTCTCCAATTGATAAATGGGCAAGGGACATGGATAGGCAGTTCTCAGATAAAGAAATCAAAACTATTAATAAGCACATGAAGAAGTGTTCTACATCTCTTATAATCAGAAAGATGCAAATCAAAACAACTCTGAGGTATCACCTCACACCTAGCAGATTGGCTAACATAACAGCAAAGGAAAGTAATGAATGCTGGAGGGGATGTTGCAAAGTAGGGACATTAATTCATTGCTGGTGGAGTTGTGAACTGATCCAACCATTCTGGAGGGCAATTTGGAACTATGCCCAAAGGGCAACAAAAGAATATCTACCCTTTGATCCAGCCATAGCGCTGCTGGGTCTGTACCCCAAAGAGATAATGGACAAAAAGACTTGTACAAAAATATTCATAGCTGTGCTCTTTGTGGTGGCCAAAAACTGGAAAACGAGGGGATGCCCATCAATTGGGGAATGGCTGAGCAAATTGTGGTATATGTTGGTGATGGAATACTATTGTGCTAAAAGGAATAATAAAGTGGAGGAATTCCATGGAGACTGGAACAACCTCCAGGAAGTGATGCAGAGCTAGAGGAGCAGAACCAGGAGAACATTGTACACAGAGACTAATACACTGTGGTATAATCAAACATAATGGACTTCTCCATTAGTGGTGGTGTAATGTCCCTGAACAATTTACAGGGATCTAGGAGAAAAAAACACTATTCATAAGCAAAGGATAAACTATGGGAATGGAAACACCGAGGAAAAGCAACTGCCTGAATACAGCAGTTGAGGGGACATGACAGAGGAGAGACTCTAAATGAACACTCTAATGCAAATATTATCAACATAGCAATGGGTTCAAATCAAGAAAACATGTAATGCCCAGTGCATTTACGCGTCGGCTATGGGGAGTGGGGGGGAGGAAAAGAAAATGATCTATGTCTTTAATGAATAATGCTTGGAAATGATCAAATAAAATATTAAAAAAAACATTTACACACACACAAAAAAATCCTAGTCTATGGGGAGCTGTCTCTCATACTTGATGGAATTCACATTTCCATTCAATCATACCTTTTTGATAGTGTTAAGAGTATATAATGTTGAAGCAGAAGTCACCTATGACTACCAGAACCAATACTATAGCTTTATCGATATTTTAGGAAGATTAATAACCATTTTTGCCAAAGATTTTATGGTCCATGATTGTCTCATTATATTTCATTTATTAGGTTTGAACTACTATGCTGGCCTGGCCCAGAAGAACTATCCTGTCCTATTTAAATTCTCTGATTTTTTACTTAAGAAACATGGATGTCTTTGAAGAAGGGAATAAACTTGATGGACTATGAGCTAAATGTTGGGGCAAACATTGAATACCAGTAGCAGTGTGATTCTAGAGCTAAGTGGGATAACTATCACATTATATACTAAAAAGACCTTATCTTCATTCCTCCTTTTTAAAAGTCGTTTATTCAAAATATTCCAAATGGACATTTAAAAATATCTTCTATAGTGAAAAACTGTGACAGGCCCTATTGTTAGAAAGAAAATAATGACAACGTGCTTGCCAACAAAGGGTTTGTAAATTACTTTGTAGAGATTTTCTGAGTGTAATTATGCATATAAAGCTAAAAAAAGCATACATTTTGACAACTATGGGTAGATGCTTAGAGAAAGCTGTATACAACTACCAGTCCTGAGAACAGAGTTGGTATAGACTGAAGAGAGAGCTAACTGCTAAACATTAAGAATCTGGAATGCCTAGAACTAACTAGACCTAATTTAGAAAAGTCAAAATGTTAAAGTGAATTTTATTTATAGATTTTTAAGGATACAATGGATATGATGATGAGAAACTAGTTTTGACCATGGATAAAATGCCAAATGTGGAGTAGGAAAGAAATCTGAATTTGTGCCTCAGATACTCTAGAGCTCTAGGACCTTAGACAAGTCACTTAACTTTTGTTTACCTCAGTTTCCTAATTTGTAAAATGGTGATAACTGTAGCACCTACCTCTCAGTGCCATTATTAAAATAATATTTGTAAAGTGCTTTGAAAATCTTAAAGCATTATATAAATTTAGCTCTTATTATGTGGATTTCAAACATCAGCAGAGTGCTTTTCAAAGAGAAGTAACATTTCTAATATATTTGAGGATAGAAAACTTGCTGTATATACCAGAGACTAAAAAGATTTACAGGCTTTACATTATGAATGTAAAATAGTAATAATTCAGAAAAAGCACTAGGCATTCCTCCCAACTCACTTTTTGCTCTTGCTTTCTGAATTATAGAAATTTTTGTCTAGTGACAAGCTGCTAGAAGAATGTATGGGCAACTGAATTATGAGTGAAGTCTGTAACTAGTGTATGCAAATTTCCTGGGGAAAAGCTAGGAAATGTATTGGTTATACAAGACAACTCTGCCAGAAATTCACACCATGAGACTAAAACTTGATGAATATAATGAAATGCTGGCTTTTTCTGTAACAGAGGACAACGTATTGAGAAGGTAATTTGATGCTTCAGTTTGGTCATTACTTCACCCTCATCCCTCTACATACTTACAAATTGTTTTTCTTTGTCTAAATAAGTTGAGGTTATTTTATTTATTTTTACCCTATTATTGAAAAGACATTAAAAAGAAATTTAAATGGCAAATCTATTTTATGCTGTTGATCAGATTATATGATGCTATTAAGGCATGGGAAATTGGGATGGAATCCAGCTGCTTTTAAGATTTGTTCTCACCATGGCTACTTATGCAGCTGAACAGCTGTGACCATCACAAAAGGATCATTGCCCAAGAGCTGGCAGGGACCAAAGAGGTCATCTAGTCCAACTCCATCATTACAAAGATACAAAATCCTGAAAATCAGGGAAGTGAAATGACTTGCCAAGTGGCAAACAAGTAGCAAGTGTCAGAGGTATGAATCATATGACTCCAGAGCAAATACTCTTTTCATTGAAAGAGATTGTCCCCCTCCGCCTAACCTTTTGATTGGTTATCGAGTTTAGCATGTGGAATTTCTTGTCAATTTTAAAGAATATAATAGGGAACATGGTAGAATACATGGACAACTGATTTTAGTATTAGAGATCAGCTTCTGATGGATATTAGCTCTGTTACCTTATGTAATTTTTTAATTTGTCAGTCCTCTCATTAACTCCCTAAAATTTTAAATTGCAGGGAAAAGACTGATTTAAATTCTATACTCAATTCCTTTTTCAAAAATTCCAGAAATAATATTACAAATCTAATTCATATCCATATAAAAAATATTGAGTCCTCAAAGTTGATCAATGCAACAGAGTGATTTTGAATGAATTTGATCTTTGTTTCTTTGTTGTGTTTCTATTGTAAGTCTCATCTTTTTCCATACTCAATTATAAATTTCTTACACATTACTCAATTTGAGGTACCTATTCATGTCCTCTACCCTAATCTTTAGTCCAAAATTTAAAAAAAAGCATTATTGGATCATCTTAAGTACAACACTACATGGTGCCTGTCTAACGAAAAGAGGGCAGACCTGTACTCCCAGAAACAACTTGACCCTGGAGCTGAAGCCAATCAAAAGTTTATTCATGAAAAAGAAGAAAAGGTTAAGAAAGATTTGCATCCCAGTATTAGAAGTATAACCATCACAAAAAAAAGAGGTAAATCAAAAGTGAGAGACAGGGAAATATTTGGGAGGAAAAGTTTAAGCTAAAAATTATTTCAAGAAGAAAATTCATTTTAAATCCTTAAGCACACATTAACAGATGATACTAAAATTAACTTTAATATTAAATATAAAAAGACTATAGATTATTAAATAAATAGTAAAAAATATATTAAATTCATACCTGATGAAACACAAAACCTTGTGTAATCTCAATAAACCATAGGACAACATATTTAAAAGGTAAATGAGAAAAATCAAAGAAAAATTATAAGAGAAAGCATTTCAGAATTCATTAATTCAAAGGATAAATAACAGAATTGGAAATCTTGAATGTACAATGGTGAGTCTTTTAAAAAAATAAGAGAAGATAATTAATGCATACATATTGAAGTGAAAGAAAATCTGAAAGAAGAGAAAGAAAAGTCAATAATTCTAAAAGAACAAATGATCTCTAAAGAAGTAACAAGCATTAATCTGCAGGAAAGAATGATTAGGGGCAGCTTGGTGGCTCAGGGAATAGAATGCCAAACTTATATGGGAGATCCTGGTTTCAAATCTGGCCTCAGACATTCTCAGTTTTGTGACCCTGGGCAGATCACTTTAACTCTAATTTCTTAGCTTTACAGCTCTTTTATCTTGGAACCAATAGTTAATGTTGATTTTTAGGACAGAAGGCAAAGTTTTCTTTCCTTTTTTAAAAGAGAATAACCAGATAAATTAAGGATTCTAGGACTCCCTGAAAAAATAATAAATAAAAAAATCTCGACATCATACTACATAAAATATATAAAAATAATGCTTAGAATGTTTTATATAGGAAATAGTGACTATCAAACAAGTTTTGAAGTGGGCAGGAGAAAGACCTTCAACCATAAAAAAAGGAAATTTGAATAATTCAAGGATATTCAGCATTCATTAGAACCTACAGAAGGGAATGAAATAATTTATTCTTGAAATTAAAAAAAAATTGAGATTCAATTCCAATTGACACCATCTAGAAACCTGAACCTAATCATCAATGAAGAAATAAAGGGAAGAGATGAACATTCAATAAAACAATGAGTTTGATGTATCCACAAAAAGCAAAAGAAAGAAACAAAAACAGAATTAAGCATAATACTTGGCTACCCTACTCCTCAAATGACAGAAACACAAAGGTAAATGAAAATATCTATCAAGAAAATAATTTAAAAATAAAATAATTTGCCCCATCTGTAGAGATTATTTCTTGGAAGAGGAAAAAGAAAATCTAATCTGTGAGATAAACAAAGAAACAGAGGGATCATTAAGAAATGTATATAAATATATGAACTTATAAATTAAATAAATAAATGGGAGAAGTAATGGCAAAGGAACAGTCTTGGAAAACCATGGATTAAGTCTCACAGCTTTTCTTATAGGTAAAATAATGTATTTTTGAGTACAAAATTGCAGAATGGGAAGGGTGAACAAGTGGAGAGAATAGAAGCAGAGGGCAAAGAACAAAATGTACCCACATCTAGTCAAAGGTGAGATAACTTTTACTATATCACAGTGAAGTGACATATTAGTGAAGGATAGTAGAGGTGAAAAAAGGAAGGAATTAAAGCAGAAGGAAAAAAAAAAAGAGAAATACCTCAATCCGAATTGGGAAGAGGGTCCCAAGAAGTGTTCTCTCACTAGAGAAGCGGCATGTCTATTAAGGGAAATGGGAATTATACTACAAGGCTTATTCTAGGAGAAATTGGATCACAAGAAGATAGCTTCCTCTAAGAGTGCTGATCCCTACAAAATTATTTTTTGAGCTCAAAGGAATAAGGAAATTTATTTGAAAGAACAACAGATCAAGAATATCAAAAGAATTAATTTAAAAAATGTAAAGGAATGTCTAATAGTACCAGATTTTAAATGTATTATGTTATACTTTATTATATATTATATTATTATAATGTTATTATATTATTTACCATATATTATAATATATTGTATTGTTATAATTTTATACATTATATAAAATGCATTATAAAGCAGTAATTATCAAAACTATCCAATACTGGCTAAGAAATAAAAAGATAGATCAATAGAAAGGAACAGACAGAGCAAATAGTAATAAAAGATTATAGGAACCTTGTGTTGACAGAAGCATAGATGAAGGTTTTTGGAATAAATAATCATTGTTTGATAAAAATTGCTGGGATAACTGGAAGCTAGTTTGTCAGAATCTAGTTATATACCAATGTCTTAGAGCATTCACTAAAATAAGATAAAAATGAATATGTGATATAGACATAAAAGGAGATATCATAAGTAAATTAGAAGAATAGGGAACATATTACCTATCAGATTTATGGTTAGAAAAGGAATTTATGAGTCAATAAGAGATGGAGAACATTGTGAAATGTAAAATGGATAATTTTGAGTACATTAAATTGAAACGTTTTGTACAAATAAAGCAAATGTTGCCAATGTTAGATGAAAAGCAGAAATCTAGGAAAACATTTTTATAGACAGACTCTCAGATAGAGGCCTCATATCAAAAATATTTTGGGAATTTTAATTGTTAAAATTTTAAAGTAAATCATTCTCAAATTGGTCAAAGATAGGAGCATATAATTTTTAGTTGAAGAAACCAAAGCCATATATAGGTATATAAAACAATGTTCCAAATCATTTCTAATTAGAGAAACACAAACCAAAACAATGATAGTCCTCTCACACCCATCAGGCCAGCTAAAATGATGAAAGGGCAAAATAACAAATATTGGAGGGGCTATGGGAAAATGGAGGGATTAATACACTATTGGTGGAGCTATGAACTGATCTAACCATTTTGAAGAGCAATTTGGAATTACATCTAGAGTTATAAAACTGTGTATACCCTTAGACCCAGCATGGATCTATTTCCCAAAGAGATCAGTGATAAAAGAAATGTATCAAAATATTTATAACAGCTCTCTTTGAGATAGCAAAGAATTGGAAATGAAAGGAATGCTCATCAACTGGGCAATGGCTAAACAAATTATAGTATATGATTGTGCTGGAATACTACTGCAAAATAAGAAGTGATGAGTGGGTTAATTTTAAACAAAGACTTGGAAAGAACCACACAGGATAATGAACAGTAAAATGAGTAAAACTAAGAGAACATTATACCCATCTACCGAATTGATGCCGGAAGAATAAATTCTGGATGTTACCTCCAAAAAACAAACTGAAAGATAAAAATATAAAAGACTTAATTTATATGAGCATTTCTATCTCCCAGATAATAGCTTCTGTGATGTGGGGAGCATGGGTAGGAACTGGAACATTATGGATGTGACTTATGTAGATATGATGAAACAAAAGCTAAGAATTTAAGAGACTTGTAATTCCATTTATGTACAATCTTCTTTTTCTGAGTATTTGGAAATGCTTGTTTTATTTCATTTTATAAAATGAATGAAATTCAATGGGTACAAAAGAGAAGTTGTTATCTTTCTCTCAAAAAGAAAAAAAAATGTCTATTTCCCAATGGCATATTGAGTACAGCACTTGAAAAGCATCATCTATTAGGTATATTATAGCTCAGCTGGAATTCTGTCACCTCCACTGACTTTATTTTTATCAATGCTTCCTAAGGTCTACTTGCCTAAGACAGAAGATGAGGGTTAAAAAACAAACAAACTTTTGTGTACATGTCTTCTTTATATTCTGACCATCTCTTCATAATCTCTTCTTCTTCTATTAACTCCTTACCATTTTTGTCTTTTATCATTCTTGTTTTTTTTTTTTTCATGAAAAGGAGGTTTGAGAGGTTGATTGATTTGTCTTAGATCACACAGGTAGTCAGCAGAAAAACCAAGATTTGAACTTTGATCCTTTCACTACCTAGTACATATTCCACTATGCTATATTTTCTGTCTATTATTAATTTTATCTTTATATCTGAGGATAATGTCACTGAGAAAAAGAAGACTTAAGAATCCAGGATTATTTTCCCACATGCTTATGCCCCATTTCTCATTATAGTAAATTATTTTATTTATTATGTATGTATAATTATTTATTTACATATGCATTTATTATGATATATAACATTTGATCATTTACATAATATAATTTATATTGAATAAGTATACATTCAAACTAATAACATTTATTAAACTTTGGATTTGTCATATAGTGGCAAGAAGGCAGGGTAATAATCCCTTTTATTTTTGTGTAACCAGAATTTCTGAAATTCTAGGAAATGACTAGCCAGAAGACAGCCACAGGAAAATGCAAGGCAGGGGCTGCTTGAGAAGCAATGCCCATCCACTCTATTAATCCTATCCTAAATAGTATTTAGCACATGCCAGAATCACTGGAACAATGCTACTTATGTGGATGCCTATGAGAAGAGCAGGTGGTTGGCTGAGGAATCTGGGAGCTCATAAAGCTTCAATTATTCCATTGCCCTGCTATATACTGCTGTCTTGCTGTCTCAACTGGACTGAATAAATTCCACTGTAATTGACATACAGATGAATATTCAAAGATGCCTTAGAAGCAACATTAAGGTAGAATTTAAATGAAATGTTACAAATTGCCGGTCTTTGCTCACCAATGGAATCATGTGGTGGTAGTGTTTTGAAATGATTTAGGATTTCATCCCTAGCAGCACACATTTGGCTGACCAATGTGTACGGTGATTGTTAAAGGGTTTTTCCAGGTCACTGGGCATAGTTGTTCATCGGGGAGGAGAGATTAAGAAAACAACTGTTAAATATCTATCATTTCCAATCAAAGCATTTGCTCTTTTTATCTGGTTTCCTATCAGAATCCAGTTTAGAATCATAATTATGACTGTTTATTGCTTGTGTACAAATCCTTTTAAAAAAAATTTCTCCCTCAATGCTATCCACAACCAGAGAAAGAACTGTGGGAGTAGAAACATGGAAGAAAAACAACTGCTTGATCACATGCATTGATGGGGATATGATTGGGGATGTAGACTCTAAATGATAGGTCTTGATCAATGAAACAAGTAAAGCCCAGTGGAATTGCTCGTTGGCCTAAGGAGGGAGGTTGGAGGAGGGGAAGGAAAGAACATGAATCATGTAACTATGGAAAAATATTTTGAACTAATTAAATAAAAAACTTAATTGCTGGGGGCTATCAGACCACAATGCCTTGACAGAGTCACATGTGGTAGCTGGGGAAACCACAGAGTTGTCCTTGGCAATATGTGACTGCTCACTCTATCTCCTGTGACAAGGAAATCACTTTAAAAGACTGATATATATTAATTTAAGGTTGCCAAGGAATTCAGCTATGTAATTCCTAAATGAAAACTTAAGTCAGCAGTCAACCTTTTATGGAGTTTAATTACAAACAGGATGAAGAAAGGTATTAGAGATAGAGAGAGAGAGGGAAAGAGAAATGGGAGAGAAGGGAATAGGGCTTAAATACCCCTTCTGTTTAGGCTGGGCCAAAAGGCCCAAGCCCTTAGATAGCTGGGGCAAAGAAAAGAGATCAGTCCCTATTACTTACGTGACCAAAATGGAGAAACAGTCTCAGGGGCCTCCACCTCAAGCTTCCTTCAGAGCCAACTCTCAAAGCACCACCTCTCCCAGCCAAAACTTCTCCAACCAACCACCCCTCAGTCCTCAGACCTCTCTCTCTTTAAGGAAACCATCCAAGTTCCCTCCCCTCAGTTCTCACATCTACCAATCACTGTCCATGTCTTCCCTGTGCCAATGGTGGCTCTAGCTTAACCCAGGACCACCCAGAGGTCTGTGGCTTTGCACATGTCTGTTGAAGGTCATATTCTCAAATAATTAAATCTTTGATCCTTTGCTACAGCCCTTCCTAAATCCTGTTACCCTGAGTAGGGTAGAGATTGGAATAATTAAATTTTGATCTATGCTGCAGCCCTTCCTAAATCCTGTTAGGACTGAGTAGGGTGGAGATTGTAATTTCCAAGACCTGGTTCTGTCATTCCAAGTATCTCTATTGTATCAATTCTAAAATCAATCATGACTCAAAGAAATTCCTGTTCTATGCTTAAGCATAGGTCAAAGCCCTTTCCATTGTTCAGCAAAAGGTTTCTGTCCTAAAGTAATCTTAAGAAGGGAGGAGGAGGAACCTCCCATGCCAATGGGGTTCACATTCCAATAGAGTTCCCACTATCAATAGGACATTTTTCAAGTATGAAATTTCCCAATGGTGAAATTTCCAACATTTATAAGTCTAAGAAATTTTAAGGTTTACACTCCCTTGCATGACCTCTTTCATCAATGCCCTTTACCTATGAGTTGACATGATTATTATTTCTCCTAGTCTCAAAAGAAATAATGCAAGAGCAAAACACCTGTACCCTAATTCTCTAAAATATCACCAAAAGATCAGACCCTTAAGCCAAATTCCAAAAGACTATCATGGGTTAACTTTTACTTAGGTACATAATTCCTAGCAAAACCACAGGTACAGGCCAAGCCCAAAACTTTCCCACTCACAAATGCCTATTCTCATGAAGCCAGGACAGAAATCAATCATAAAGGTCCATACAATGCGTATAGGTACAGTACAGGTGCACTAAGCTTCAGTATGTCTCAGTGACTTGATTACACAAATCAGTAACTCAGAAACTCCCTAGTAAGCCACCTGTGACAAAATCATTTATCTTGTATTCTGTCTTTAATCACAATACAAAAATACAGAATGTTAATCAAGTGATTTGTTAAAAGTTAATGTATCACTTTTCTAATTATCTTTCTTTGAACATGTGTGTTAGGTAATGCAATCTTTATGCCAAGAAAATGGGTATAAAAATAAAAATAAAGCCTGGGAGTGGTGGAACAGCTGTCAAGATGCAAAACAGTTCCATGGCTGTAATGATTAAGCTGTCTTCCATTTGTTATTTATTTTGACTGATCGTTCGCCACCAGTCGGGAACTCTGGAGTCGTGGGTGAGGCTGGACCTTGACAGTGGCACTAAATTAAAAAAAAAAATTGTTCCTTAGAATTCTATCATTTCAATCAAGGTTTTCATTGCTCTTTCCTAACATGTTTGTTTCTTCATGATCTACCTTAGCTGAGAATTATTCCTACCTAAATTTTTGACAGTAACATTCTCTGAATTTTTAAAATCCTACATCTCACTTCTCTTTCAATACTCAAATGCCTAGAATGAATTGTCTATACTCTATGCCTTCAGTTTCTTACCATGAAGATTATATTTTGAATTCCAAACCCATAATTGGAGAGAGACCACTTTACCACCTTGCATTGGTATCTCAAATGCCAACATGGAAAGCGTTTCCTCGGTCCATCTCATCCTTGACCTCTCTTCAGATTTTGACTCTGTTGACCATTCTTCCACTTAGATTGTCTATATTTTCTTTTGCTTTTTTGCTACTGTTCTTGGTCTCTCAGTCTATGTTTTTTTTTTTAAATTGGTCTCTGTTTCTCTATCTCTTTCTCTGTTTCTCTGAGTTTGAGGTTGTCTGTATGTGTTTGTGTGTGTCTGTGTCTTTTTAACTCTATATATCTCTGTGCCTGTATCTACCTCTTTGTCTTTGGGTACCTTTTCCTGTCTATTTATCTGTCCCTCTTTCTGACTCTGTCCCTATCTCTCTCCTCCTCCTCCATTTGCCTCCTGTTATTTTCTCAACAGAATCTTTTCTCTAGCACCAGAACTTCCAAAGATACTAAGATAAGAGACTTTGTGAAAAAATGTGGAGTGAATTTTTAGAACTCACTAAATATGTAGGTTTCTAAATAGATAAGGATCTGTGAACAATAAATAGGAAGAGCTTGGATGGAAGTGACTTCAGGGACAGATTCCCAGATCATGCTCATATGTATGGTAGTTCACTACCTAAAATCTTTTTCCTGACCCAGCATGAATGTTTTGCTTTATTATTGTTTAAAATTTCACCATTAGTTAACAATGAAAGTTTTCAATAAGTGCCAAAATGGTAATTAGTCATTCATATATTAGTGTAAATTATATTTCCTGCAAGAAACCAACACCTGAAACTCATATTTCCTTGGTGGACCCAGGCCCTTGGGATTCTTTCCCCCTTCTGGTTGTAGAGGTTAGGAGATGGGCATCAAAAAACTCCTTCTAGATACTCTGAGATAGCTCAAGACAGATGACTCATATTTCCCACTTGGTGGCCAAACTTTATCAAGCCTTTGAACCAAACAACCTATTACCTTCCCTAAATTCCATTTCAGCTGCTTTTTAATATGTTACCTTCTCTCATTAAATCATAAGCTCTTTGAGAGCAAGGACTTCCTTATGTCTTTCTTGATATTTTCAGTGCTTAGTATGGTGTCTGGTACACAGTAGTTACTTCATAAATGTTTATTAACTGACTCATTGGATTAGTTCAAGAAAATTCCTATGTGGCTAAGACTTACCTGAAATTAGCTACACTGCTACAATGGACATTTTGATAGAGAAAATGTCTATAGGGATTTTTGGAGTCTAGAGTTCTTTGAGGCAGTACAGTATAATAAAGCTTTGTATGAAGGCCTATGGATGGGGGATGGAGGGAAGGAGGGGTACAGAAAGGAAAGCTTGAAAACGCCAAGGAATTTTACAAAATTTTGCCTAGAATTTGACCTTGGAAATGAGAAGAAAATTGTATTTCTTTTTTTCCTGGACTGGAACATGTTCCTTCTCCTCTCCCACTTCCAAATTTTAACTATTATTACATATTATTCTACTTAAAGTAATCATGTTTTCTGAACCCAGAAATATGACATGGGGATTGTGACAAGATTTTCTTCCAATAAATCCTCATTAAAAGTACATTTTATTTTCTTGAAATTGTTTCTGGAAAAGAAAAGCCAAGCTCTCCTATAATTACACAATAATAGCTTTCACTTTTAAATTTGCAAAATGCTTTACATACATCATCACATCTGATCTTCACAACTGCTCTCTGATGTAGGTGCTATTATTATCTCCACCTTAACCAATAAGAAAAATGAGCCTCAGAGAGGTCAAGTGACTTTACAGACTCACACAGCCAGTAAATGTTTGAAGAGCTATTTCAACATAGGTCTTCCACTGAGACTTTTCCCATATTCCTTCTAGTTCATTTATATTAAATAGAATAGGCTTTATGAGCTAGCCTAACACTCCTGTTGAATGTTGTTTCTTAGAGAAAATGTGTTCTGGGATCCAGTATTAATTCCTTGATGAACTTTTAAAATATATGGAATTTGTATAATAATAATAAATATTAATTAATAATTAATAAAGCTATAAATAATATATATATATATACATTTATCTGTACCAAGTCACATTATTGGGATGTAAATGGTGGTAGGTTTTTGGTACAGATTATGAAAAGGTCAGATAAACAAAATATGCATGCACTGAAAGACAGTAGGAGTCTTGCCCACAGATCCACAGTGGATAAATCAGTGTGTCTGGAGTCAGGAAGACAAATCTGCCTTCAAGACATTCACTAGCTACGTGACCTTGGGCAAGCCACTTAACCATCCTTTCTTCAGTTACCTCATCTGTAAAATGAGCTGGAGGAGGACATGGCAAAAACCACTCGTCATTTTGCTAGGAAAACCCTAAAATGGGGTCACAAAGAATCTGACATGACTATGAAAACAATTGGACCACAAAAATAGTACTACTATTACTATTGCTTCTGCTGCTGCTACTACTACCACCAGCTAGCATTTATATAGTGCTTTACAAAGCACTCTGCATTAATTATTTCACTTGATCCTCACAGAAACCCTGGTAAGGAGGTGCTATTGTTATCCCCACTTTCAAGTTGTAGAAACTGAGAGAGATCAAATGTCTTTCCAGGGGTCCTATTGTTATAAAGCTCATAAAATTGTATTTAAGTTCAGTTCCTCTCAATTCCAAGGCTTTTTCCCATTGTGCCATCATTTGAATGGAGAAGGAGGCAAGGAACAATTATGACACAGTAAGTATGTCATTGAAATGAAATTGTATAAGTTAGGGGAATCTGATCATTAGCAAATAATAAAGATTGAAGTGGTTTTGCTCTGTTCAGGAGATATTAGCTTTTAGAAGAGAGTTTTGAATAGCTATATTGTGTTAAAAGTCCATGTATTAAATGTTCTGTTGAAAATGACACCAAGAGTCACTGAGATGTCATGGGGAATCAGTGTCAAAGCCTGACCAACTGTATCAGCAAAGTTTAAATAATTAAAATGGGTCTTCAATTCTTAAACAGAAATTCACTGTTAAATCAGCCTCCTTATAAAATGGAAACTGATATGAATGATCTTCAAATTTTTTCCTCTGTAGGCACCAAGCTTATAGACATGAATATTAGAATGAGAACTTCTTCCATACCATTATAAAACACCACTGCGTAATTTGGGGTATATAATTAACTACAGCATAATCTGTTAAGAAACTGCTCTCTAAAATGTGGATAATAAAGTAAAAAACTATATTGGTAGGCCAATGAGTCTGACATAAGCACTTACTATGTATCAGACACAGTACTAAGCACAAGGAATAAAAGAAAGACAAAGTCCAATGGGAGAAATAGTAGGCAAACCAATATGTACAAACAAGCTATATAAAGGAAAAAAATCAGAAATAATTAATAGAGAAAAGGCTGTAGTTTTAAGATTGGGAAAGGCTCACTGCAGAAGACAGGAGTTTAGTTAGGACTTGAAGGGAGCCAAAAAAGCAGATGGAGAACATTTCAGGAGTGGGAAAGAAAATGATCAAAGAGATGGAGTGTCTTCTTTGAGGAATTGTAAGGAGGACAATGCCACTAGATTGATAAACACATGGTCAATAGTAAGATGTAAGGAGACTAAAAGGTAGGGCATGGGGCTAGGTTATGAAGGGCTTTGAATATAAAATGGAGTTATTTTTATTCCACCAGAGTATAAACAGACTTTAGAGCAGAGCAGCCTTCAGTCTATTATAGTAGTTTAAATATGACATGATGAGGACCTGAAACAGGGTGATGTTAGTATCAGAAGAGAAAAAGAGTATTTGGGAGATGTTGCAAAGGAAAACTCAACAGGCCTTAGCAACATTTTGGATATAGGGTTGAGAGATACTGAAAGGTGAAAGTTGAGTTGAAACCTGAGTTGCTGAGCAGTTAATGTTGCCCTCTGATAGCAATAGGAAAGTTAGGATACCGAGTAGAGTTTAGGGATGGATAAGGAATTCCATTTTGTACAAATTGGGGTTGAATCACTATTAGACCTAAAGATTGAAATATCTGAGAGGCAGTTGGAGATGAGAAATTTGAAGTCATCAGAGAGGTTAGAGTAAGATCAGTACATTTAATAATTATCCACCTAAACAGGGTAATTAAATACATGGGAGCTAATGAGATTAACAAGCAAAGTAGGACAAAGGGAGAAGAGGAGATGGGCCCAGAGAAAACCCTCTTGGACACCTATGATGCTACTCTAGAAGTATAGAACACTAAATATAGAATAATTAGTATCCTAAGACTATATGTTTGAAAGAAGGTATTGATTCACATTGTAAAAGGAGTTTTTTTTTTCCCTCACCTGGAAGACCCATAAACCAATGAAATCACAAATCTAGTCCCTATCCCTATCCTTATCCCTAATGTTTAAGTTATACAGTACAATGGGTTATTATCAGAAAAAAAATGCTTTATGAACTCTGGACTTGTCAGTGTTAGTTATTATTATTACTACTTTTCTGAAAGGTTATTTTTGGGGAAATTTCTGAACCTATTCAGGTATAGAAAATCTTCTAGTGAAATAGATGGAAAACTCTTCAGAGTTTTAATGAAATTACTTGGGAGCAATGAAAGTTTGAATATTCTGGTTACACTCTATCACATTTTCAGACTAAATCTTGAATCCAAGTCTGCCTTGATCTAAGGATGTCAGTTTATTCAATAATATGTTATTATGTAATTATTGTTATAATTAAAATCACGGGAAACAGTGTAACATATGGAATAAAGGGCATGGATTAAAATTAGGAAATCAGTCAATCGGCAAACATGTCCAGTATGGTACCAAGCCCTGGAGATGCCAAGAAGAGGAAGAAAGAGGGTGCATACCCTTAAGGAGGTATTCTTCTAATGGAGAAGACAATATATCAGAAAATTGAATTAGAGAATTGGGATAATTAACCAAGTCCTTTAAGCTTTTTCAGACACATATGACACAGTAGAAAACACAGAGCATTGGAAACCCCTGCCTAGGGAAATGGGTTCCAATTCTAGCTCTACAACAAACAAGCTATTAACTGTGTGGCTTTGGGTAAGGCATATTATATTTCTGGGTCTCATTACCTTTAAAATGAGGGAATTGAAAGAGTTTCTCTTTATAATACCCCTTTCATACCTGAGGTTTTAATATGGGGATCAAAGTATATAATGGAAAGAGAGATTGAAAATGTATTTCTAAGACCTTTTTCAGATATAAGGTTTTAATTTGAGAGATAATGTGGTATAATAAAAAGAGTGCTGGAATTAGAGATCTGAGTTTGAATCTTGTCTCAGACATTTCTTCTGTGAAAAAATATGAAGTTTCCTCGGCTTTGCTAAGCCATGTTTTTTTTTCATCTGTAAAATTGATTTAATGCTACCTACACTGGCTCACCGTTGTTGTGAAGACAGTGTTTGGCCAACTTTAGGGTTTTCTAGAAATGTGAGTTAGCATTATTAATTCAGGTATAAACCAAAACATGATACTGCTTATGTGAAGGCAGAAAGGTATCAGGGATTGAATTCTCTAGCCTTTGTGATGAAAGAAATGTTACTGGATATTGTACTTACTTAACATTTCCCAATATTACGTAAGCAATTAAATTTGAGCTTTATTCTGATGAAACAAATTAATCAATTCAGATATACTGAGGACAAATTGATTATGAGAATCATTCAGATGACAAACAAAACATCAGTGCAGCTGGTCTTGGATCCCGTTGATATTCTATTTGAAAACACCACATGTAGTCTTAATATCTGTGGTGTTTACAGATTCTTGGGTGAAATGTACATCATTACAAAGAGGCATTTTCATTGTTATTTCTATGAAATGCATAAACATTTTGTCTCTGCTGGCAATGAAAATGTGTTTGTTAAAAGGCAAGACTCCAAATAAAGCTTGATGCCACAAACCAATAAAGATTATAAGAACATTATAAAATAAATCTGCAAAGGCTCATTGTGCAGAAATCTACTTGATGCAAATGAAGTTAAATCTCTTTTGTCTAAGTGGCCAGTAACCAACATTAAAGGTAATGATCAAAACCTCTTTATGAATATTAAAAGTTAAAGACAAATCTGCATTTCAAGGGGTATTGTTTATGGGGTATATTTAAGGTTCACTTATTAATATTCATCCTTAAAATATAGCAAAGAAAACACATTATAAGGAACCCTTTCAAAATAAATACCCAAGACGGGAATAAGTAAATGAGCTGTTACTTTTGTAAACTCTTTCTTTTATGAGTACAATTTATTTTAGGTAAACCACTTTAAAATACTTAAAGAATAAAAAAAAAACAACCCTACACATTTTCTTTTTTTTTCTTTTTGTCTAGAGATTTTCAAGAAGAAAATCAAGATGGCCAGAGTGAAGAAAATAAATATTCTAAATAAAAGGCAGTGTGGTATGGTGGGCAGAGCTGAAATCTGGAGCTCTTGTTAAAATTCTAAAAGTACTGCTCATCACTTTTCATCCCTGAGATTCACTTTCCTAAATTGTAAAATGGAGGAGAAGTGAAGAAGAGGTCACTGCGAGATCTTTAAGGTATCTTTAGCTCTAAAATTTTACGAATCCTTTGAAGAGTTATAAGACACTTCACCTTGCAGTAACACTATAAAGGGGAATTCAAGATAAAATATGTCACTTTAGGCCTCATAGGTTCTTGTTGCAAAAGAACTAACAAGACCTAGTTTGAACTATATAATTTTCAATTATTTGTGGCCTAGACATGATGTTTACTAGTGCTATATGAAGTTTCAAATTATAATAAGCATTGTTATCAATGGTTTTAAAGGGACAAAACAATACACTTAGTCATATAAGTAGAATATTATAAATGCCTAGGAGATTTAGGGTATGATCCCATTTGAAAGCACTGGTAGACTATAAAACTTTATATTCAAATTGTTCCTACTTGAGGTCCCTAAAACTCCCTTTACCATTTTCCCAATGCTCTGAATATACATCCATTGATTTCAACTTCAAAACCTCAGCAACAGATACAGTACCCAGGACTCATTTATATACAGATTGTAATGGAAAACCATTTGTGTAGATGAGTTGACTAAGTGGGTTAATTTTCCATATTGGAAAGCAAAAGGCCATGATTTCTTGCTTGAAGCAAACCAGAAAAAAAGCTGTTTTTCTTTACAATTCTTTTCCCCCTTTTAAAACTGACACAACTTCCTATGATCACAACCCTTAGCTCAGTCAGAGACTGAGTTTGAATCTTGTCTCAGACATTTCTTTCCTGAGTGGGAGAATGTTCTGAAATTAGGCCCACATTCCACTTCTTTTCCCTCCCAAATCCTCCCATTTAATATGGAATTGGATAAAATGCCAAATAAACTAATGAGAACCTAGCAGAGAGTAAATACTTCTTGAGAAAGCAAAAAAGGGTATCATAAAGTTGGAAACAAATGAAAGAAAAAAGGTGAAAAAATGATATGAAAAGATCTTCCCATCATCTACAAATCTGCCTTTCAACTATAGCAAGAAAAATAAGTATGGTCATTGAACAAAATAGAAGAATCCCAAGCATTTGTAAAGAAAAGACCAGACCTGAAAAGAAAATTTGATGCCAAAACACAGAACTCAAAAGAATCATCAAAAGGTAATTAAGAAAGGGGGAAAAAAAGGGAAAAAAAACACAAAAAAACCACAAACTTTTTTTTAAAGACTCAATAAGTTAAAATGATATGTATCCCTATAAGAAAATAGGTCATTGGTAACTCTTAAAAATTGTTATTATTACCTGGGCAGCTAGAAGAATTATACTTAGAGGGAACAGTGGCAAACTGTATAAGATGAAATGCCAAGACATAAATATATATATGTCTGTGTATATATATATATATATATATATATATATATATATATATATATATGTATGTATGTATACATACAACTAGAGTTTTTTTAAAAAAGAGGTTAATACTAAGAGAAATAGGAAAATAAACAAAATGGGGTAAATTTATATGTCACAAAGAAGTGCATGGCCGGAGGGGGTGAGAACATCAATACACTGGAAGGGTAAAGAGGTTGGAGAAAGGAAATACTCAACTCTTACATGAATTGAAATTGACTCAAAGAGGGAATAACAATCCAATCTATTGGGGCAGAGAATTGATTTGTGCCCTATAAGGATGTAGAAGGGTAACAAATGGACTGGTGGGGAGGGAAACAATACTAGTGAGGGAGATGATAGGGGGTAGTTTAAAAAGACTCTAAGGAAATAAGAGGGGAATGAGAAGGGAGGGGGATAGAAAGGGAAGTAAAATAAGGGTGAAAATTAGGGGGACCAATTAAAAAGAAAACACTGGTATAGAAGGAAATAGTGAAAGAAGAAAGGGAAGGAATAGTAATGAAAATAAAAATACTGGGAAATACACAGCTGGTAATCATAACTCTGAATGTAAATGGAATGCTCACCCATAAAACGCAAGCAAATAGCAGAGTGGATTAGAAACCAAATCCTTACCATATGCTATCTACAAGAAACACACATGAGGAAGGTAGACACACATAGGGTAAAAGTAAGAGGATGGAACCAAATCTATTGGGCATAAACTGATAAAAAGAAGGCAGGAGTAACAATCATGATATCTGACAAAGCCAAAGTAAAAATATATCTAGTCAAAAGAGATAGGGAATGTAATTACATCCTGATAAAAGGCAGTATAGACAATGAAGAAATATCATTACTCAACATGTATGCACCAAATGGCATAGTATTTAAGTTGCCAAAAGGAGAAACTAGGGGATCTCAAGGATGAAATAGACAGAAAATCTATATGAGTTAGAGATCTGAAACTTCCTCTATCAGAACTAGATAATTCAAACCAAAAAATAAATAAGAAAAGAGGTAAGAGAAGTAAATTAAATCTTAGAAAAATTAGAGTTAGGAGATATGTGTAGAAAAATAAATAGGCATAAAAATGAATAAATATTCTTTTCAGCAGCACATGGTACATTCACAAAGACTGACCATGTACTAGGGAATAAAAACATTGCAAACAAATGCAAAAGAGCAGAAATAATAAATGCAAACTTCTCAGACCACAATGAAATGAAAATAATAATTAGTAATTAGTAGTTGTGGAGAGGAAAATCAAAAACTAATTGGAAATTAAACAATATGATTCTCCAAAATTGGTTAAAGAACAAATCATAGAAACAAGTAATAATTTCATTGAAGTAAATGACAATGACGAGACATCCTTTCAAAATCTATGGAATGCAGCCAAAGCAGTACTCAGGGAGAAATTTATATCCTTGAGTTCATATATTAACAAATTAGGGAGAGCAGAGGTAAATGAATTGGGAATGCAAAATAAAAAAAAAAAAACTAGAAATTAAATAAATTGAAAATCCTCAGATGAAGACTAAATTAAAGATCCTAAAATCATGAAGATGAAGACTAAATTAAAGATCCTAAAATCAAAGGAGAAATTAATAAAATTGAAAATTAAAGAACTATTGATTTAATGAATAAGATTAGAAGCTGGTATTTTGAAAAAAAAACAAATAAAATAGACAAAGTACTGGTCAATCTAATTATCTAAAGGAAAGAAGAAGACCAAATTGACAGTATCCAAGATGAAAAGGGAGACCTCACCTCTAATGAAGAGGAAATTAAGGCAATCATTAAAAACAATTATACACAATTATATGGCAATAAATATGGCAATCTAGGTGATATGGATGAATATTTACAAAAATATAAATTGCCTAGACTAACAGAGGAAGAAATAAATTACCTAAACAACCCCATATCAGAAAGAGAAATTGAACAACCCACCAAAGAACTCCCTAAGAAAAATTCCACAGGAAAAAATGGATTCACAAATAAATTTTATCAAACATTCAAAAAAACAACTAATCCCAATGTTATACAAACTATTTGACAAAATAAGCAATGAAAGAGTTTTGGGAAATTAATTTTATGACACAAATATGGTACTGATCCCAAAGCCAGGCAGATCAAAAATAGAGAAAGAAAACTACAGAGCAATCTCCTTAATGAATATGAATGCAAAAATCTTAAATAGGATACTAGCAAAAA
Organism: Monodelphis domestica; assembly: GCF_027887165.1. Classification (NCBI taxonomy): domain Eukaryota; kingdom Metazoa; phylum Chordata; class Mammalia; order Didelphimorphia; family Didelphidae; genus Monodelphis; species Monodelphis domestica. The sequence continues at coordinate 186,693,534 of NC_077229.1, forward strand.
GTCTGTAGCAAGTGATCATGAGGGTTATTCATTATGACCAGGTACGATTTAGACCAGGAATGCAAGCCTTATTCAATATTAGGAAAACCAACCACATAATTTACCATATTAACAAGCAAACTGACAAAAATCACATTTATCTCAATAAGATGCAGAAAAAGCCTTTGACAAAATACAACACCCATTCTTATTGAAAACACTAGAAAGTATAGGAATAGAAGGTCCTTTCCTAAAATTAATAAACAGTATTTATCTAAAACCATCAGCCAACATCATCTGCAATTGGGATAAACAAGATGCATTCCCAATAAGATCAGGAGTGAAACAAGGATGCCTGTTATCACCTCTATTATTTAAAATTATACTAGAAACACTAACTGTAGCAATTGGAGAAGAAAAAGAAATTAAAGGTATTAAAATAGGCAATGCAGAAACCAAGCTATCACTCTTTGCAGATGATATTATGGTCTACTTAAAGAATTCTAGAGAATCAACTAAAAAGCTAGTGGAAATAATCAACAACTTTAGCAAAGTTGCAGGATACAAAATAAGCCCACATAAGTCATAAGCATTTCTATATATTTTCAACACATCTCAGAAGCAAGAATTAGAAAGAGAAATTCCATTTAAAATCACACTAAACAATCTAAAATACTCAGCAATCTGCCATATGAGACAAACACAGGAACTATATGAACACAACTACAAAACACTCTCCATACAATTAAAACTAGGTCTAAACAACTAGAGAAACATCGATTGCTCATGGATAGGATTTGCTAACATAATAAAAATGACAATCCTACCCAAATTAATTTAATTATTTAGTGCCATACCCATTGAACTACCAAAAAACTTTTCGCTAAATTAGAAAAAGCCATATCAAAGTTCCTTTGGAAGAACAAAAGATCAAGGACATCCAGGGAAATCATGAAAAAAAAATGCAAAGTAAGGTGGCCTTGCAGTCCCAGATCTGAAACTACACTATAAAACAGTGGTTATCAAAACAATTTGGTGCTGGATAAGAGATAGAAAGAAGGATCAGTGGGACAGACTTGGGGTAAGTGACCTCAGCAAGACAGTCTATGATAAGCCCAAAGATGCCAGCTTTGGGGACCAAAATCCAGTATTTGATAAAATCTGCTGGAAAAATTGGAAGACAGTATGGGAGAGATTAGGTTTGGATCAACACCTCACACCCTACTCCAAGGTAAACTCAGAATGGTTGAATGACTTGAATATAAAGAAGGAAACTGTAAGTAAATAAGGTGAACACAGAATGGTATACATGTCAGAACTTTGGGAAGGGAAAGATTTTAAAACCAAGCAAGACTTAGGTAGAGTCACAAAATACAAAATAAATAATTTTGACTACATCAAATTAAAAAAGTTTTTATACAAACAAAATAATGTAACTAAAATTAGAAGGAAAGCAACAAATTGGGAAACAATTTTCATAACAAAAACCTCTGACAAAGGTCTAATTATTCAAATTTATAAAGAGCTAAAAAAAGTGTACAAAAAAACAACCCATTCTCCAATTGGTATATGGGCAAGGGACATGAATAGGCAATTTTCAGTTAAAGAAATCAAAACTATTAATATGCATATGAAAAAGAGTTCTAAATCTCTTATAATCAGAGAAACGCAAATGAAAACAACTCTGAGGTATCACCTCACACCTAGCAGATTGGCTAACAAGTCAGTAAAGGAAAGTAATGAATGCTGGAGGGGATGTGGCAAAGTTGGGACATTAATTCATTGCTGGTGGTGTTGTGAATTGATCCAAACATTCTGGAGGACAATTTGGAGCTAGCCCAAAGGTTACTAAAAGACTGTCTGTCCTTTGATACAGCCATAGCACTGCTGGATATACCCCAAAGAGATAATAAGGAAAAAGACTTGTACATTAATATTCATAGCTGTGCTCTTTGTGGTGGAAAAATTTTGGAAAATGAGGGAATGCCTTTCATTTGGGGAATGGCTGAACAAATTGTGGTATATGATGTTGATGGAATACTATTTGATGGAATATTATTGTGCTCAAAGAAATAATAAAGTAGAGGAATTCCATGGGAACTGGACTGACCTCAAGGAATTAATGCACAGAGAAAGGAGCAGAGCCAGGAGAACATTGTACACAAAGACTGATACTCTGTGGTACAATAGAATATAATCTACTTCTCCAATAGTGGCAATGCAGTGATCCTGAACAACTTGGAGGCATCTTCGAGAAAGAACACTATCAACATTCAGAGGAAAAACTGTTGGAGTAGAAACACAGAAGAAAAACAACTACTTGATTACATGGGTTGAGGGGGATATGGTTGGGGATATAGAACCTTAATGAACATCCTAATGCAAACATCAACAACATGGAAATAGGTTCTTGTCAAGGACACATGTAAAACCGAGTGGAATTGCACATTGGCTACAGGAAGAGTGAGGGGAGGGAAGGGAGGGAAAGAATATGATTCTTGTAACCAAGTGATAATGTTCTAATGTAAAAAAAATAAAAAATTAAAAAAAGAAAAATAGTTATTTCATAAAAACAAAACAATAGTTCCAAAGCAAAATCTCAAATCTGAATGTGATCTCACCCAATCCCAGCCCAAAAGAGCATCAATATCCTCTTCAACATCCCTGGAAAATGTTCAGAAGCCTACACTTGAACTTGATCTATTGATAGGAAACCTATTAATTTCATTTGTCTGCAAATAATTTGCATTTTTTACATAACACAATTTTCTGCCTACATTTTCTTTGCACAAATCTCCCTTTTGACTGGAATGCTCTTCCTCCTAACTTCTACTCTCTGGAATCATAAACTACATTCAAGGCTCTATTAAAAGGTCACCTTTCACATAAGGACTTTCTAGTTGATAGTTGATCTTTAGCTTCTTAAAATTTTATTTTGAATATATTTTCATTTAATTGTCTCTATAGAGTCTTTTCCATTATCCATTGCTAGTGGAACATAAACACTTCTGATGAAAGAAGAGTCTTTTGTCATTTTTTGTCTTTATAATATCGGCACCTAGCCAGTGGAGGAAATTAATAAAGACATACTGAATTGAGTTGAACTGAACTGAATCTCTGTTTTCTTCCAAATTGTTGTGAATGTAGCCTCCAGCTTCTCAAATGTTAGCATCAGTCTATAGGAACAATAGCTCAGGGGAAGAGAAGATAGGAGGGAATAGACAAGGATAGGTATTTAGATTTGATCTGGTAAGTTCTCCTATAAAGCAGACAACCCAGAAAGAACCTTTAAGCTGCAAATCAGATGGATAGGTCTCGCGATCTTTGGGCACAGAAGCAAAAACAGATGATAATGTATATTTTTAAAGATTTCTATTGATTAACCATATCTTCTTTTGATGGTTAAACTATTTGATAATATAAAAGATTTTTCTGGGTTTTCCTTTTGTTAGTAATATTTACATAAGAAATTATTCATTTTCCTATAAAGCCCATTGCAGTTCTAAGGTTAGGCTGAAATAATCCAGGCCTTAAGATTGGGCTGGGCTTCAATAGTTCCCAGACTGATTCAAACTTTTAAATATCAGAGAAGGGAGAATTTGGTTTGGAATGTCTTTAGCTGATGAACTTTGAGTCATTTGAAAGTAGAGTATGTTGGCATTTTCCTTTTTTGGTAAAGAGAGTTTTCTTTTGTGATGAAATAGTGAGGGAGGAGTTGAGGTCTCTAAGTCTACATCCTTTTTCAAAATATCCACCAATGGGGGCTATAAGGGGAAATCCAAGAAATGAACTGTCAGCCCAATCAGAAAGAGCACATGGCTTATTATAAAAACAAGAATCTGGACACTAATTCATTGTTGGTAGTGTTGTGAACCTATCCAACCATTCTGGAAAACGGTTTGTTGCTATACCTAAAGTGCTCTAAAATTGTGCAATATCTTTGACCCTGCAATATCACCACTAGGTTTATATCCTAAAGATATCAAAAAGGAAAAGGAAATGAACCTATATATATAAAAATATTTATAGCAGTTCTGTTTACAGTGACAAAGAAATAGAAATTGAGGGGATATCCACCAATTGGGGAATGGTTGAACAAATTGTGGTATATGATTGTGAAAAATACTATTGTGTTATAATAACTGATGAGCAGGATGCTTTCACAAAATCCTGGGAAGATTTACATGAATTGCTATAAATTGAAATGAGCAGAACTAGGAAAAGTATTATTATACACAATAGTAATATTGTATGATCAACTATGAATTCTTGGCTATTCTCAGAAATACTATGATCTAAGAAATTTCTGAAGTATTAGGTTAAAAAATGTTATCCACCTGCAGAGAAATATTTGATGAAATCTGAATGCAGATTGCAGCATACTTTTTATGAAGTTTATTATTCTTCAGTTACACTTTTTTGTCTGTGTTTTCTTTTGCAATATGGATAAGATTGAAATGTTTTTCAGACTGCATAGGAATAATCTGTGTTAAATAGATTGCCTTTTCAAGTAAGGGAGAGAGGAATGAAGGGTGAGGAGAAATTAGAACTCAAATTTTTAAAAAATGAATGTTAAAAATTTGTGTTTCCATGTAATTCAAGTAAAATTAAATTAAAAGTAAATGTAAACAAAAGAAAACAAAACAAGAGATGTGCTATTTCATTCTTCAGAGAATTATGAATTTGGAGGAACTGACATCTCAACTGGAGGAAAAAGATGAAAATGCTTTTCACAACAGGGTTGATACTGTTTTCTCTTTCCTTCCTATACATTTTTGTATTGATGAAATTATTTCTGTTGCAATGATATCCTCAGTGAACTCTGTCACCATGCTGAGCCACTGAATACTTAAGTCAAAGTTCATTTCGGTAGTTAAAAGTTTGTTAATTAGATAGGGGAAAATAAATTAGAGATAAATAAATTTCCTGTAAAATATCTCAAAATTTGAACCTGAGTCTGTGAGGTTTCTAAGTGGATAGTATCTGAAGTGCTGTAAAAGTAAGAAAATAACAAGCACAGACCCCAGAATAATTTGCATTAGCCTTCAGATAAATATTGGTATTTTATCTGATATGATATCTGATTATGATAAAATAAAAAATATTTTATCATTTAGATTGTAAATTACTTAAGGGCAGAGATCGAGTGTGTGTGTGTGTATGTGTTTTTTTCTTCTTCTTTATCCTCAGTAGTTAGCACAGTGCCTGGCACAGGAGTAGGTTCTTAAGAAATATTAATTGATTAATTTAATCAGTAATTATTACATACACATTATTCATAAATTCTGTTCGAGCCCATACACCTTCTTTTCAATGAAGATATTATGAGGAACATTGTTACCTGTCTTCCAGAAATCGAGGCATTCTGTGTCTATTTCATATAGATAAGTAGATAGATAGATAGATAGATAGATAGATATAGATATAGATATAGATATAGATATAGATATAGATATAGATATAGATATAGATATAGATATAGATATAGATATAGATATAGATATAGATATAGATATAGATATAGATATAGTAATAAATTCACTCCAAGTTAATAGAGTATTCACCAAGTACTGTCGGACCTAGGGGAAGGAAGCCCTGAGTTTAAACCTCAGACACTTAATTACTATGTGACCCTGGTTGAATCACTTAACCTCTGTCTACCTAAATTTTTGTCATATGTAAGAAGGGAATAATGAAATAATAATGAAATTATTAATGAAAAAATAATGAAAGCATGTCCCTCCCATAGCTGTTTTGAGGGCCAATGAAATAATGATTATGAAATGTTTAGCCCAATATGTAGACACACAGGGAGCACTATTTAAATATTATTATTACTATTTCCATTGGCTGTGGATGAGTTCTTGAACACCATGATAGTAGTGCATGGATTTGGAAAGGTCCTAACAACTAGAAAAGGCATTGAATCTAGGGCAATCTCAGTAAAAAGTTGTGTCTATCATCTAAGGTAAAGTCTTGCTAAATTAGGAGTTGCGTATCTGCAGGTGGAGGGCAGGGAGCTGAATATTTGAATTTTTGTAGACAGTCTATTGTACTCTCACAGGGGAATTGGAATGGTAGAACTGGGTCAAACAGCATGTACATTTGGAAACTTTTCAGACATAGTTCCAAATTGCTTTCCATAGTGGTTTGACAAATTAACAGCCTACCAACAGTGTATTAATGTTCCCGATTTCCTGTAGCCCCACCAATATTTAGACTTAAATTATTCTGAAATTAGAAACTGTATTTTTTTTATTTCATTGCAAACTAGAAGAGTTTCTAGTACGCTGATATGGCAGATATTCCATGTACACTGTTGACCAACTGACTAACCAAGTTACTGAAGACCAACCTCAAGACTTCCTGTGGATAGTGAAGCTGAACTTTACTTCTGATTTTCCCTCAGGAAAACACAGAACTGTTACCTGGGAAATTTCACTTGAAGAATTTTAAGACTATTGCTAAATACAAAAATACCCAAGATTTTTTGTCCTCTAGAATGACATCCTGTGGTCTCTAATATAGACCTTCATTTAGTGTGCCAGAACATAAGGCATTTTCTAATATTTTTAATGAGGGCTCCAGGAGAGCTGGACTATTGTTAAGATTAAATTTAATGCACACTTTATTCAAGAAAGGAATAGATTCAGCTAAAATTCAAAAAGGTAGAGGGCAATACAAATAAGAGGCTGTTTTAGAGGTGTCTCTCATGTAAGGACATTTATTCTTTCATAAGATTTTTTTAAAAGTAATTTTATTGAGTGACAACATAATAGATGCACATTGACAAATGACTCTTTGGTTAATTCATTGGATAAGTTGGTTATTATTTTCCCTTTGTGTAAAATTAAAAGCCTTTACAATGTAGTCCTAATTGACCTTTTGAGTCTTATGACATACTCCTCTTCACACACTCTGTGGTCCACACAAATTGGCCTCCTTATTTTTCCCTATACATTATCCATCACTTCTCAGCTCTGTGCCTTTGTGGTGGCCTGGAATGCACTCCCTCTTAACTTCCACCTCTGAATTTCTTTCAAGAAATTTCCTTTCAGCTTCAGCACCAAGTTCTACATAAAACTTTTCCTGATACCTCCATGCTTTCCCCCGAGAGTTGTTTTGCTCTTATCTTGTATATACTTATATGTTTACTTTTTTTTAACATATTTTATTTGATCATTTCCAAGCATTATTCGTTAAAGACATAGATCATTTTCTTTTCCTCCCCCCCGCCCCCATAGCCGACGCATAAGTCCACTGGGCATTAGATGTTTTCTTGATTTGAACCCATTGCTTTGTTGATAGTATTTGCATTAGAGTGTTCATTTAGAGTCTATCCTCTGTCATGTCCCCTCAACCTCTGTATTCAGGCAGTTGCTTTTTCTCGGTGTTTCCACTCCCATAGTTTATCCTTTGCTTATGAATGGTGTTTTTTTCTCCTGGATCACTGCAAGTTCTTCAGGGACATTACACCGCCACTAATGGAGAAGTCCATTACGTTCGATTATACCACAGTGTATTAGTCTCTGTGTACAATGTTCTCCTAGTTCTGCTCCTCTCGCTCTGCATCACTTCCTGGAGGTTGTTCCAGTCTCCATGGAACTTCTCCACTTTATTATTCCTTTTAGCACAATAGTATTCCATCACCAACATATAGCACAGTTTGTTCAGCCATTCCCCAATTGATGGGCATCCCCTCATTTTCCAGTTTTGGGCCACCACAAAGAGCGCAGCTATGAATATTTTTGTACAAGTCTTTGTGTCCATTATCTCTTTGGGGTACAGACCCAGCAGTGCTATGGCTGGGTCAAAGGGTAGATATTCTTTTGTTGCCCTTTGGGCATAGTTCCAAATTGCCCTCCAGAATGGTTGGATCAGTTCACAGCTCCACCAGCAATGAATTAATGTCCCTACTTTGCCACATCCCCTCCAGCATTCATTACTTTCCTTTGCTGTAATGTTAGCCAATCTGCTAGGTGTGAGGTGATACCTCAGAGTTGTTTTGATTTGCATCTCTCTGATTATAAGAGATTTAGAACACTTCTTCATGTGCTTGTTAATAGTTTTGATTTCTTTATCTGAAAACTGCCTATCCATTTCCCTTGCCCATTTATCAATTGGAGAATGGCTTGGTTTTTTATACAATTGATTTAGCTCATTATAAATATGAGTAATTAAACCTTTGTCAGAGGTTTCTATGAAGATTTTTTCCCAAATTGTTGTTTCCCTTCTGATTTTAGTTACATTGGTTTTGTTTGTACAAAAGCTTTTTAGTTTGATGTAGTCAAAATTATTTATTTTACATTTTGTGATTCTTTCTATATCTTGCTTGGTTTTAAAGCCTTTCCCCTCCCAAAGGTCTGACATGTATACTATTCTGTGTTTACCCAATTTACTTATGGTTTCCTTCTTTATGTTTAAGTCACTCAACCATTTTGAATTTATCTTGGTGTAGGGTGTGAGGTGTTAATCTATTCCTAGTCTCTCCCACACTGTCTTCCAATTTTCCCAGCAATTTTTATCGAATAGTGGATTTTTGTCCCAAAAGCTGGGATCTTTGGGTTTATCGTATACTGTCTTGCTGAGGTCGCTTTCCCCCAGTCTATTCCACTGATCTTCCTTTCTGTTTCTTAGCCAGTACCAAATTGTTTTGATGACTGCTACTTTGTAATATAGTTTTAGGTCAGGGACTGCAAGGCCCCCATCATATGTGTTTTTTTTCATTATTTCCCTGGATATCCTTGATCTTTTGTTCTTCCAAATGAACTTTGTTATGGTTTTTTCTAAATCAGTGAAGAAGTATTTTGGTAGTTCAATGGGTATGGCACTAAATAGATAAATAAGTTTGGGTAGGATGGTCATTTTTATTATATTGGCTCGTCCTATCCATGAGCAGTTAATGTTTTTCCATTTGTTCAAGTCTAGTTTTAGTTGTGTGGCGAGTGTTTTGTAGTTGTGTTCATATAGTTCCTGTGTTTGTCTTGGGAGGTAGATTCCTAGGTATTTTATTTTGTCTAAGGTGATTTTGAATGGGATTTCTCTTTCTAGTTCTTGCTGCTGAGCTGTGTTGGAGATATATAGAAAAGCTGATGATTTATGTGGGTTTATTTTGTATCCTGCAACTTTGCTAAAGTTGTTGATTATTTCAATTAGCTTTTTGGTTGAATCTCTAGGATTCTTTAAGTAGACCATCATGTCATCCGCAAAGAGTGATAACTTGGTGTCCTCCTTGCCTATTTTGATGCCTTCAATTCCTTTATCTTCTCTAATTGCTACTGCTAGTGTTTCTAGTACAATGTCAAATAGTAGAGGTGATAATGGGCATCCTTGTTTCACTCCTGATCTTATTGGGAATGCATCTAGTTTATCCCCATTGCAGATGATATTAGCTGTTGGTTTTAGATATATACTGTTTATTATTTTTAGGAATGACCCTTCTATTCCTATGCTTTCTAGTGTTTTTAATAGGAATGGGTGTTGTATTTTATCAAAGGCTTTTTCTGCATCTATTGAGATAATCATGTGGTTCTTGCTAGTTTGCTTGTTGATGTGGTCAATTATGTGGATGGTTTTCCTAATGTTGAACCAGCCCTGCATCCCTGGTATGAATCCTACTTGATCATGGTGAATGATCCTTCTGATCACTTGCTGGAGTCTTTTTGCTAGTATCCTATTTAAGATTTTTGCATCTATATTCATTAGGGAGATTGGCCTATAGTTTTCTTTCTCTGTTTTTGACCTGCCTGGTTTTGGAATCAGTACCATGTTTGTGTCGTAAAAGGAGTTTGGTAGAACTCCCTCTTTGTTTATTATGTCAAATAGTTTGTATAGTATTGGGATTAACTGTTCTCTGAATGTTTGATAGAATTCACAGGTGAATCCATCAGGCCCTGGGGATTTTTTCTTAGGAAGTTCTTTGATGGCTTGTTGGATTTCAATTTCTGATATGGGATTATTTAGGAATTCTATTTCCTCTTCTGTTAGTCTAGGCAGTTTGTATTTTTGTAAATATTCATCCAAAATACAAAAAAATATATGTTTACTTCTTATCTCTTCTAATAGAATATAAATTTCTTAGGGACAGGGTCTCTTACTTTTCTTTCTCTTACCACTGCTTAGCAGAGGACCTGGAAATATTGGGTATTTACTTAATGTGTATTGTTTGTTTGATTGACTGATTCTTTCCTTGTAACAGAGACCTACACTGTACCCATTTTAAGTAATGGGAAATAGCATTATTATTCAGTTCCTTCAATTTTGTCCAAGTCTTCATGTCCCTATTTGGGGTTTTCTTGGAAAAGATACTAGAATGGTTTGTCTTTATTTTTATCTTTCTAGCTCTTTTTACAAAGGAATAACTGAGGCAAACAAGTAAAGTGCCTTGCCAAGAGTCACACAACTAAGTGCCTAAGGCTGGATTTGAACTCAGGAAGATGAGTCCTCTTGACTTAGTGACTGTCACTCTATCCACTGAACAAGCTAGCTGCTTTCAGGGGATATAGTGAATAATCTGTAGTAACCCACTGGTGCTTTTCATTTAGCAAAATCATATTCATTGTGAAAGAGAGGAATTGGGAAGGCAGAAGTGGAGGTTGATGACCTGTCAATTGAATAAAGGTTCCATTTGGAAGATTATTGGGAGAAGCAGTTGAAGGAAGGAACTGACCAACTGAATGATTATGTCTTTTAACCTTGAAAGACAGAAAGGAGAGGTGGTTCTCTTGATCTTGGAGATTGAAAAAGGGAAGACAATAGTCCAAATGTCTCCCTGACCTGCTCTGTTTATGATAGTGACTGAACTGCCAGACCTATCAATCATTCCTCTTAATTTGAACTCTATCCCAATATCCTCCAACCTAAGGCTTACTGTAGTGTCAGGGAAATCCTCAACCCTCTTACCTTCATTCTTTATCTTTTTCTCTTACCCAAATAAACCCCTTGCTTAAGATAAAGAAGAGAAAAAGTATTTTTATTTGAAACATCATAGCTCACCCTGAGTGATTTAGAAAGGAGAGGAAGAAAGGGGGGAGGGGAAGCTGAAGAGGCTGAAGAAGAGGGAGGCTGAAGAAGAGAGAATGGGAGGAAGGGGGGGTAGGCAAAAGAAAGAAGATGACTGCCTGATCTGTTAGTTATAAATTAACAATTAAATATAGTCCCTTATTACTATTTATTACAATTTGGCACCCAAATACTGACTGAACTTTACAATCCCTAAAACAACAGCAAAAATGTTCAATCAAGTGTTCTGTGGGTTAGTTGTGCTGGCAGCCATTACAGGCTATTGAATCTATAACATTTTATATAGCAAAATGACCAACATGATAGTAGATTCAGTGGAATACATAGTCAATACCACTATGTTCAAACTCCAGTTGCCATTCCAAAAAGAAACTATTTTCTGGCAGATTTTGACACAGATCTACATCATTTCCGTGGCTGCTATTCAGACATGGATGTATCTTAAGAATATCTACAGATTTGTGATTCCCAAACAGACAGCATACAAACCTAGAGGCAGTAGTAAAGAACATGTTTGAAGAATTCCTCAAGAGAAAAGGGCTAGACCAGATAAAGGACAAGGAAAATGGTCAGGCAGATAGTCATCCAATGAAAAAGACAGAAAGGCCAAGAAAGCAAAGTCTAATGCACAGGGAAATGATAGTGATAAGGACACTAAGACAAATAGTGAACCTGAGACAGTTTTTCCACTCAAAGATGTTACCAAGATATCAAGTACAGCTGGTGTGTTACATTCAAAGGTTCATAGACAATTTAATACCCAGGAGTTAGATTCCCTGAAGAAAAGGGTCCCAAAATTTATTGACCTGCCTTATAAAACTCAGAAGGAACTTAAATGTGCTTTCTGAATTTTTGGACCAGATTTTCAAGATGTGGAATTTCTTTTGGCAGAACTTTTTAGCCCCCATGTGCATTGCCAATTCACTGAAAAGACTAGGTCAGAAAACAACCTGACAAGTTAGCCCACAGAGGAGCAAAGGGAAGACCTTGATTTTTCTAATACCACCAGCATGCCCTATTTGAGGAAATGTAGGGAAGACTTGCTCCAAGCCATTAAGCTGTATTGTTCAAAACCTAATGAAAGGGCAAGTTTTGACAAATTAGTGCAAAATAAAGAAGAACATACAGGTCCCTTTATTGATAGCCTGTCTGAAATGGCTGAATCTATAATGGGCTTAGAAACAAATACGGATAGTGATATGGGAAGTATATGTTATAAGGGGATTTGGAAAACAGATATTACATAACTTCAAAGCTATCACCAATATACCAAGCTGAATTCCTGTAAAAATGTTTATTTGGATTCTGATTTGTATGTGCATAAATATAAGTTTATACATATATATGTAAACTCCATTTATTTTATAAAATTACCTCAGACACTACATATTGCCAGCTAATTAAAATAAAAATACCCCTCATTGTCTTGGAAATTTTTCTTCCTATCTATCTATTTTTGAGTATTAGAAGGCAAACAAGTTTTAATTCATTTCTAATATTTAGATGTTTAATGAGATTTAAGTTGCCGATCATAATCATTAATGCCAGAAAACATTTACCCATCAGATGATTGTTTTTTTTTTCTACAGAAAGATGAAGATAAGAATGTTTCAAAAATACTTTAACCTTGAAATGGAGGGCAGAGTCAAGATGGCAGCTTAGAAGCAACAAAAGTTCAGACCTCTGAAAACCCTTCCTTACCGATCACAAACTGAATGCTCATAGGGGGCTGAATTTCAAACTTAACAAAATGACAGAGGTGGGGAACCCTCCTTCTGGACTCAAATCAAAAGGTACGCCCCCCAAAGCTGAAATCCAAGAACACTTGGGTCTAAGGGGAAGACAAAAGGAATGTCCCAGGACCCCTCCCCCCAACCCAGAGCCCTGAGTCCCCAGCTGCAGTGGCATCCTCTAGGCAGGCAAAGGTGCTGGTCTGGAGGGTGTACCTTGAGAGCAACCTGGGCCAGGCTCAGAGTGTCCAACACAGGCATCATACTACAGGAAATTGTTAAAGAAAACTGATCCAATATCCTAGAACAAGTGGGAAAAATGGAGATTGAAAGAATACACAGATCACCTCCTGTATTTAATCCACAACTGACAACAACCAGGAATGTTACAGCCAAATTCAAAAACTATCAGACCAAAGAAAAGATATTACAAGCTGCCAAGAAGAAGTCATTCAAATACCACAGAACCACAGTGAGGATAACACAGGATCTGACGGCATCCACACTGAAAAATCAAAAGGTATGGAATAAGATATTCCGGAAAGCAAGGGAACTAGGTCTACAATCAAGAATCAACTACCTAGTAAAACTGACTATATTCTTACATGGTCATTCAACAAAATAGAAGAATTCCAAGAATTTGTAAAGAAAAGACCAGACCTGAACAGAAAATGTGATATCTAAGCACAGAACTCAAGAGAATCATCATAAGGTAATTAAAAAAAGAGGGGAAAAAAGAAAAACAAAACAACAACAACAAAAAATTTTAAGAGACTCAATAAGTTAAGAAAAGAGGTCATTGGTAATTCTTAAAAAACTATTGTTATTACCTGGGCAGCAAAAAGAAGTACACTTAGAGGAAACATTGACAAACTGTATAGGATGAAAGGACAAGACATAAATAGGTATATAGATATATGCATGCATAAATATATATGCATGTGTATGCATATGTATATACATATATATATAACTAGAGCTTAAAAATAGGTTAATATTAAAAGAAATGGGAAAAGAAACAAATGGGGGTAAATTTATATGTCACAAGGAAGCTCATGGTGGGAGGGGGGAGATCATCAATACACTGGAAGGGTAAAGAGGTCGGAGATAGGAAATATTCAACTCTTATGTGCTTTGAAATTGACCAAAAGAGGAAAGAACAATCCAATCCACTGGGGCAGAGAATAGATTTGCTCCCTATAGGGGAATAGAAGGGTAACAAATGGACTGGTGGGGAGGGAAGCAGTAGAAGGGAGGGAGGGGGCAAGGGTTAATTTTAGAAAGACTACAGGGAAAATAAGGGGGGGAATAAGAAGGGAAGGAGGTAGAAAGTGTAGTAAAATAAGGGTGGGAACTAGGGGGACTTATTAATAACAAACATTGGTGTAGAAGGAAATAGTGAAAGAAGAAAAGTCAGGAACAGGAGTAGAAATCAATATGCAGGGTAATACACAGCTAGTAATCATAACATTGAATGTGAATGGAATGAACACACCCATAAAACATGAGCAGAGTGGATTAGAATACAAAACACTACCATATGCTGTCTACAAGAAACACACATGAGGAAGTTAGATATGCATAGGGTGAAAGTAAGAAGATGGAGCCAAATCTATTGGGCATCAACTGATAAAAAGAAGGCAGGAGTAGCAATCATGAAATCTGACAAAGCCAAAGTAAAAGTAAATCTAGTTAAAAGACATAGGATTGGGAAGGCAATGACATCCTGATAAAAAGCAGTATAGACACTGAGGAAATATCTGTACTCAACATGTATGCACCAAGTGGCATAGCATCCAAATTTCTAAAGGAGAAACTAGAGGAGCTCAAGGATAAATAGATAGAAAAACTAAACTAGTGGGAGACCTGAAACTTCCTCTATCTGAACTAGATAAATCAAACCAAAAAATAAATAAGAAAGAGGTAAGAGAAGTGAATGAAATCTTAGAAAAATTAGAGTTAGTAGACATGTGGAGAAAAATAAATAGGGACAAAAAGGAATATACCTTCTTTTCTGCAGCACATGGTACATTCACAAATATTGACCATGAATTAGGGCATAAAAACATTGCCAACAAGTGCAAAAGAGAAGAAATAATAAATGCAAACTTCTCAGACCACAATGCAATGAAAATAATAATTATTAAGGGAACATGTAGAGGTAAATAGAAAATTAATTGGAAATTAAACAACACGATTCTCCAAAACCAGTTAGTTAAAGAACAAATCATAGCAACAATTAATAACTTCTTTGAAGAATATGACAATGATGAGATATCCTTCCAAAACCTAAGGGATGCAGCCAAAGCAGTACTCAGGGGGAAATTTATATCCTTGAGTTCATATATTAACAAATTAGGAAGTGCAAAGGTCAATGAATTGGGCATGCAAAGTAAAAAATTAGAAAGCGAACAAATTAAAAATCCTCAGATGAAGACTAAATTAGATATCCTAAAACTCAAAGGAGAAATTAATAAAACTGAAAGTCAAAGAACTATTGATTTAATAAATAAGACTAGAAGCTGGCACTTTGAAAAAACAAATAAAATAGACAAAGTACTAGTCAGTCTAATTAAAAAAAGGAAAGAAATAAACCAAATTGACAGTATCCAAGATGAAAAAGGAGACCTTACCTCTAATGAAGAGGAAATTAAGGCAATCATTAAAAACTACTATGCCCAATTATATGGCAACAAATATGGCAATCTAGATGATATGGATGAATACTTACAAAAATATAAATTGCCTAGACTAAAAGAGGAAGAAATACATTACCTTAACAACCCCATTTCAGAAAAAGAAATTGAACAAGCCATCAAAGAACTCCCTAAGAAAAATTCCACAGGAAAAAATGGATTCACAAATAAATTTTATCAAACATTCAAAAAACAACTAATCCCAATATTAAACAAACTATTTGACAGAATAAGCAAAGAAAGAGTTTTGGGAAATTACTTTCATGACACAAATATGGTACTGATCCCAAAGCCAGGCAGATCAAAAATAGAGAGAGAAAACTACAGAGCAATCTCCTTAATGAATATGAATGCAAAAACCTTAAATAGGATACCAGCAAAAAGGCTGTAGAAAGTGATCATGAGGGTTATTCATTATGACCAGGTAGGATTTACACCAGGAATGCAAGGCTTGTTCAATATTAGGAAAACCAACCACATAACTGACCATATTAACAAGCAAACTGACAAAAATCACATTTATCTCAATAGATGCAGAAAAAAAACCTTTAACAAAATAGAACATCCATTTCCATTGAAAACACTAGAAAGTATAGGAATAGAAGGGCCTTTCCAAAAAATAATAAACAGTATATATCTAAAACCATCAGCAAATATCATCTGCAATGGGGATAAACTAGAAGCCTTCCCAATAAGATCAGGAGTAAAACAAGGATGCCCATTATCACCTCTATTATTTAACATTGTACTAGAAACACTAGCAGTAGCAATTAGAGAAGAAAAAGAAATTGAAGGTATTAAAATTGGCAATGAGGAGACCAAGCTATTACTCTTTGCTGATGATATGACAGTTAACTTAAGGAATCCTAGAGAATCAACGAAAAAATTACTCAAAATAATAAACAACTTTAGCAAAGTTGCAGGATACAAAATAATCCCGGATAAGTCAACAGCATTTCTCTATATCTCTAACCCATTTCAGCAGCAAGAATTAGAAAGAGAAATCCCATTTAAAAACAGCCTAGATAATATAAAATACTTTGGAATCTATCTGCCGAGACAAATACAGGAACTATATGAACACAACTACAAAACACTTTCTACACAGTTAAAACTAGATCTAAACAATTGGAAAAACATTGGTTGCTCATGGGTGGGATGAGCTAACATAATAAAAATGACAATCCTACACAAATTAATTTACTTATTTAGTGCCATACCCATTGAACTACCAAAAAACTTCTTTAAGGAATTAGAAAAAAAAAAACACAACATAACTACGTTCATTTGAAAGAACAAAAGATCAAGGATATCCAGGGAAATAATAAAGAAGAAATACAAAGGAAGGTGGACTTTCAGTCCCAGATCTCAAACTCTATTATAAAGCAGTGGTCATCAAAACAATTTGGTACTGGCTAAGAGATAGAAAGGAGGATCAGTGGAATAGACTTGGAGTAAATGATCTCAGCAAGACAGTTTATGAAAAACCCAAAGACCCCAGCTTCTGGGACAAAAATCCATTATTTGATAAAAACTGCTGGGAAAATTGGAAGGCAGTGTGGGAGAGATTAGGTTTGAATCAACACCTCACACCATACACCAAGATAAATTCAGAATGGGTGAATGACTTGAACATAAAGAAGGAAACTATAAGTAAATTAGGTGATCACAGAATAATATACATGTCAGACCTGTGGGAAGGGAAAGACTTTGAAACCAAGCAAGACATAGAAAGAATCACAAAATGTAAAATAAACAATTTTGATTACATCAAATTAAAAAGGGTTTGTACCAACAAAACCAAAGCAACCACATTGAGAATGGAAACAACAAATTGGGAAACAATTTACATAACAAAATCCTCTGACAAAGGTTTAATTACTCAAATTTATAAAGAGCTAAATCAATATACAAAAAATCAACCCATTCTCCAATTGATAAATGGGCAAGGGACATGAATAGGCAGTTTTCAGATAAAGAAATCAAAACTACTAATAAGCACATGAAAAAGTACTCTAATGCAAAAATCTTAAACAAAAATCTTAAAACTTACTAGCAAAAAGACTTCAGCAAGTGATCAGTAGGGTAATTCACTATGATCAAGTAGGATTTATACCAGGGTTGCAGGGCTGGTTCAATATTAGGAAAACCATCCACATAATTAACCATACCAACAAGCAAACCAACAAAAAACACATGATTATCTCAATAGATGCAGAAAAAGACTTTGACAAAATACAGCACCCATTACTATTGAAAACACTAGAAAGTATAGGAATAGAAGGGCCTTTCCGAAAAATAATAAACAGTATATATCTAAAACCATTAGCAAATATCATCTGCAATGGGGATAAACTAGATGTATTCCCAATAAGATCAGGAGTGAAACAAGAATGCCCTTATCACCTCTATTATTTAACATTGTACTAGAAACACTAGCAGTAGTGATTAGAGAAGATAAAGAAATTGAAGGCATTAAAATAGGCAATGAGGAGACCAAGTTATCACTCTTTGTGGATGATACGATGGTCTACTTAAAGAATCCTAGAGAATCAACAAAAAAGCTAATCGAAATAATCCACAACTTTAGCAAGCTTGCAGGATACAAAATAAACCCACATAAGTCATCAACATTCCTATATATTTCCAACACATCTCAGCAGCAAAAATTAGAAAGAGAAATCACATTCAAAAGCACCTTAACCAAAATAAAATACTTAGGAATCTATCTCCCGAGACAAACATGGGAGCTATATGAACACAACTACAAATACCAAGCATTCTCCACACAAATAAAATGAGACTTTAGCAATTGGAAAAACATTAACTGCTCATGGGTAGGATGAGCCAATATAATAAAAATGAACATCCTACCCAAATTTATTTATCTATTTAGTGCCATATCCATTGAACTTCCAAAATTTTTTACTGAATTAGAAAAAACCATAACAAAGTTCATTTGGAAGAACAAAGAATCAAGGATATCCAGGTCAATATTGAAAAAAAAAATAGAAAGGAAGGTGGCCTTGCAGTTCCAGATCTCAAACTATACTATAAAGCAGTGGTCATTAAAACAATTTGGTACTGGGTAAGAGACAGAAAGAAGGTTCAGTGGAATAGACTTGGGGTAAGTGACCTCAGCAAGACAGTCTATGATAAACCCAAAGACCCCAGATTTTGGGACAAAAATCCACTATTTGACAAAAACTGCTGGGAAAACTGGAAGACAGTGTGGGAGAGATTAGGCCTAGGTCAATACCTCACACTCTACACCAAGATAAATTCAGAATGGGTGAATGACTTGAACATAAAGAAGGAAACTATAAGTAAATTAGGTGAACACAGAATAGTATACATGTCAGATCTTTGTGAAGGGAAAGATTTTAAAACCAAGCAAGACATAGAAAGAATCACAAAATGTAAAATAAATAATTTTGATTACATTAAATTAAAAAGTTTTTTTTGTACAAACAAAACCAATGTAACCAAAATTAGAAGGGAAGCAACAAATTGGTAAACAATCTTCATAACAAAAACCTCTGACAAAGGTCTAATTACTCAAATTTATAAAGAGCTAAATCAATTGTACAAAATATCAAGCCATTCTCCAATTGATAAATGGGCAAGGGACATGAATAGGCAGTTTTCAGATAAAGAAATCAAAACTATTAATAAGCACATGAAAAAGTGTTCTAAATCTCTGATAATCAAAGAGTTGCAAATCAAAACAACTCTGAGGGATCACCTCACACCAAGCAGATTGGCTAATATGACAGCAAATGAAAGTAATGAATTCTGGAGGGGATGTGGCAAAGTAGGGACATTAATTCATTGCTGGTGGAGTTGTGTATTGATCCAACCTTTCTGGAGGGCAATTTGGAACTATGCCCAAAGGGCGATAAAAGACTGTCTTCCCTTTGATCCATCCATAGCACTGCTGGGTTAGTACCCCAAAAAGACAATAAGGAAAAAGACTTGTACAAGAATATTCATAGCTGTGCTCTTTGTGGTGGCAAAAAACTGGAAAATGAGGTGATGCCCTTCAATTGGGGACTAGCTGAACAAATTGTGGTATATGTTGGAGATGGAATACTATTGTGCTCAAAGGAATAATAAAGTGGAGGAATTCCATGGAGACTTGAATGACCTCCAGGAAGTGATGCAGAGTGAGAGGAGCAGAACCAGGAGAACATTGTACACAGAGACTTATACACTGTGGTACAATCAAAAGTAATGGACTTCTCCATTAGTCTCTATGCAATGTCCCTGAACAACATGGCGAAAGGAGAAAGAAAAAAAAAGTAACACTACCCACAAGTAGAGGACAAATGATGGGAGTTAAAACACCAAGGAAGGACAATGTCTTGACTAAAAGGGTGGAGGGGATATGATCAAGGAGAGACTTTGAATGAACACCCTAATATGGAAACCAATAGCATGGAAATGGGCTCGAGTTGCAGATGCATGTGATACCCAGAAGAATCACGCATCACCAATGGGAGTGATGGGGGGAGAGAGGAGGGGGAAAAAAGCAATCTTTGTTTCTACTGAATAATGTTTGAAAATGACCATATAAAATAATGTTTAAAAATTATCTCACAATTATTGTAAAGGGGACAGCTGGGTGGCTCAGTGGATTGATAGCCAAGCCTTGGGTTCAAATCTGGAGTTAGACACTTCCTAGCTGTGAGACCATGAGCAAGTCACTTAACTCCCATTGCCTAGCCCTTACCACTCTTCTGCCTTGGAACCAATACACAGTATTGATTCTATGATGGAAGGTAAGGGTTTAAAAGAAAGAAAGAAATTATTATAACAAGTGCCATGCTAGGACACAAATAAATTGGTGTTTTTCCCAAGAATGAATCATGTCTCAGAGAAGGTAGTCAGCACTTTTCCTCAAGGAAGAAAATTTAGAAGTTGATGAAGGCATCTTCTGGAATTGCATCCTTCCCAGATTAAGTTTTACCTAAGCAATGGTAGTTCACTTCTTAGTTTTATCAGTGGCAAGATATAAACTTCAGATTGCCTAAGGGTCTCACTCCTAGACCCTTTTAGAAGTTCACTTTCTCCCTACTCCCTGACCACCTTCTACTTGGTAACATGTTCCAGTAACAGAAATATTTCCCCCTGTGAAAACGTATTGCTAGTAACAAATTTACTCGTTATCTCAATTGTTTGAAAGGTGAAAAATTCATTGGCAGTCTATAAACTCTTATTAAGCTCCTTCTAAGTGCCATAGGATAGTAGGTATAGACATGGAAGGGTTCTTTTAAATCTTCTTGTACAATTCCTTAACTCTACAGAAGTGGTAGCTGATGTCCCCCAAAATGAAGTGATTTGACTGAGGTCACACAGGCAGCAACAGCAGAGGTAGGATTCAAATTCAGGTCTTTCCATTTGAATAAATCAGACTTTATTTTTTGATGATTACATATTGCCAATGTGAATTGTCTAGACTTTTTCCCCTAATGACTTAACTATTTGCTTAAAAGGCTCAGTTAAATCAACCAATTATAATTTTATCTAGTTTCAACTTTGGAGTAATCTCAATACATGGATTTGTCAAATAAGCATCAGTCCAGTGTCTCTACACAAGGGATAGGGCCCTATAGTCACAGATATTGATTCAAGGTAGCTCATGCCACTGCCTTATCTAGCTGGCAATAGACAGCATTGAACTTCAGTGACTCTGACATATCAGATATCTACAATCCCCTAAAGTTGAGATTTATTTGAAAAATTGGCTATCTTTTTCAAAAGTTTAAGTGCTCAAGTGTTTGGGGTCAGTATTCTTCTTACAGGATTTCAGATAAAATACTCTTTTTAGAACAGTCAGTACTATATAGGATTGAATGTCAGGGTGAAAGTTTTATGTGAATGAAAACATATTCTGTACTAGAACTCTGTGGGCCTCATGGTGTTTTAGTTAAAAAGACTCAAATGAATGATAGGAGCCATTTGATAGGCATTCTTAAGGCAACTGGACAGCCATGTATAAAGCTGAAAATGAATTATCTCCTCTTGGTTTAACAACAAGAACAATAAAGAAGGACTCCAGGTAAAGATTGATGCATCAAAATAGCAGGATATTCTTATGTGGACACGTTTGTGTGAATCAGACAACAGGTTCACTTATTTTGTATGTATCTATAAAGTCCACCTATGGAATTCAGTGCCTATAAAGTTCAATTTTATGTCTGTAAAGAACATTTTTGTACTGCCTTCAGAGGTCAGATAATTCCTCACTGAGTGCATCCTCATAAGATGAAAAGATAAAGGTGAGAATTTGGACAGAAATTAAAGATGAAAATCTAACAGTTTTCTCCCAATAGTGTTTTTTTTTCTTTTTAAATTTCTTTTATATTTTACCATGTTTTTTCACAATATTTGAAATTTTTGATGTTTAGATAGTTTTCTTCAGTGAAACTTCAGGAGCTCATGTGGTCTGGATATTTAAAGTACTTTAGGCTCCAATGTGACTGTAGAAGAGGAGATCAAGAGTGAGCAGCAACAAATGTAATCATCCCAATTGTTCCTCAACAACCATATGGGGAGACTTATTCACTATCACTTTTTTCCATGAAGATGGGGACTCTGATGTATGATAATCCATTTTACGATTTTGCACAATTGTAAAAAATGTGAAATCCTCTGAAATCAAAATCACCTCGAAAGAATAATAGCAAAGTGTGAGTTGGTCTCCACCAGAAGGGGAGAGAGAAATTTTGAGAAGAGAGAAAAAACTATGAAAGAGGTCTTTTCTTCAAATCACCTCAGTCCCATGGTAGTTGTCTATGATGGATCAGTCTCCCTCAGAAAACAGATGAGAACATAGAAAGAAAAGACTTTACCTCTTGAGAAGTGGCTGCTTAACAAACGTCTACTATGTACTGTATGTCTCCATGCAAAGTATTGCCCTGTACCATAGGGTGAATGGTATAAAGTAGATAAACTGGATTAAATAAATTATTTTTTCAAATAATTTGAGTTGATGGGCACATTCTTTTTAAGGAGTTCAGGACTGAACTGGGGAAAAAACACTAACAACATGGGAAATATTATAAAATAGGATATCAAAAAATGAAAAAAGTAGAAAGAATAATGGCTCTACAGTCATGTCCAGTCATGCCATAGCTCTCATTCTTACTGCCTTGGCCAAGTCAGTTTCCTCTATGGGCCTCAGTTTCCTCTATATCTATGAAATTATTATATGCTACAAATCCTTTTATTTATTTATTTATGCTATTATATATAATATATATGTATTATTATTTATGCTATTAATTCTTTCATATAATACATAGAGCAAAATGCTGCCTCATATTAAGTAAACCAGTCTGAATATATAGAAATATATTTTTTGACAAATAGTGAAATATTCAATCAGACAGATAAATGGGGGCCAAATTATGCAGGCTATTGAATGCCAACCCAAGTAATTTGGATTTTGCTCTATTACCTGTAACACCAAAGTGCTTTTTGATTGCTAAACCATGTTTAATTTTGAAACAGTACATTTATTGCCATCCCCATTTTTCAGGTGAAAAAACTGAGGCTCAGATAATATATATATATATATATATATATATATAATAACTGAGGACTTGAGGATGATACCTAGATTTTGAACCTACATGACTGAGAAAATGAAAGTGCCCTTGATAGTAACAGGAAAGGTAGGAAAAGATGAGGGTAAATAATATAGCAAAGGCATTATTTTAGGATATATTGAGTTTGAGATGCTTATGAAATATCCAACCAGAGTTGTTCAAATTTAATACCTGATATGGAAATGGAACTTATGAGAGAAATTAGAACAAGTGATGTAGATCTAGGAATTATCTGTAGAGATATAATGTATGTGAGAAGATAATGAAATCACCAAAAGAGAAATTATAAAGGGTGAAAAGAAGACAAATCCTTTGGAGAAATTCATGGTTTTGAGTAAAAAAAAAACAACAGCATATATTAAGTGCCTACTATTTTCCAGATATTCTTCTTTTTTAATTTATTTTTTTGTTTTTAAAGGTATTTTATTATTATCAATGTCATGTAGTAATAATTTTCCACATGTTTTCTGAAGTTATAATATACAAATTTTCTCCCTCCCCCCTTCCTTATTGGGTTATACATGAACTATCATGCAAAATATATTTCCATATTGTTCACTGTAGTAAGAGAATGCTCACATAAATCCCAAACCCCCAAATAAAAGCACAAATTAAAATGAAAAATAACAAGGTTTGATCTGAATTCCAACTTCAACAGTGCTTTATCTGGAGGTGGACAGCCTTCTTTATGTTAAGTCCTTCAGAACTGTCCTGGATCATCATATTGTTGAGAGTATCTAAGTCTTTCACAGTTGAACATTGCACAATATTGCTGTTCCTGTGTTCAATGTTCTTCTGC
Source organism: Monodelphis domestica (assembly GCF_027887165.1). Taxonomy (NCBI): domain Eukaryota; kingdom Metazoa; phylum Chordata; class Mammalia; order Didelphimorphia; family Didelphidae; genus Monodelphis; species Monodelphis domestica. Next base: position 186,717,373 of record NC_077229.1, read on the forward strand.
TTCTGCTTATTTTATTCTCATAAGATCATGTAGGTCTTTCCAGCTTTTTCTGAAATCCTATAGTTTGTCATTTCTTACAGCACAATAGTACTCTATCACCATTACATACCACAACTTATTTAGCCATTTCCCAGTTGATGGACATTCCTTCAATTTCCAATTCTTTGCCACTGCAAAAACTCCTGCTATAAATATTTTTGTACAAATAAGTCCTCCCCCCCCATTTTCTTATCTCTTTAGGATACAAAGTCAGTAGTGGTATTACTGGGTCAAAAGATATGCACAACTTTATAGCCCTTTGGGCATAGTTCCAAATTGCCCTCCAGAATGGTTGAATCAGTTCACAATATGTACATTTATATATATATATATATATATATATATATATATATATATGCATTGCAGACATTGTTCTAAGTACTAGGGATTCAAAGAAAGGCCCAAGACAGTCCCTTGCCTTAAGAATTTCACAATCTAATGGGGGGAAGATAACACATAAAAAGGAGCTGGAAAGGGCAGAGAATACCTGACACAAGAGCATGATGAAGTCTTGTAACTAGGGTGTTAAATGATAACTTGAATGCCCTAGTCATCTTCCTTAATTGGTGGAAGATGTTGGAAGATCTCTTCAATGTTTTACCCTCTCCCCTCTCCAATCAGAGGGATAGACAAGACATAATGGATAGGGGCATTGAGGAAGTATGAATTTCAGGATTGATATCATCTTGCAGGATGGTGAATTTCTACAGATCATGAACTCCAGGAGAGTAGCTAAGTGAGAAATAATGAGATGGATATCTTAGGTGACCTCCTCAACTGGAGGATCTCATCCACTACTTTCTCCAAACAGTAGAGGGGAGGGACCAAGTGGCTGGGAACTGCTGAGAAGGTGTAAGTTTCAAAGTTGATATCATCTTTTAGAATGACAAGATTTTGGAGCTTCAGAAGTAGCCATGGTTAATGGATTTGTTCCATATGAAGAACTAGCAAAAGAGATCATAAATGAGGGGTCAGAAGAATCTAAGAGAAAAATAGGGGAATTGCCACCAATATCTAGAGATGAGAGAAAATCTGAGAATAGAGGAAGATCAACACTCTGAAATATTGCAAAGGGGTCAAGAAGGGTGCAGACTAACTTCGGAGGGAGCAATTTTAGTTGAAAAGTATGATAGAAAGACATATTAGAAGATTTAAACATAAATGAGAGGAGAACAACTAAAAGCAGCAGATGTAGACAGCTTTCTCAATGCATTTAGCCAAGAGTAGGGGGAGAGACAAAATGTTAGTTATCAGGGTTGGTTGGATCAAATATAGGCTTTCTAAGAATAAGAGGAATATGAATGTATTTGTAGGCCACATACAAGGAGTCGTTAGATAAAAGGAAATTAAAGATTAAAGAAAAAGAGGGGATGAAAAAGAAATGATCTACTAGAAAAGGTGGGAAGGAATGAGTTTGAAGGTACATCTTCTTGGGTAGAAGAAGGGCTGGCTCTTTATGAAAGATAAAACTGAAAGAAATCATAGTTGAAGACACAAGTGATGTGAAATGCCTTCGATTTTGTTTTCTTTTGTTTTTGTTTTTTTGCAATGAAGTTTGAGGAGAATAATTGAACTGAGAAGGGAGGGGAGAAGAGGAATACTACTAATGGGGACTTGAGGAGAGATGAAAATATTTGGAGTTGCCACTACAATGGCTACAACATTCCTGAGGAAGGGATGTCCAGCTTCTGCCTGAGTAGAGGAAATCCATCAACTTTCAAAGCAGCCCTTTCGATGTGTGGATAGTCTTTAATATTAGGGAATTCTCACCCTTTGATATCACGTCTAAACTTACCTTTGCAACTTGTGTCCTTTGACTTTGATTTTTCCTTCCAAAGCCAAATAGAATAAATATAATCTGTCCTCCATGTAATAACTCTTGATATATTTGAAGATATGGTGCTCTAAACCTTCTCTTCTTCAAGCTAAAATTTTCTATGAGTACATTTTTAACTCTTTAAGAACATTACTGATGTCCAGAATTGAACAAAATATTCCTGTTGAGGTCTGATGACAATGGGGTACAGAAAGACTATCACTTCTTTATTCCTAGAAGCTAGCCTTCTGTTAATGTGGTCCAATATCTCAGTAGCTTTTTTAACTCCCATATTGCAATGTTGACTGATATTGAGCTTTACCATCCACGACAACCTTGAGATCATTTTCAGAATAACTATTAACTATATCTCATACATCTTCTACTTTACAGTTTATTTGTTTTGTACCCAAGTAGATACGTCCCTATAGAATTTTATGTTCATATCTTCAATTCAGCCAGCAGTTCTAAAAATGTGACATGTTCAGGGGTGTCTATAATGTCAAAATCATTTTTCATAATAATATTGACATTCAATTTTAATATAATAAATATCAACAGATATAACCCACATTAAAACCTATATGGGGTACTTTTTAATAATTTTAATTGTATAAAGGGGTCCTAAAAAAAAACTTGAAGAACCATGGTTAAAGCCTTTTGGATCCTGACTCTGTGTTCTAGTCTGTTAGCTATCACCCCCAACCCAGCAAATTCAATTAATTCATCATGTATGTCTTTATCCATGTCAATGATAATATATTAAATATCACAGGTCCCAGGCACAGATATTCTTTCCTTCCTGTTCTCTAAAGGTTCTCCATTTGACAACTATTATGCCTCCTATCATATTATTGGATTGTAGACTTTTATATTCCCAGAGACTATAACAAAAAAAAAAAACAACACACCATTAACACTAAATAAATGTTGAATTAAATTGAATGAAAATAGCCCTATTAAAAACAGTCCTCATTGAGGTGGGATAGGTACAGAGGAAATGAGTTGGGTGGTGAATATAAATATAAATTTCTTTTGAAGCATTGTGCATTAATAATAATTATTATAATAATAAATAGTAATAGTGTTAACAATATTTGTATTTGTATAGTTCTTTAAAATTTGCAAAGGACTGCATATACATCTTCATTTGATCTATATAATAATCTTTAAAGGTTGATATTATTATCCACATTTTACAGATGAAGACTGTGGTAGATTAAGGAAAAATTGCCAAGAAACCATACATGTAGCAAATGTCACAGCTTGAATTTTAATTTAGGTTTTCTTGACTTCAGACCCAGCATTCTATTGTTTGCTTCCCTGAGCAGGGATATGGCATATATCATGGGATTACTTTGGCAACTGCATACAGGATGACAGAATTAGAAAGACAACCAGAGACTGGAAAGTAGTAGTCATTAATCTAATGAGACTAATAACACCCTGGTTTAGGAGAGTAGATGGGAAGGGGGATGTGTAAGGAGAAGAAGGGAAATAGCCAAGTTGAATCTGTCAGCTACTGAGGAGTGCAATACTCAAGATGTGATAACTGGATGTGTTGGAGAAAGGTAAAAAAAAAAATATATATATATATATATATATATATATATATATATATATATATATATATATATATCGTGAATGATTGAAGCTAAGACTCTGTGAGCCCAAAGTGATTCAGCTGAATTCTTCAGATATTTATTGAGGGCTTAGCACTGTGCTAGGGAGTGGACCCTCCATTTCAAAGGAAATACAAACAAGGACCCTGGCATTGGGGAGTATACAGCTGAGTATGCTGGGAATAGGAAGGGCTTACTCTGAGGCATACCAAATTTCAAGTGTCATTGGGCCATCTAAGTGGAAATATCCTGTAAATAATTGGATATACAGGGCTGAAGAAAAGATGAAAGATATGTTGCAGATGTAGATTTGAGCAATAAGTTATTATTTATAAGAATATTGTAGCCAAGATGACTCAAAATTGGAGCACATATTTCCTTTCAGCTTTCCAAAGGCTTTTAGCAAAATTTGTTTCTGAAACATAGAGAAACTAGGGAAAAAAACATCATCTATTTATCAAAAAAGAAAAAAGAAAATTGAATCAAATATTCAAAAGCTATAATCACCCCTAAAAAGATACATTATTAAGGAAGTCAACACAATATCATTTTCCATGCCAAAAAACTTCACATTACTTAAATGAAAAGAAGCTCAAAACTATGCAGAGTACAAAAGAGACCCTTATAAATGACATAAGTTAAAATAATGATATATGATTAGGGATAAAATCTAATGGGATGACATACATGCTTAAAATAAGTTTGTTCTCCATAGGAAAAGGGAGAGAGGCAAAAATCAAGGGAGAAAAATGAGAACACAAATAAAACTTTTTACTAATACCAAAATGAAAGGAATTCAGTGCTTGAAAAATTAATAGCATAAAAGGATATTTGCTTTTATATTAGAAAATTCTCTATTTTATATATATATATATATATATATATATATATATAGCATTTAAAACTCACCCTATAGAAAATAAGACTACTAAAGTAATGTATAACGTAAAAAACAGCCTTGATTGCTAATATCTGACAAATTGGTGCTTTGAGTAGTATAGCTATAAACTTTTTTTCTAGCAATATGGAAAATAAATCTCTCCTCTTCCTGGTTTGAATATGTAGGTTAAATTCATTGATCTTTTTCTTTGGAGAAGCATAAATTCTGACCCTTGAATGTATTATTTTCTGACTTTTTTCTTCTCAATGTAGGTTATAACAGATAAAAATATTTTTCTTTGCCTCTCATCGTGCCAACTAAAAAAAAATGAAACCTATTCTAATGATTTGATATGATGGAGAAAATACTGAATTTTCAGTCCAAGGGCCTAGATTCAAATCTTGGTTTACCTACTTAGTATGTGTAATAAAAAAATCATGTTACTACTTCTTTAGGGCTTGATTTCTTCATGAATAAAACAAGGTGGTTAGATTTTTATAGTCTCTAAAAGTCCCTTCAAGGTCTGAAATGGATATTTTTTCTCATTTTCATCACAGGAGTACAGAATTTATCAATTATTTATAGATTCAAGGTAATAAAGGGTTTGATTCTCCAGCTATCTGAGACACACCAATGCCAGTTCTAAAAGAATAAGACTGTGTCAAGATTTTGAATAATAACAGGGATAGCATCTAGACTTAAGATTTCATTGCTACAGGGAGTATTTGAATATGGAACTTCCCTCTACCAATGTAAATTGGCAGCTTCATCTTCCAATATTAGAAGTTAACTTACTTCATTGAAGTTAAATAACTAACCCAGCGGTTGCATGTGTCAAAGGTAAGACTTAAATACAGATCTAGGGGGCAGCTGGGTGACTCAGTGGATTGAGAGCCAGGCCAAGAGATGGGAAGTCCTAGGTTCAAATTTGACCTCAGACACATCCTAGCTGTGTGACCCTGGGCAAGTCACTTGACCCCCATTGTCTAGCCCTTACCACTTTTCTGCGTTGGAGCCAATACACAGTATTGATTCTAAGATGAAAGATAAGGGTTAAAAAAAAAAGGTTAAAAAACAGATCTACCACTGTCTCCAAGGGTAGCTTACTGTACCCTAAACTATTCAGCCCCTCTAATAATAATGTCATTAAAACTAGCATATGCATTTTACAAATTGAACATATCCACTGAAAAGTTAAGGCTCTAATCAATTAGTGATTTTTTCGTTTTTTACATCATTCTATACTCTTACAGAGGAAGAAAAAAACATATACCTTATTTCGTTCAAAAAACATTGATTTCTGGATTGAATTGTCCAGATGTTTTGCTTTCATATGGCCATAGCATACATCTGGTCTTTATCGCCAGAGAAGATTTCACAGCCTCTTCTGTATCTCATTACAGTGACCAGCAGTTCTTACTGGCAGGACATTATTCTTGTCCAACCAACATCCTGTATTTTCTGTTTTCCCATGTTCTTTTCTCAGTGGTGATGAGAAAACAAATGTCACTGCTCCTCTCTCCCTACACCCAATTCACATCGTTATAAGCTCTTAGTTTCCCCCCTTCCCTTTTGCATATAAGATTGTACTATTTTTCTTCAATTTCATGACTTTTGTAATTTTTCTCTGAGACTTTACATACTCTGATATTTTTAAATGGCTATAGTCAGATGAAGATAGAGACCTGTGCTTATAGCTTTATCATCAGGAGATGTACTCATAAGGGGAAGAATACATATATATATATATATGTATATGTATATATAATCATTCCCAGTTGCTACACCATAGTTCTGTATTATAACAATGTTTAGTTGCAGGGTAAGGATGAGAATATGGGGCCAATCCAGGCATTGCTACATTCTAAACTCATTCAGCTTTTGAGACCTTTTGGTTTTTCTCAGTTTTATCTTAGGCACTTACTTGCCAAGTCATTGTCTATGGAGATGTGCAATTACATTTATGTACTGATCTTTGTTTCTCCAAGGCAATATTTACACTCTAGGACTCTACACTTGTCAAATCTAAGCCAGGATTTGGTCATGGTTGGCATAGCACAGGCACAATGTGACTGCTGCCTCCAGCAGATTAAAGGCATTTCAAAAGCACAACATATAGTCAGCATTATTGAAAGGCTGGTGCATTGAGGCTGCTGAATGGAGCTGATGTTATTACTGATTTTACATATTTATCAAACAAAGTATGTGAAATGCTTTCATTTCATAGAATAACAGTAAAGCAGAAATCCATATCCACTCTTAATGAAATGGGAATTTATTTTATGCTTCAGATCTGTCTTGACAATATTATTTAATGTAGCATTTTCTGGTTGCTAGTGGTTATGCTGACTATATTTCACAGGGGCATAATAATGTCATTCCAAAGTTGTTGGGTTTTTTAATTGGAAAAAGTGTGACACAAAAGACATAACACCCAAAACTGTCCTGTGACATTTTCATTTTTTTCCATGCGCCCTGAAGGAAACAGTTACAGATTAGGATCACATTGAAAACTGGTTTAGAGTTCATTGAATCTAACTGTCTAATTTTATAGATGAAGAAAATAAGCCCTCTAAGAGGTTAAGGAAATTACCCAAGGTCATATATTCTATCCCCTGATTTTAAATGTTTCCACTGGCTTTCAACCTTGTCTGGAACTCTTTTCCTCATCTTTACCTCCTGGCTTCTCTGGCTTTTTTTTTTTATGTCTCAGTTAAAGTTTTGCCTTCTGCAAGAAATCTTTATCAGACATCCTTAATCTTAATGCCTTCTCTCTGAGATTACTCTCCATTTATCCTGCATGTATCTTATTTGTGTGTTTTCCTTCTTTTCCCAAATGTATTTCATTTGGTAGGGCTACTAAAAATAATTATTTCTTCTCCAGAATCTTGAAATGAGCAAAAAAATGGTTAAAATGGACCATGAAAGAACTTGTGCTATGGCAGAAAGAGCACTGAATTTAGAATCAGAGGAATTCATTTCAAATTCTAGTTCTGCTTCCTACTACTTATTAGACCTTGCACAATTCACTTAACCTCTCTAAACCTTAATTTTCTCTTCTGTAAAATGAAGAGTTTTAGGCTAGATGACTGCAAAGGTCCTTTTCAGCTCTACATCTTTGATCTTATGTCCAAGATTGAGATTGTCAAGATATGACTTAATGTATATTTGGTTATTTGTCCCAGGAATTTCCATTATTTTCTCAAATTTTGTCCTCTAGACTATCTTTGTGTCATAATGTACAATTTCAATTTCAAATATAGTTGCAGATGCATAGAAAAAAAGGAAAATACCACTGGTCACTTGGATGTTATCCTATCCAAGTTTTGGGAGGAAGATATAAGGCCAAAGGTATCAAGATTATGTCTAGTAACCAAAAAGATAAATCTCTATAAAGTGAGGGAGAGGGGAAGGAGGAGAGAGCTAGAGAAGCTATATAGAAATTTAGATAAATAAGGTTATGGAGTCAGATACTCATATGATTTTACCTCAGTCTTTTCAGAAAAGTAGGAAGATAGTTTTCTTCTCCATGTTCAAAAGTTAGGTTTTTGGGGTATTTGGTAAGAGGAGCGACTACTTGTATAAGTGAACTGCAAAGGCAATAAAAATAGAATAGGAAGAATATTAAGAACTAGTGAGAGCCTGAGATTTTTTTAACCATTAATTTGTATCAAGTGAAAAAAAAAGCAAAAGATATTTTTAAAGTTTAATTATTGTCTTTTTATTTATATACTTTTATGCTTTCTTCATCAATTACCTTCCATCAAAACCTCCACTGTAACAAAAATATTTAATCAAAACAAACCAATATAGTAACAGTAGGCATTTTACATCACATTCCACACCTGTGCTATCCTTTCCTCCACAAAAGAGGAAAGATGTGTTCCTTCTTTCTCCAGAAACAAAAAATATTCCTTAAAATTAATAATAAATTAGTTACATTTTGGTTCTATCTTCATTTGCATTATTTTAGTACTGTAAGTTCTCTTGACTCTGCTTATTTCTTTTAGCATCATGAGTATGAAACTATAAAAATCTTCCCAAGTGTTCCTTAATTTGTTGTAGAGATCTTTTTTCATTACAATAATATTCCATCATATTCTTTTGCCACAATTTGTCCAGTCATTCACTAGGACTGAATCTCATTTTGTTTCCAGTTTTTTTTTTTGTTACCACAAAAGAACTGGAAGGAAAATCTTGGTGTGTGAATATTTTCCATCTTTGACCTTCTTGTTGTATAGGTACATGGTGAGATTCCTGGGTCAAAGGGTATGAACAAACATGCTTTTTATTGTATGATCCAAATTGTTTCCCAGAATGGTTTGACAAGTTCAAATTCATTCATCAGTGGGTTAATGTACATGCCCTTTCATAGTCACTCCAATTTTTACTTTTTCCATCTTTTATCATTTTTGCAAATTTGAAAGATATAAAATGGAACCTCAGAATTATTCTGATTTGTATGTCTCTTATTTGTGATTTTGAACAATCAGTCTTATGGTTGTTGATAATTTGCAATTCTGTTGAAAACTTTTTCATGAATGGCTCTTGATCTTACACTTATGTGATGTTATAATGGGCATTGTGACAAGTATTAGGTTTTCTATAGTCAGGATTTGGGATATGTAGTATTTAATTGAATAGTTATTCTAAACCAACTTATTCAAGCATACATTCTGACAATATAGGGCAATTTGGCATAACTGAACCAGCTTATGCTTCTCTCTGGCTCTTAGAAAAAGTGGATGCTACTCTGCCCTTTTCTGGGTAGAGTTGAGAATCATATTTAACTTAGATGTGCATTAGAATTTCTATCAATCAAATTGTTGAACTACTAGGTTCATAATATAGACTAAGTTGTAACCAGGTCACAAATCCAAGAGTTGAGGACCTAGATGACTGGGTCAAACAATATTAATGCCTTTACCAAGAGGAGATAAATGATTAGGTGGCTAGCAAGAGTTGAAAGGAACTATTACCTAATGGTGTTCTGTGGAAAAAGAAAACTTTTGTTACTTCAAAGTAGACCTACTTTCATGATTCTCTGTATTCTGATTTAGCAAACAGCCTTACCACATACAGAGCAATGTGCTTTGTGCTTAAAAAAAGACAAAAAGTTTAAGGATAGTTTTGTTTGCTACCATTAAGGAGATTACAGTGTAATGAAATCCATAATCGATTGGACCCAAGTCCTAACCAGGTTAAAAAATAATTGTATACCTGGCAAGGATGAAAGCCTCTGGGAAAGTGATTTTGCCTTCATTTCTCTGTAAGATACAATCAAAAGTTTAGAAAGTATGTAAAAATGCTCTAGCCTAATCTGTAACTGAACAAGAATCTGCTCTACAACGTACCCTGCATGTGACCATCTAGTCTATATGTCAGGATATTCAAGGAGGAAAAAAAAACAACTTATGGTCTTTTAAAGAAACTTCAAGGGGCACCTAGGTGCATCAGTGGATCAAGAGCCAGGCTTAGAGATGAGAGGTCCTAGGTTCAATTATGACCTCAAATGTTTCCTAGCTGTGTGACTCTGGGCAAATCACTTAATCCTCATTGCCCTTACCAGTCTTCTGCCTTGGAACCAGTATATAGGAAAGGGAAAGAAAGGAAGAAAGGAAGAAAGGAAGAAAGAAAGAAAGAAAGAAAGAAAGAAAGAAAGAAAGAAAGAAAGAAAGAAAGAAAGAAAGAAAGAAAGAAAGAGAGAGAGAGAGAGAGAAAGAGAGAAAGAGAAAGAGAGAAAGAAAGAGAGAAAGAAAGAAGAAAGAAAGAGAGAAAGAAGAAAGAAAGAGAGAAAGAGAGAAAGAAAGAAAGAGAGAAAGAAAGAAAGAGAGAAAGAAAGAAAGAGAGAAAGAAAGACAGAGAAAGGAAAAAGAAAGGAAGATGGTAGAAATGTTACTGTCTTTTTATATCAAATGCAAATTAGTCCCTTTTTTTTACTTCCATCTATATCTAATTCTATACAGTAAAAAAGAATAAGTTTTCCATGTAACAAGTTATCAGATACTTTAAGTCAGCTGTTGTGTACCCTCTGGGTCTTGCTTTCTTCTGCCAATAGATTTCCAGGTTCTTCAAGAAAGTCTTTAAATGATCTGAATCCAGGGTCCTTATCATGCTGGTTCCCAGCTTTGGACACATTCCAAATTATCAGTGTCCATAAAAATGTGGTGTCCAGAATTGGGTACTATATTTTAATTATGGCCTAACTAGGAAGATTAAGGAAGGACTCTTTCCTGGTCCTGAGAAGTATGCTTTTTTTCCCCTATACCATTAACATTTTATTATTTGTTTATTTTTAAAACAGTTTTAAAAAATATTCAGTTCCAAATTTTCTCTTTCTCTCCAGCTTCTTCCCCATTCACTGAGAAGGCAAGCTCTGATATCAGTTGTACTTGTGAACTCATTAAAAAATGTATTCTCTTTTGCTTTTTATGTCACCTTCATTTCCAAGTATCTCTCTCCCTTACATAGTGAGCCACCCCTATTAATAAATGTAAAACAAAACAGAACAATGGTTTCAAAATAGTTTAACACAATCAGTCAACTATGTCTGATCCATGTCTGACAGCATATGCAATATTTTATATCCAGAGTCTCTTTCCCCTATAAAAAGTAGGGGGAAAGTAGTACATTTAACTATTTCTTCAAGGACCAAGCTTGATCACTATCACATATATATATATATATATATATATATATATATATAAACACATTTAGGGGCACTTGGGTGGCTCAGTGGATTGAGAGCCAGGCCTAGAGGTGGGAGGTCCTAGGTTCAAATCTGGCCCCAGACACCTCCCAGCTGTGTGACCCTGGGCAAGTCACCCAACCCCCATTCCCTAGCCCCCACCACTGCTCCTCCTTGGAACCAATACAGAGCATTGATTCCAAGATGGAAGGTAAGGGTTTTAAAAATATACAAATAAATAAATAAGTATACACATTCTATTTCATTCATTAGATTTTTTTCCATTTATGTTATTGTAGTCCTTATGTTTACTGTTTTCCTGATTCTGCTTACCTCACCTTGCATATGCCCATATAGGTCTTCTCATCCTTTTCTGAGTTCTTCATACTTATTATTTTTTGTCATAGTAATATTCTAATACATTTTATACTCAGTATTTTTTAAAAAATTAATATTTTCCCCAATTACATGTAAAAACAATTTCTAGCATTAAAAAAAAAATTGAGTCTCTTTCCCTCCTTCCCTCCCCTTTCCCCTTCTGAGATGGTAAGCAAATCTCATAGAGATTTTCCATGTGAAATCTTGTAAAACATTTTTCCATATTAAACCTTTTGTGGAAGGAAACTCAAACAAAAAATGAAGAAAGAAAGTGAAATAGTAAGCTTTGATCTGGATTCAGATTCCATCCTTTTTTTTTTCTGTAAGCCATTGGTTTTTTTCATCATACAAACATAAATATACAATTATAAAACAACCCTTTGGGGTTGTTTTGGATCATCATATTACTGAGAATAAACAAGTTATACCCATCATACAATATTGTTGATACTGTGTACCATGTTCTCCTGGTTCTGTTCCCTTCATTCTGCATCAGTTCGTGTAAATCTTCCCAGTTTTTCTGAAATCCTCCTCATTGTTTCTTCCAGCACAACAGTATCCCATCACAGTCACATACCACAATTTAGCCCTTCCCCAGTACATGGGTATCCCCACTTTCCACCAATTGGTAAACCTTCCTCTTTGGGCCACTCAGGGCCCTGATTAGGATTTTTGGCTCCTGGCCCACGACTTCTTTCATGGAAAGGCACTCTCCTCCCTCTCCAACCCCAATCCTTTAGAGGTCGGGCATCCTCCAGCCTCTCCATTTCTCCCTTATACAGGGCGGACCCTCAGCTCTATTGTGAGAGTTGGGCTCATGCCATCGCCTTCAGCCCTGCAGAGAGCTGCCTCCTCCTTTCTCCAGGAAGTCTTAGAAGAGCTTAATGATCACTTTCAGGTTTAGAGAGGGCTTTCATCACCATTGCTGTGTGAGCTAGGAGCTCTGTGAGTCTCACTCTGCTCATTTTATGGATGGAGAAACTAAGGCAGAAAACCTGAGCTTGCTCTTACACCTTGCCTCTGCCCCCTTCTTGGAGTCAGCCCCTGGGCCAGGGTTTCCCTGTCTTGGTGTCCTTGGGCTTTATCCTGGGAACAGGACCTGGGGCTGCCCCTGCTTCCCTTTTCACTGTTCCCAGAGGCCAGGATCTTGCTCCATCTCCTCCTCTTCCTCCTCTTCCTCCTCCTCCTCCTACTCCTCCTTCTCCTCCTCCTCCTCCTCCTCCCCTCCTCCTCCTCGAGAAGTATGCTTTTTAAGGCAGTGTATGATTTCTTGAACAACTTGATTGTTGTATCCTAATGTGGAGCTTCTAGTGAAATTCACAAATAGTAGCAGTATTGTCAAATTGAAACGATTCTGAAAAAAGAGCTTTTGAGAAATGAATTTCATTATTCAGTGAATCATTCAGCTGGGTTGCATGCTCAAATCGTATATATTTATTAACTTGAAGACTTCACCAACCCTCAACTTCCTTATTTTATAAAATGGGGAGAATAATACACAAGTATTACTTCATGGGGTTATGTGATGAAACTTTAAATCATAAACTTTAAAACACTACTTTAACTTGAGTAATTAGTATTCTTTCAAAACAATGACCTTTAAATGATTAATGACACAGGGAAGCACAATGCTTTAGAATGCAAACACCTGTGTAAAATACTTGGAAGGAGCAAGGCCGATATTGCAGTGTTGCTTTTAAACATAGTGAAAAGCAATGAATTAGTCTCTAGAGGTCAGGTAACAAATAAAATTGGAAGGAAGGACAAGAAATTGACATAAAATATGAGTGGGAATAAATAATAATGTACTTATGAACATCCCATTTTCTTCATCAATAACAGTGTTCCACTGTGGACCTCAACATTTCATTCCTACATGTGTGAAGAAATACATTACAGGACTCATGGTCCAACTCAATCCTTTCTTTCTAAGGGTTTAAGTAGTTAAGCTTCTAAGAAATTAAGTAACTTGGCCAAGATTATCCCAATTTGTGGCAGAGCCAGAATCTAAACCCAGCTAGTCATTCCAAATTGAAGTCTTTCTACTGTTTCTTGTTACCATTGAAATCTTTCAAGGATTTTAAGATCATCCACCACCCATACTTGAACTCCAAAGACTAACCTCTCTGCTTCCTTTAGTGCTTTTAAAAATCTTGACTAGTACAAAGATTCATGTTTTCAATATGAATACTACTACAATTGATTCTGTAAAAGGGAAAATTTTGAAACACAATAATCAATTAGGAATCAGAATTGTTGGTGACCCAAAAGGCAATGGATAGTCCACTGTAGAATCATAAGCAGGCTTCTATGTATTTCCAAAATGACATGTTTAAGAAATGATATAAATAACATTGAAGAAATGTATGATTGGAAATGAGGATAAGCTAATCACCATGGTTAAAACTACAACTAGTAAGTGGTCATCCAAAATTCATCCATAATGCTCAAGGTAAAGAAACTTTTAGAGAAGATTTGTAGTACATCTATGTAGGAAAATTGAACATTAATAGAAGGTATGGACAGTTTGCCCTCTGCATTGATAGAAAGACTACTCATATCAATGATCCTTCCTAACCTTCTCCTTTGGTATGATCCTTCACTCTTTCTTTCTTCAAGAAATTCACTAGTAGGAAATCTCATTCTCCCACAAGACTGAATAGGATACAGTACTCATATCTCATTAGAATAATCTGTCCCTCTAAAGAGATAATCTGATTGGAAGAAAGGGTCATGGGCTCTAGAGACTCCATATAAGGAAGAAGTTCAGCACAATTCCCCCCCCCCATTTCCTATTAGCTACACCACTTTTGATACCTTCTTTCCTCCTCTTTTCCTTGTTTCTCTCTCTTTTGTATGTTATCTTCACCTATGAGATTGATTGAGGGCCAGGACTGGGGAGCAAGTAAGTGGCATAGTGGATAAGATTAGAATCAAGAAGACCTGGGTTCAAAGCTACCCTCAGTCAGTGGCTATATAGCCATAACTTCATATTTAAAATGAGGCTAATAATAAGACTTATCACTGAGGGTTGTTATAAGGATCAAATACAATGTTATAAAGTACTTTGCCAAACAGAAATCACCATGTTAAAACTCCAGTTATTATATTGAACAAGAGAGATTCCAAGATAAAGAAAACATGGTCTCTTTACTTGGAGATAACACTTTATTCTTATTAGTTTTATGGTTGTTGGCAAAAGAACAAAAAAAAGAAAAAATCTCATAAAAGAAAAGCATATTTCTAGGCGAGTCTTCAATTTTAAGACCAATGTTAGGAGTTCAAATGAAGGGGAACGATTTAAATTGAATCTGAATCAGTTCACCTCTTCTCTAATATTTATTTGGTAAAATCCTTTACACTATTTGTCAAAGTCTGAAATAAGAAAATACCATGAACAAGAAATAATTTAAGAAGGGAACATTATGTACTATCTGAATTTGTCATAGTAGTTGAAAAATAAATGTTATTTGTAAGAATACATTGAAAATAAGTAGATTAAAGAGAATGTATTCTTTTCTATTGAACAAGCACATGAGGTGGCCTCTGAGGCCTTCAATTACAAAGCCCCAGAAATGCCAAGGAATGAGGGGCCAAGAGAGGCAATATACTTGGATAAACAAACAATACAATGTGACTAAGAGCCTTTTCAACACTATCCTTTTTTCCCCATTAACTAATTCATTCATCTTACAACAAACATTTATTTAGCACCAACTCTATGATTCATTGTCCAAGGAGAAATAAAAAGATGAACAAAATAGAGTCCTGACTTTAAGGAGGCTTAGTATATTTGTGAATTGTCAGGCTTATTCTTCTATTCATCTACTGGTCAATCTGGTTTAAACTCCATGGAAAAAGATGTCCATTAATCCTGCCCCTACCTTTTTCTAGCCTCTTTTTGTGTTGTCCCCCCACCCCATTTTATTTTGACTTCCCTGAGAACAAAAAGTATTTTTCTTAATCACATTCCCAGAACATATCACAGTGCCTGACACAGAGTAGGAACTTAAAGAATCTTTATTGGATTGGATTGGATTGGATTTGCTTATTTTTTATCTTCTTTTTCCTTCTCTCTCAAAACACTATTTGTTATATAGAATGGAAATCTTGGAAGAGGAAGGCAAGGTAGCAAAGAAACCCATGATGTTATATTTTAAGAAGATAAATTCATCAACAAAACTTATAAAATAAATGAGTCTATGAGACAACAAGAATATTAGAAGTCAAAAGTCTTAAATAAAATAAAAGGAAATGTAAGAAATATAAAGTACATAACATCTGACCTGAAAATAAGATAAAAAAGAGGGAATGATAACCATTGTGCTTCCTTACAACAATATTTTTAAAAGTTCAAATGCTATATATTTTTTAAAATTAGAAATAAAAACATCCCAGATCTAGAGAACAAAAATAAACAAACAATCCATTAATACCTTATTAGTGGCACCCCACCATAAAATGATGGTCAAATGTGAATGACTATTAATAACACAAGTATCTAGGATAGTGATGGCAAAACCTGCCATCACTGAGTGCCCAAACTGACACTCTCATACCACATATGAGCCATCCTCTTGCTCCAGACAGGGGAGGGAGAAAGTGCTCCCATTCGGCTGCTGGGCATGTGTGGATGAAGTAAAAAATGTCCCTGGATGTGAGGTAGAGATGGGAAGGGGAGTAGTCACCTCTGTCAGCCATGCCATAGGTTCACCAATGCGGATCTAGGACAACTCCAAAAGACTAATGTTGAAAAAGGCTATCCACTGCTATGGAAGAAATTTACAAAGTCTGAATTCAGATTAAAGCAAGCTTTTCTTCACTTCATTTCCTCCATGAACTTTTCTTTAGTGTAAGC
This sequence comes from Monodelphis domestica, assembly GCF_027887165.1. Lineage (NCBI taxonomy): Eukaryota > Metazoa > Chordata > Mammalia > Didelphimorphia > Didelphidae > Monodelphis > Monodelphis domestica. The sequence goes on from NC_077229.1 coordinate 186,733,654, forward strand.
AATAAGTGTTTTCTTTCACAACATAATGAATATGGAAATATATGTTGTAGAATAACATATGTATAAACTATATTCATGCAACCTGCCATATTGGAGAAGAGGGAGTAATGGGAGGTAAGGAGAGAATATGGACCACAAAATGTCAGGAAACAATAATGGGAGAACATACTTTATAAAAGAGTCCTCAAAGTTTAAAAGAAGAAGGAATTCCTTGACTAAAATTCAGAGCTTTCCCATGAAAGAAAAAAAAAATTCATTGTCCAAACATCCAGAAAGAATCAAGTTAGGAATAAAGGGACCCATGACAAAAAAAGATATCCATTGCCATAGAAAGAACAGAGTTTGAATGCAGATTAAAATGTACCATTCTTTAAATTTGTTTTCTCTATGAATTCTTCTCTAATGTAAGTGATATATATCTTGTTTCACAACAAGACAATAACAGGGAAATATATTTTATATGATACTATATTTACAACCTATATCATATTACCTGCCTTATTAGGGAGGGAGTGTTGTGAGAAGGAGGGAAGAAAAAAAGAATAAGACATAGCTTTTTAGGTATAACTAATGTGAGAATTTGTTTCTCTTGGATAAGCATATTTATAATGATTTATTATGTTTTTATAATAAATCATATGTATTATAGTACATTGTTTCATATATAAACACCTATAAATATACATACATATACACAATAGTAACTTAAAAAAAAAAGAACAAGGAACTACAGATAGTATTACACAAGACCAGATGGCTGCTAGGGGGAAAAAAAGAGAGTCAATAGAAGAATAGTGTTTCATTGGTTTTTACCAATGTTCCAGTGGTCTTTATCTTTTTTAAGTGGTAAAAGAAATAGACTTACAACTAGCAATACATTATCCATAAATTTTCAGTATAATACTATGGGAGAGGAAGAGAGAAGAATATATCTTTCAATTATTTCTCATGAAAAGATTGACTGATTAAAGCATTTGTTTTAAAAAATAGTGAGTCCAAAGAAACCAAGGAATATGAATTCATTCATCTGAACAATTGGAATGATTGTGATATAATGCTAACATTCTAATGAGAAAAAAGTATACCTTAAGAATCTAAATGTCTTTAAATATTATCGATGGAATTAAATGAGCAAAATAGAAGTCCTAGATTGGATCCCGTTCTGAGGATCTGAAGAGAAAAAGAGACTAGAGCATAAAAATAATAATACTATAATTTAGAACAGAGAAAGAAGAGATTGGAACTCATATCACAAAATTGTGATACATGAGAAAAAGATTATACAGGATGGAATAAGAAGTAGAAAGAATGGAACTCACTCATACGAAAAGAACAAGGAGAGTTGAACACACATTTTCATTTAGAAATACATCAAATTCAAAAAGAAAACAAGGAAACATGATAGGCTAGATGGAAGAGAGAAAGAATATTACCAAGGAGAGAATAATCTTAAACTTCCTGAGTCTGAAGGAAGAATTTAGAAGAAAGAACTACAAAATAAGTGAGGCACTTTAAATTGCCTCAGACAATTGGAGAATGACTGAGCAAATTTTCATACATGAATGCTGTCACAAGAAATGAAAAAAGGCAATTTTCAAAAATCATGGTTACTATGAAATAACAGTGAAATATGCTGAATGTGGAACATGACATATAAGAAATACAATATTGTAAAGAAAAAAAATCAACTTTGTAATTTTTTTTTTAAAATTCTGATCAATGCAATGAAAAACAATGTCTCCAGAAGACTTAAAAACATTTTACTTATGTCATTACAGAGAAGTGATAGAATCAATGCACAAGCAGAGACATATGCTTTTGGATATAGTCACTGGGTTGATTCATTTTACTTGAGTGTTCTTATTTATTACAAAAAGTTTCTTTATTTTATTTAGTTGTTAATAGGGGAGATGGTTTAAGAGGAAGGAGGTTAGCAATAGTAATGCAAATATAAGGTCATTGTAACTCTTCTTTACTGCACAGAAGAAAATTAAAGGAAATTCAGAAGGTAGTACAAAAAAGGACAGTTTTGAAAGTAAGGAGCATGTATCAAGTAACATGAAATAGATCTTCATAGTTTCAATAGGACCATCTTTTATGTTTTGTATTTTAATAGTTAAAATTAAATAATGAGGCTGCTAGTAGCTTTAGTAAGCTTTATTACATCAAAGTATTAAGATTAAAAAGAAGGAAAGGTAGGAATGTGCTAGAAAGTTGATTAGCTTACTACCCTTTTTTCCTTTCATTTGAGGGATTGAAGCTTACCATCAACAGGATTTCCTTCAGGTTCCAAACCCATGCCAGAAGAGCCAGCACTCGCTTGGTCTCACCTGATGAGCAGTTTTCTCCACCCATTAGCTCTTGTATCTCAGGAACCAATCATAGTTCCTTAATTTTCCAGTCACCCCCTAGTGCAGTGCTTGTGGAATCAGTTTCCTGCCTCATTGGTTTCAACTTCCTTTCTCTCAGGGTTTGTCTATGCCTGCACATCTTAATGGTAAATGACCTCCAGGTCACTGATTGATGATGTCAAACAAGGCTATGTAATGGGGGGAGAGGGTGCTTTCCAATAGTATATATGTTAATGCCCCTTTCTATGCTTAAGTTTGGAATAAAAAAATTGAAAAAAATAAGTACTCTATCTCTTATAAATGAAATAGATAGATAGATAGATAGATAGATAGATAGATAGATAGATAGATAGATAGATAGATGGATAGATGGATGGTTAGACTGATTGATTGATAGAGCATTTGTTAATCACTTGTTATATACTAGGTATTGTGCTAAGAACAGAGGATACTATTAAAAATAAGGACAATCCTTATCCAATAAAATAGCACAATGGATAAAGCATAGGCCTTGGAATCAGAAACTTAGTTCAAATCCTTTCCCAGACATTTGCTAGCCATGTGAAATCCTCTGTATTTTGCAATAATTATAGCACATCTAACAGGAGCCTTGTGAAGGTCAAATGAGATAATGTAAGCAAAGCAGTTCACAAACATTATAAGGGCTTTATAAATTCTATTTATTGTTATTACCTTCAATTAGCCTACATTTTAATGGGGGAGAACAACATAAAAAAGGACTTAGAAAACAAGTAATGGTGACATGACTTGTTAAATAAGGTAGGCAAGTCTAGAACACAAGAAATAGAGATGGAAGTCAAATGAGTATGACTTAGACATCACATAAAATAGTGAACAAGGCCAAGGACCCATTAATCAGAAGAGAGATTCATAGAGTGTAGGCATTTCCAGAATGAAAAGACTTTTCATCTATCTATCTTTCTATCTATGTATAATCTATCCCTTCCAAAATCTTATACATATGTTTCAGAGATACGGCATATTTATAAATAAGGAAAAACTAATTAATTAATTATAATAATTAAATGATTGATCATTAATAAATAATTATTTGGGTAATTTGATTGTTGTGTCTAGATGAGCAAATGGATTTATTTTAAAGATACACTTTTTACACACTTTAAAGATATATAATGAAACTGTTAAATAATAAAGCATAATAGTATGGGAATATAATAGCTTTTCAGAAGGAATACTATTTTTTTGTGTTCAGATATGTACCATATATGACAAAAAGCTAAAGTAAAATTAAAATATCTCTATTTGTGAATCTGAAGAAAGTTTTCAACATAAATGTATTCCTCTTTCTCTACATAGCTCAATTAAAAGACAGCATTTTATTTTATTTTCTATTCATCTTTGTATTTTTAATTGTTTTTTATAAGTGTGAGAAAGAGCAAGACACTCAATTTAGCTAGATTATAGAATGCAAAACAGGGGGGAATATATAATAAACCTTTAAAAGTGTGTTGGAACCAAATTGTGATGAATTTTAAATGCCAAAGTAGTATGTTTTTGATCCTAGAGGAAATATAATGACCACTGGTGATTATTCAGAAAGATAACTTGAAACTTAGGAAGGTCATTTTGGCACCTTCCTAGAAGAAAAATTGTCATTGGGGAGACTGGACGCATGGCGACCAGCTAAGAATGTAATGATCCAGACAGAAGGTTATAGGCTTTCCATCTAATTTTGGCTATATTAGTTTTATTCATACAAAAAACTTTTTTATTTAATATATTCTAAATTATCCATTTTATATCTCACAAAGTTTTCTAATTTCTTGTTTATTCATAAATTCCTCTGCTATCCATTAATCTAATAGATAATATTCTCCTTGCTCTTCTAATTTGCTTATGATATCTCTCTTTATTCCTAGATTATTTATTCATTTTGATTTTATCTTACTAAATGATGTGTGATATTGGCCTATATCTAGTTTCTACCAGGCTTCTTTCTAGTTTTCCCAACAATTTTTGACAAATAATGAATTTTTATCCCCCAAATTTGGATGTTTATTTTTGTTAAACACAAGGTTACCATAATATTTTACAAGAGTCTGTTGTATGCTTCTTTTTCACTAATCTACTTTTCTATTTCATAGCTAGTACCAGATAGTTTTGTTAATTACTGCTCTAAAATATCATTTAAAATTGGATATACCTCCACTCTTTACATTTTTATTAGTTCCTTTGATATTTTTGACCTTTTGTTTTTCCAAATTAATTTTGTTATTTTTCCTAGTTCAATAATTATTTGGTAATGTAATTGAGATGACACTATTTTTATATACAGATAGAGGTCTCATAGCTAAAATATGTAGAGAATTTTGTCAGATTGATAAGACTATGATCTATTCCCCAACTGATAGTCAAAATATATGAACAGAGTTTTATGAATAAATCAAAGATATATGTGTGTGGAAAATGCTCTAAATCATTATTGGTTAGAAAAAGGCAAAACAAAACAGTTCTAAAATATCATCTCACATGTATCAAACTGACTAAAATTATAAAAGCATAAAGTGAAACAGGGGCATTAATACACTGTTGGTGAACTGTGAACTGATCAATTATGGAGAATAATCCAGAATTTTGACCAAAGAGTTATAAAACTGTATTTACTTTTTAACCCTGTGTTAAGCTTATTTCCTAAAATGATTAGGGGAAAAGGAAAAGAACCTATATGTTCTAAAATTTTATAGCAGCTTTTTTATGGTGGCAAAGAGCTAGAGACTGAAGGGATGCCCAACAATTGGGAAATACCTAAACAAGTTATGGCATATAATTTTGATGGAATACTACTGCACCTTAAGAAGTGAAAAAAGTTTAATTTTATAAAGTAGAAAGACCTACATAAAGTTATAGAAGCTGAAATTAGCAGAACCTAGAGAACACTAAATACAGCAACAGAAATACTTTTTGAATAATGACTCACTAATGAAATCTGAATAACGAATGTCCACCTTCTAAATAACAGATAAATAGAAATAAGCAAAACATGGTTTTATATATACTTTTTTTTTTTGTCAAATGATGCCTTTTCTCATGGAGGAGGAAAGGAAGAGAAGGAGTTAACTGGGTATTTTAATGTAAAAAATAAACAAATAAGTTTAAGTTTTAAAGAAAAGTCATGAAGCCCATTACTATTGGAGTGGCTATGTGAATAAAGAAGAGAGGACATAGAGAAGTGTTTTATGGAGAGTAGGAGTAAATATTGACTGCTACTAGGATATGGGTTGGGTTGGTAGTTTAGGGAGCTAAATGGTATAATGGATAGAGCAATGGACCTGGAGTGAGGAAGATTTATCTTCATGAGTTCAAATCTGGCCTCAAATACTTACTGTGTGACCATGGACAAACCCCTTAACCTATTTGCCTCAGTTTCCTCATTTGTAAAATGAGCTGGAGAAGGAAATATCAAACCACTTCAACATTTTGAGACAAGAAAACTTCAAATGAGGTTACAAAGAAAGATTTGGACATGACTGAAAAACTACTGAACAAAAAATATGGTGCAGTGAGTGAAAATAAGGAGTTAAGAATAATCCAATTTCTACAAACCTGGGTAATTGGATAGTAGTAACCTGGTGAAGTTAGAAAGGGGTCAGGTTTTTTTTTTTTTGTGGGGGGGGATAATGTAATGAAAGCTATGGTGTAGATAATGAGATCTGTGAATTAAACAACTCTTGGGCCTTTTACTTGCCAGTTACTGACTTCAAAGAGTGTAAGAATCCCTAATCCAATCCAATCTCTTTATATAACAGACATGCTCATGGAGGCCTGATACATTTAGTGAAATATATAAAATAATGTAACTAATGCATAAGCATTTGAACTAGAATTTAGGTGTCCTGGCTTCTATCCCAGTATTCTTCTAGTATTTATACTCTAGGAGGAGAGGTAGCTGTGACTTAATGGTAAAGAGGCTAGAATCAGGAAGAAGTGAGGTAAAATCCAGCTTCAGATAATTCCTAGCTGTATGACTCTAGGCAAGTCACTTAATCTTTGCCTTAAAAAGGATCCAGAGGACTTCCGGGTAAGTATGGCTGCAGAGTAGATGCAACTTGTTTCCTCTCCTCAGATCCAATGACACAGATGACCGCAAAAGACCCTCCCAAAATAAAAAACAACCATCCTCAGAAGAACGGAAAGACCCCACAACAAGGCAAAGCTTTGAAGGTATACCGGGGGGATTCTGGCAACTCCACAATATAAGAGAAAGAAAAGCTGACCCACCCTCCTCTCCCCCACCAAACAGCCTGAGCCAGAGTTAAAGTCAGCACTGGCCAGAATCAACAAGTGAGGGAGGGGCACCCCAGGACTGAACAACTGGCAGCCCCAGGTCTGGGGACCTGAATAAGATAAGGTCCTTCTCCTGAGAGTACAAATACCTGAAACCCCGGAAGGCAGGCTGGGGAACACAGACCTCAGGCTCCCAGAAGTAGCGCACTGTAATCACTGAGTGCTTGAAGGTATCCCCTGATGTGAGCAAGGAGCACCTACAGGTCTTGGGTGTTAGCTAAGACCACCAAAGACTTTCACCTGAGAGCACTAACTCCCAAAACGCCAGCAGGCAGAGGAGGGCAGTCCTTGGGCCTCCCCAAGAAGACAGCACAGCTACAGAGAACCTAGAATTAGCCTGAGACTAAAGCCTTGACCATTAGACCCTTATACTGAGGGCAAGTACTACTCATTCAGATTTCTGATTGGAAAGGGGAGGAAGGAGGAAAAAAACACAGAGATGTCAAACTGTATCCAAGAACCCCAACACCCAAACACCAAGAAAAGCAAGAAGAAGGGGATGACTTTGGATACATTTTATGGAGGGAAAAAACAAAAAAACAGAGAAAACAGCAGAAGAGGAAGCGCAAACAAATGCTCCAAAACCTTCCAAAACAAATGGGAATTGTCCACAAGCTCTTGAAGAATTTAAATTGGAAGTTATCAAAAAGACGGAAGCCTTCTGGCAGGAAAAATGGGAAATAATGCAAAAGGAACTCAGCAATCAGAATCATAAAAAAACACAACTATAGAAACAGCTTGAGGCCTCAAATAGCAGGATAGAAAAAAACTGGAAAGGAAAACCAGGCTTTAAATGTCAGACTCAGGCAACTGGAAGAAAATGATCTTGCAAAAGAGCAAGACTTAATAAAGCAAAGCCAAAATACTAAGAAATTAGAAGAGAACATAAAATATCTCATTGACAAGGTGACAGACCTGGAAAACAAGGAAGGAGAGACAATCTGAGAATCATTGGACTACCAGAAAAGCCATAAATAAACAGTAATCTTGATATCATAATACAAGATATCATCCAAGAAAATTGCCCTGAGATTCTAGAACAAGGGGGCAATATAGGCATTGAAAGAGTACACAGAACACCTTCTACATTAAATCCCCAAAAGCCAACTCCCAGGAATGTTATGCCAAATTCCAAAGCTTTCAAGCTAAGGAGAGAATCCTACAAGAAGTCAGAAAAAGACAATTTAGATATAAAGGAATGCCAATCAGAGGCACACAAGACCTTGCAATTTCCACACTGAACAACAGTAAGGCATGGAACATGATATTTAGAAAGGCAAGAGAGCTGGGTCTTCAACCAAGAATCAGCTATCCATCAAAACTGACTATATACTTCCAGGGGAAAGTATGGGCATTCAACAAAATAGAAGATTTCCAAGTTTTTGTAAAGAAAAGACCAGAGCCCTGTGGAAAGTTTGACATCCAAACACAAAGAGTAAGGAAAATTTGAAAAGGTAAATATGAAGGAAAGGGAAAAGGAGAAAAATGTTATTTTTTTCTTTTATTCAAACTCTCTTCTATAAGGACATTTATATCAATTTATATATATGTATATATTAATATGTGGGGAAAATGTAATGTGTAACTCAAAAATTGTATGCATCATTATAGTAGTTAGAAGAATCACACATAGGGAATGATTGGGGCATTAAGACAATATGGAGAAAAGGGGGGTGAAAGAAAGAAAAATGGAGGGGGTGAATCATTGATGGTATTAAGATATACTTCATGAAATAGAAAGAAAACTAAATAGAATAATCTTTCTTACACAAAGATACATATGGGAAGGGGAGGGGAAGGAATTTCCTATAAGGAGGAGAGGAAGAAAGTGCTAACTGGTATTACTTAAACCTTACTCTCATTGAAATCAACTCTGAGAGCAGAGCACATCTAGATCCATTGGGATCTTGAACTTTATCTTATCCAACAGGGTAAGAGAGAAGGGGAAATTAAGGAGGGGTGGGGAGAGGGAATATAAAAAGGGAGGGAATGAGAGGGGGGAGGGGAAGGGAACAAAAAGGGAGGGGCTAGAAAAGGAAGCATATCAAGGGAGGGGACTAGGGGGACTTGTCTAAAGTAAATCACTGGTTTAAAAGGTTATAGCTAAAGAAGAAAGGTCAGAATTAGGGGAGGATATCAAAATGCCAGGGAGTCCATAAATGACAATCGTAACTTTGAACATGAATGGGATGAACCCACCCATAAAACGTAGATGAATAGCTGAATGTATTAGAATCCAAAACCCTACCATTTGTTGTCTTCAAGAAACACATATGAGGTGGGTAGACACTCACAAGGTTAGAATTAAAGGTTGGAGTAAGAACTTTTGGGCCTCAACTGATAGAAAGAAGGCAGGAGTTGCAATCATGATATCTGACAAAGCCAAAGCAAAAATAGACCAGATCAAAAGGGATAGGGAAGGTAAATATATTCTGATAAAAGGGAGTATAGACAATGAGGAATTATCACTAATCAACATATATGCACCAAATGGTATGGCACCCACATTTCTAATGGAGAAACTAGGAGAATTGAAGGAGAAAATAGATAATAAAACTATACTAGTTGGAGATCTGAACCAACCACTATCAAATTTAGATAAATCAAACCAAAAAATAAATAATAAAGAGGTAAAAGATGTAAATGAAATCTTAGCAAAATTAGAGTTAATAGACGTATGGAGAAAAATAAATAGGGACAAAAAGGAATACACCTTTCTCTCAGCACCACATGGCACATTCACAAAGATTGACCATACACTAGGTCACAGAAACATGGCACAGAAATGCAGAAAAGCAGAAATAATAAATGCAACCTTTTCAGATCATAAAGCAATGAAAATAATGATCAGGAAGGGTACATGGAGAAACAAATAAAAAAATAATTGGAAATTAAGTAATATGATACTCCAAAATCAGTTAGTTAGAGAAGAAATCATAGAAATAATTAATAATTTCATCAAGGAAAATGACAATGGTGAGACATCTTTTCAAACCTTATGGGATGAAGCTAAAGGAGTTATCAGTGGAAAATTCATATCCCTGAGTGCATATATTAACAAACTAGGGAGGGCAGAGATCAATGAATTGGAAATGCAAATCAAAAAACTTGAAAGTGAACAAATTAACCCCCCCCAAAAAGAAAACCAAACTAGAGATCCTAAAAATTAAGGGAGAAATTAATAAAATCGAAAGTGATAGGACTATTAAACTAATAAACAAGACTAGAAGCTGATACTTTGAAAAAACAGACAAAATAGACAAAGTACTGGTCAATCTAATTTAAAAAAGGATAAAAAGAAAGGCAAATTAACAGCATCAAAGATGAAAAGGGGGACCTCACCTCCAATGAAGAGGAAATTAAGGCAATCATTAAAAACTACTTTGCCCAAATATATGGCAATAAATATACCAACCTAGGTGATATGAATGAATATTTACAAAAATATAAACTGCCTAGACTAAGAGAAGAAGAAATAGAATTCTTAAATAATCCCATATCAGAAAAAGCAATCCAACAATCCATCAAAGAATTCCCTAAGAAAAAAAAAATCCCCAGATCCTGATGGATTCACAAGTAAATTCTATCAAACATTCAAAGAACAGCTAACCTCAATACTATACTAACTATTTGACATAATAAGCAAAGAGGGAGTTCTACCAAATTTCTTTTATGACACAAACATGGTATTGATTCCAAACCCAGCCAGGTCAAAAATGGAGGAAGAAAACTATAGACCAATATCTCTAATGAATATAGATGCAAAAATCTTAAATAGGATACTAGCAAAAAAGACTCCAACAAGTGATCAGGAGGATCATTCACTATGATTAAGTAGGATTTATACCAGGAATGCAGGGTTGGTTCAATATTAGGAAAACCATCCACATAATTGACCATATCTACAAAAAAAAAAAACAACAAAATAAACAGACAAAAATCACATGATTATCTCAATAGATGCAGAAAAAGCCTTTGATAAAATACAACACCCATTCCTATTAAAAACATTAGAAAGCATAGGAATAGAAAGGTCATTCCTAAAAATAATAAACAGTATATATCTAAAGCCATCAATTAACATCTACAATGGGGATAAACTAGATGCATTCCCAATAAAATCAGGAGTGAAACAAGGATGCCTATTATCACCTCTATTATTTAACATTGTACTAGAAACACTAGTAGTAGCAATTAGAGAAGAAAAAGAAATTGAAGGCATCAAAATAGGCAAGGAGGAGACCAAGCTATCACTCTTTGTGGATGATATGATGGTCTACTTAAGGAATCCTAGAGAATCAACCAAAAAGCTAGTTGAAATAATCAACAACTTTAGCAAACTTGCAGTATACAAAATAAACCCACCTAAGTCTTCAGCATTTCTATATATTTCCAACACAGCTGAGCAGCAAGAATTAGAAAGAAAAATCCCATTCAAAATCACCTTAAACAAAATAAAATACTTAGGAATTTATCTCCCGAGACAAACACAGGAACTATGTGAACACAACTACAAAACACTCTCTAAGCAAATAAAACTAGACATGAGCAATTGGAAAAATATTAATTGCTCATGGCTAGGATGAACCAGTATAATAAAAATGACCATCCTACCCAAGCTTATTTATCTATTTAGTGCTATACCCATTGAACTTCCAAATTTTTTTTTTACTGACTTAGAAAAAACCATAACAAAGTTTATTTGGAAGAACAAACGGTCAAACGATATCCAGGGAAATAATGAAAAATAATACAAAGGAAGGTGGCCTTTGAGTCCCAGATCTCAAACTCTATTATAAAGCAATGGTCATCAAAACAATTTGGTACTGGTTAAGAGACAGAAAGGAGGATCAGTGGAATAGACTTAGGGTAAGTGACCCCAGTAAGACAGTATATGACAAACCTAAAGAGCCCAGCTTCTGGGACAAAAACCCACTATTTGACAAAAACTGCTGGGAAAAGTGGAAGACAGTGTGGGAGAGATTAGGTTTGGATCAACACCTCACACCATACACCAAGATAAATTCAGAATGGGTGAATGACTTGAACATAAAGAAGAAAATTATAAGTAAATTAGGTGATCACTGAATAATATACATGTCAGACCTATGGGAAGGGAAAGACTTTAAAGCCAAGCAACACATAGAAAGAGTCACAAAATAGAAAATAAATAATTTTGATTACATTAAATTAAAAAGTTTTTGTACAAACTAAACCAAAGCAACCACATTGAGAATGGAAGCAACAAATTGAGAAATAATTTTCATAACAAAATCCTCTGAAAAAGGTTTAATTACTCAAATTTATAAAGAGCTAAATCAATTGTACAAAAAATCAACCCATTCTCCAATTGATAAATGGGCAAGGGACATGAATAGGTAGTTTTCAGATAAAGAAAACAAAACTATTAATAAACACATGAAAAAGTGCTCTAAATCTATGATAATTAGAGAGTTGCAAATCAAAACAACTCTGAGGTATCACCTCACACCAAGCAGATTGGCTAATATGACAGCAAAGGAAAGTAATGAATGCTGGGGGGGATGTGGCAAAGTAGGGACATTAATTCGTTGCTGGTGGAGTTGTGAATTGATCCAGCTATTCTGGAGGGCAATTTGGAACTATGCCCAAAGGGTGATAAAAGAATGTTTGCCCTATGATCCAGCGATAGCACTGCTGGGTTTGTACCCCAAAGAGATAATAAGGAAAAAGATATGTACAAGGATATACATAGCTGCGCTCTTTGTGGTGACCTAAAATTGGAAAATGAGGGGATGCCCTTCAATTGGGGAATGACTGAACAAATTGTGGCATATGTTGGTGATGGAATACTATTGTGCTCAAAGGAATAATAAAGTGGAGGAATTCCATTGCGACTGGAACAACCTCCAGGAAGTGATGCAGAACGAAAGGAGAAGAACCAGGAAAACATTGTACACAGAGATTGACACACTGTGGTACAAGAGAAAGTAATGGACTTCTCCATTAGTGTCAATGCAATGTCCCTGAACATTCTGCAGGGATTTAGGGAAAAAAAAACACTATCCACAAGCAAAGGACAAACGGTGGGAGTAACAACACTGAAGATAAGCAACTGCTTGACTACAGGGGTGGAAGGGACAGGAATGAGGAGAGACTCTAAATGAACACCCTAATATGAATACCAACAACATGGAAATGGTTTTGAAGCAAGCACACATGTGATACCCAGTGGAATCGCGTGTCGGCTATGGGAGGGGTTGTGGGTGGGTGGGGGGGGACGGGAGGATAAGAAAAGGATCTTTGTTTCCAAGGAATATTGTTTGAAAATAACCAAATAAAATAATGTTTAAATTGGGAAAAAAGAAAAAAGAACTGAGCATGAGCTAAGGAAAATAATGTCACAATTCCAGAGAACTGTTATTAAACAGTTACTAGGCAGAAAACCAAGAGTCCCATATCTTCTGGATGGGAGCAACCAGAACTAGTCTTAGGCCATTTTCTGAAGCAGCTGGCCTTTCAGTCTTCGGACCTGGAAAATAAGGTGGTTGGAATAAATTACCTCTATAGCCAAAAAAAAAAAAGGATCCACTAGATCCAATGAAGATAGAAATGGCAAACCACATCACTATCTTTGCCAAGAAAATCCCATAGCTACAGTCCACAGGGTCATGAAGAACCAGATACAACTAAACAACAAATATAAATTATAATCTGGAGAGGTTTAAAGAAACTGCAACATTTCAAGGGCCAGGAAAAAGGCAGAGCAGGAGGAATTTTAGTAGACAGAGGATAATTAGAATGCTCTGTTTCAGAGGCACTGGCACAAGCAGAAGACAAAAATACACACAGATGAATTGCTTAAGTCAAGATACAGCAAGGTTTATATGGTGGTAGGAAATTGATATTGAAAGTAAATATGCCTGAATCACAATTTTGTTTGTATTTCTTGTGAAAGCAGGCATACATGGCAGAGAGTGGGTGGGCCTCAGCCTCCTGGAGTGAGTACTGGTCAGGAAGGTGGGTCAGTGTGAAACTAAAAAGCTTCTTAGTTTGAATAGTTGGCTGTTTCTGGTTGATGGATAATAGAACTGCCATTGGAGACATTGGAGAAATAAAGATCTAGTCAAAAGGGTTCTGAGCCTGGAGTCAAGAGTAAAACGTATTTAATTCCCATTTTTCACAGTTAGAAGCCGTATAAATGAAGGTGGAATGGAATAGAGGTTAGAGTGACCCCAAGGGTCAGAGGGACATGGGTTTAAGACCTGCTTACATCAAGTAGTAGCTGTGTGACCCTCTGCAGTCTCCTTCACCACTCAATATCCCAAGTATTATTATAAGGAGTTTACTTTTTGGAAGTTCTCGATATTATATTGGAAATTTCATATATTATATAGAAATTCTCTATATCATAACTCTCTTCCTTTCCCAAATTACCCCAATGAAGGTAATTTGCTTAATTTCTTTAAACCCTGACTTCCTAATCTACAAAATAAAGATAATATGGCACATACTACCTACCTCACATATTAGGGAAATCAGATGAAGACTCATGGATACAAATTATATAAATACTCATTATTAATATTCTGATACACTGCACTGAAAGTCAGAGGACTGTGACTTGGTAGTTTCTGGCAAAATTCATCAAAGTTTATTTAAGGAGAAAAGTATTCCTAACACCCAGTCAAATTGTATTCATCATGTTTTAAGAGTAACAACCTTGTTCATTTTTATTTGAAAAAGTTGGGAACTGAGTCCTCTCTAATTATTGAACTCTCTGGTAAATTACAGTGTCATTGAGTGTGGGTAATGCTTTCCTTGTTTGGTCTTTTTTTCCCTTTCCTGGTTCTATCACTTAATTGTGCTATAAAATATTTCCATTTTCTGATGAAGTTCAATATATTAGATAACAATTTGAAAAGCCCTCTTTTCCTCTCAATTAAAAGTCTCTCCTACTTATGGACACTCCAGTTCAATTATATTACCATATGGTCAAGGAGAGAAATGACAGGTCACTGAGAGAGATAGAGAGATTTTCCAGTTAGCCATTAACATTAGAACACATATTGTTTCTCATTTTTGGCAATCAGCCTTTGCTCTAGAAACTCCAAAGCAATGTTAATTTAATAATGCAGGCGAGAGTTCAGTGATGGGAAAACCAGTCAGCCTTGCTGGAGCTCAGTGCACATTCTTAAAACCATCTTTTCTACATAGAAAAGACAAGAAATCCCTTCGTTCACAGAAGGAAATGGTTTCTGCCTCTTCCTGGGCAAAATACAGGAATTAAACCCTCACAGCATGTACTTATAAGAGCACTGCTAAGGCCATTTAGAAAAGGGTGTCAACTTTTTGCTTTTGCAGCAGGGTGGTTGTTTTGTTTTTGTTTTTGTTTTTGTTTTTTTCTTGGAGATATTGAAAGCTGAAGATACTTTGTGCCCTCATGATTTTTTTCAGGAAAGTAAAGAGAATGTGCATGTCTGGGTTCATGTATTTGTATGTGTGTGTGTTTGAGGGGAGACAATCTGGACAAATTATTTAACAGAAGTTATATAAATATATAAATATATTTTATTTAATTATCATTATTATATTATATATATATATACATTAATATAAAAAATTATTAATAAAAAACAAAAAATAAATAAAAACTCAACCTCAGTATTCTTAAATGTAAAATAGATCTACCAATAGCACCAACCCCAACAGGGATGTCGTGAGGACCAACTGACATAATTTGGAAAGCATTTTTAAAACTTTAAGGAGCTACCCAAATGCTAGCTATTACAATAATCACAACTACCAGGGATGAGCAGTGTCCTGCAACCACCAACATAGGGGGAGGGGGTTAGAAGCTTTGAGAATAACACAGCCATACAAAATAATCCTAGTTCATAGACAATAGATCTAATTGGACAGTGGATTTGCCTCTAGCCATCAGATATTTTTCAAGAGAGCTAGAATTTCCTTCCAAATACCATTCTGAAGCTTACCTCCTCAAGGAAGCAGAAATGTCACTGGGGGTCAATCCCACCCAAAAACCCTCCTTCCTCCACCACCCACCAATTGCAAAGTCCAAAAAAATGCATGAAAACAGATTCATAGGTAACAACGGAATGCCTACCTGCATTCATATTTATAATTGGTAGCTTGTATTTTTCTGTTTCTGACACTCTGTCTCATATTCTCTCTAGTGTTCAATAATAGATAACTTTTTTTAGAACATTTAAGAATATGGCTAGTCGGATATTGAGGGTAGAACTTTAGAGGCAAATGACTCCCTCCAATATGGTAGACTCATAGAAGGACGATGGAGTTGATTCAACAAGCAATTGTTAGAGGCACCTAATATGTCAAGGCAATGTATTGTGTACACACTTCAAAGTGTGGTTTTTTAGGTTCTTGGCTTAATATGAGCAAACCCACGTTAGTAAATTCCTTAGCATTCATTAAGATGGACCAAAAAGTGTCCTAAGTGCCAGGAATAAAAAGAAAGGCAAAGACAGTCCCTGCTCTTCGTATATAAGAGAAAGAGGAAGGAGAGGCCCCCAGATAGCAGCTAATTCCCCTTTGGCCTATGGTGTCTGAAGATAATTGACTGAGGTTTTCTATCCCATTGGTGTTTATCTGCTTGCTTCAGGCTAACCCTCAGCATAATGGATTTTTTTAATAAGCAAGGCTTATTTTCACCCCCTTTGTTACTTTCTCTTGCATTGCTCAGTGCCCTCATGTTCATAGGATCATAGTTTTAGAGCTCAGAAAGACAGTAGAGGCTGAATCCAACCTGATTAAATGACTCCCAAAACCCCATGAGCAGTCAGTAGCTAATGTAAGATTTGAACCCAGGTCCTTTGACTCTTAGTTAAGCATTCCATTGTGCTATGTTACCATTCTCTGCTTTCCCTGTGCTCACACTTGATTTCCCAACATTAAACTGTTACTGTGGGCCACTCTCTATATGTCTTCCTTAAGTACCACCCTATTTAAAACAAAAGCAAAACAATTTAAAAAAAAAAACTGCTGTTAAGTACTACTATTGCTGGATAGAATCTTATAAAGGAAAGGGGAGAGATAATTCATTAATTCATAGTAATGTTATATCAATAACCTCTTAATTATCACCCTTAGCAATCACATTTCATAAAGAATAAAGTTTAACTCAAATGAATGATAAACTATTTGACATCAAAAGAGACTGGCATGATCTTTTGGGGGCAAATCCTAAGATAGAAATTGTCAAAAGATCCTTCAGGAAGGAACACATTTTTATAATTCTGTAACTATTAAAAATGCTTAGCTTTGTGAAAAAACTGAATGAAAAAAATTGTTGAAAACAAAATACATTGAACAATTGGCTGAAATCTGTTAGCAGTAAATTCCAATGCTTCTTCATAGTTTGAACTATATAATGACCTTTTTCTGTGAATTCATTTCAGTTTGAATTGTGATATGTAAGAAAACATTTTTTTTTCATGTCAGAAAATAGGAAGTCTCCCTCCTCCTCACTACTTCCTATCACATCTGGTGAATGTTGGCTTTAAAAAACCCAAACTGATGCAGATGCTTATGGAGAAGCCAGCAGGCTCTTGCACCAGATCCCTGTGTTCTGGAAATGACCAAGTTTGAAAGGTAGATTAGTTTAAGTATCTTGGACCAAGAAATATTAATTTTCCATCAATAGGAATAGGGAAGAAACTCTTTTCAAATCCTCTTGGAATGTCTTACATCACAAATATGATCAGCTGGAGATGTATGTTTTCTCAATACATTACCAGATAATTTATTATTGTTATTGTTATTATTAAATTACAGTATCTGGGACATCAGTTACTTCATCTGGAGCCTTACAAACCTTGAAGACTTAGAATCATTTAAGTAAGAAAACAGTAGAGCACAATTAAGTAGATGTAAGTCCAAATGAGCACTATTAAGGACAATCAATTTAATTAATTTAAATTAAATTAAAAGCATCTCTCTTTAAGGGAAATCTTTAATTCACATGGGGAAACAATAAGAATAACAAATTAAGTTTGAAGAATCTTGCTATGTTTTACAGTGTTTTCTGTGTGTATGTCAGTGTTTAAAGTCATATATTCACCCATTTTCCTTTGTCTCCTTGATGCGTTTGGCAGCATTTATATTTGAATGAGAAAACTAATGTTCATATCTATAGATGAATATCAATCTCTATATATATATGTTAAAATCATACATATGTGTATATATATATATATATAATTACATAAATCTGGTCTATATTAAATCAGTCGAACTGATTTAGAAGAGTGTTGAAAATCTTTTCCACATTCCACTTAACCATCCCTTCGCATCTCTGGGTAATTTATGTACTCTCCAAAGAGAAACCTGAACTGAACCAAAAACAGAGAGTGGAGTTTGGAGGATTTGTTTTAGCACTTCTAAAAAATGGTTTCTGAGTTTGGCTTGGCCATTAACTCAGAATGGGAATATTGCTCATGTAGACAGATGTTCTAAAACAAATTTCATAAGAAATCAAATACCTTCCTAATAATAATTTGAGCTCATTTGTTTAATTTTGAACATTGGTACCAGAGAATAAAATAGGGGCACATATAAGCATCATATTTAAAATGGAATTATGAAGTAGTTTTAATAAATTGATTTTATTACAAAGTGAGTTATTATTATAAGCATTTCAATAGTTCATGGCTACTTTTATGCAGAAATTTCTGACAGATTCAAGTTTTTTTGAATTGTGGAATCTATTTTTCAATGCTATCTGGGTAAGACTAGCAGACCTTGGCTTGCATGCTGGACTTCCATTTCACTTTTTTTTTGTCTTCCTGAAACTTTGCATACCATTCTTGATATACTTCATCAACTGAGAAATTTCATGCATTTTAAGAAGTTGGAGAGGGCAATGAAGTTATTCAACGGAAACATTTTTTTAAACATTTAAGGAATAAATTGCACCCTGCTATTTGAGAACTGATCATTTTATACAATGGTTAGGATTTTTCCAAATTGCTGCTGATAACCTCCATATACCTAGAAAAAAATGTTTTCCTAAGTACAAGGCAACACCCAAGCAATGGGGGTAGTTGAATGTACATAGAGTGAGAAATTAGTGTGTTATTATCAAGTTATTAATACTTATTAATATCTAAAATATAGTATCCTGCCCCCCACCCATATCCTCACAAAAGCTTTACAGGTTTAAGTGAGTCTGTCTGGGAACTGCAGTAGGCAGGAGTCTCAGGCAGATGGTCTTAGATTCTGAAGTATCTATGATCACATCTTAAGTACCAATCTTGACTACCCTTTTGTCTTAGAAGACTCTCCTATTGTGTCATTGTATCTGGTTTATTGAAGCTTCTTCCAGAAGGTCAAGCCTAATGGCTTGACTGATCCTCTCATCAATCCATCCTAGATAATTCAGACCAGAATTACTCCCCTCCTTGTATTTGTGTCCAACTTCCTCATCATTTCTTTTAAATATTGATTTTCTTGGGAGTATGCATCGTGAAGCTATTCTCCAATTTCTTGAAAATGTTATATTAGCCTCAATGTGCTCATTGTAAAGCCATTGTAAAGCTATTCAACACTCTGTCTATTTATTATTGTAAAAAGTTATAATCCTTCCTGGATTGCATCAGGATTCTCCAATAAGTAGGAATTTTTCTATGAATTTTTGGGTATCTGTCTTTGGTCTATGACTTGAGACAGTGGCTCTCCCCCACCTCTCTCTGTCTGTCTGTCTGTCTGTCTGTCTGTCTAAAGCACTATATTTTAAATGACTAATTTCCCCAGGCATATATATATATATATATATATTTAATAAGTGGAAAAAGAGGATCAACTTTGAAATTTCTGAAGTCCCCTCAAATTCCACTCCATACCAATGGCAACTTTACCAGGAGACCTAAGACTGAGATTTTCTTCCTGTATCTTCTAGTGATAAAGTTGCAAGACTTTGGACAAATCATTTAATAGTTTTTTACCTCTACTCTTCATCTTGTAAATGAAGGGATGGATGTAATCACTGAGATCTCTTCCAGCAGTAAGGTTCTAATATCTTGTGAATTGATAAGATTCCATTCAATTCCATAAACATTAAATAATCTTTTATTGTGTACAAGGCACTATATTACCCAAAGGAGAATCAGAGATGAAAAATGATAATTTCTGTTCTCAAGGAAATTTTATCTTACTAGGAAAGATTATACAAAGGTAAGAATCTTACATTTGAGTCTCATTGGAGACATTTAAATGACACCTAAACTACAAATTGACCCTAAATTGTTGATTTAAATTGCTTCTTTTATTAGCTAGAAAATGACAGTTTGAAAAAAATCATCTCTCTGCTTTCACAATTTCTACCAAGAGAGCTCAAAGAGGTTGAAGAAATAGCCATTTGACTTAATGGTTATGAGGTCATTGGTAAGGTCAGAGCAGAATTTTTTAAATAACAGGGTATCTGACTACTTTTCTACATCCATCTTCTAATCCATAGGCTTTATTTCTACATGTTTATTTGCTTCTCTATATTTGTTTACTTGACATTTTTCCCACTCTGGCCTATAGATCATTTCAAGGTTAGGGTAAAAAAAATAAGCAAAGAAAAAAGAAAGGGAAAGTGTAGTTTGCCCTCAGGCAATTCATAAACTCCTTAGAACTTTGAAAGGAAAAAAAAAAGTTTGCTCCAGCATTGTAGTGACAAGTCTATATCCTTTTCTCAGAGGTCCAAAACAGTTGGCTACTTTGTTACAAAGATTATAATAAATTTGTAATTTTATTTGAATAAAATATGAAAAGGAAAGCTATTTGTGTCACTCTTTATCCTAAAGTGGTGAGAAGGGGCTTGAAAATCTTATTTTTTTAAAAGATAAATGGTAGAACATAGTTTGAAAACTGAGAGAAAGCAGTGTCAGGAAATTGATGGGCTCTTGAAAAATGTCAGGAGATTTTCAGGTATTAACAAGTATATATGTTGTAAGGAAATTGAGGTAGTAGTTACAGGTGACTTTTTTTAAAAGGAATTTGCCAGTGAAAGGAAGTAAAGATTTAGGATGACAGAATGAGTGTTGGGGCTAATAGAAAAGTGGTTGTTGATTAAAGATGGCAATCTCAACTTGTTTGAAGTATCTAATGGATAATAAACAGAGAGACAGAAGATAAGAGAGGAGGAATGATCAACCAATCAAAGTCCTGGGGGAGAAACAAGAAAATGGAGTCACTAACAAGATGCCCAACAATATAGTAGAGTAGTTTTGAGTTGTGGAGTAGAGAGTTCAGAATAGATGACCTCTATTTTCTCAGTGAAATAAGAGGTAAAATTATCTGCTGAGAAAGAAAGGGTTGGGCATGGCCTTAGGGGCTTGAGGAGAGAGGATGCATTTTAGAGCTATAAATAGCATTTCAAATTATTTTTTTCCTTTAAGTTAGATATCTCACTTACAAAGTGTTGCCCTACACTTTCAGATTCTATTTACATCCCCCCCCAAAAAAAAGCTGAACTCATTTTTTTCTGTTTCATTTTTAAAGTACTGTGGTGCTACCAGCTGTAAAATTCAGTAGGAATTTATGAAATTGGTCAAAGAATTATAAAAAGTCTCAGTTCTGCAAGGGACTTCATCTAGTCTGAACACCTGTGTGACGTAATAATTCCTGATGTAATACTTAAAATTCCTTGGTAAGAAGTTATCTAGCCTCTGCCTATATATCTCCAGGTCTGGGAAACTTGCTACTAATTCCATTTTCTTAGAGTTCAGAAAGCAGTGCCCTTTAACTTCCAACAGTGGGACACAGTCATCACTTTTAAGTTACACAAGTTTCATTTCTTTTCTATGTAATAATGTTTTAAATATTTGAAAATATTTATCATGTGTCCCCTTAGTGACCAAACCTCTAAATCAAATTTCCACCAAAATCCCTTTTCTTAAAAAAAGGGGGGAAGACCCTTCTACTAGTAAGTTATATTTTTTTTATTTATTAAACAATAGGCTCTTTTTGATTTCTTCTCTTTTCTGGTTTATCTAGTTTAAGATAAATAGTTACTGATCAGATTTTGTTTTTTTACTCAGCACTAGATCATTTTGTTGACAATTACTTTAAAATAGAATAATATATCTCTAGAAGGAAACTTGGAGTACATGAAGTTCAATGTTTCAGTCTTCTGAAGAAACAATATTATTAAATGACTTAACCAAAATTATATAATTAAGGACTTAAGACTTCAATCCAGGTACTTTCATGGTTTAAGTGAATCATGGAATGCTGAAAAAAATTAGCAAATGGAATTATTTATCAACTGTTAGTGATGTGTGTGGTATAGTTTGTTTTTATATACAGATCTCTCTCTCTTTTTCTCTTTTTCTTTTTCTCTCTCATTATTTCTCTCCCTCCACATATTCTAAATTTAAACATTGAATAAGTTGAACATTCATAGAATAGAACATGAGGAGAATTGTGTATTCTGCTATAAATTTATATTATATACAGGTTGGTATCCTTTAAGATATATAATAAATTCTATAGACAACTTTCAAAGTTATATTGATTGTGATTCTTTCTGACATTCTATGCCTTAAAAACAAATAAACAACTTATTCAATGACATTTTTTTCTTTTACTCTTCTTACATAGAGTCCTTTCTCCATAGCCTTCTTCCTATTGCTTGAACAAAATCTCTGAATTCCTTCACAGATTATCACTCATTTCTAGAATGTTCTTTTTTCCTCCCAATCTCTTGGCCTTCTGGGCTTTCTTCACAATACAGCAAAATCTTACCTTTTTTTTTTCTTTTTAAGAATTATTTCCTAATCCCTATAGGTCATAGTGCTTTGGGATATTGAGATTACTTTCCATTTAAAGTATACATGTATTTCATAGATGCGTAATTATTAAGACATCATCTGTTTTTCTGTTTTTAGATGATGAACTCCCTAAGGGCAGGAAATATTTTTGTCTTTGTATCCCTAGCAATTAACAAAGTTCTTGAAGCATAGTTTCACTTGTAAATGAACTGAGTGAATTTCTGTTGTAAGAATTTAAATTTAGGTTTTATGCTAAGTATGAGAATTCTAAAGTAATAGTGTGGTCTCTGATTTTTAAAAAATTACACCTTAAGTTAAAATGACATTTAGCAGCTTTTACAAAGAGATGGAAAGAGTGAAAGTGGGAAAATATAGATAAAGAGACAGAAAGGACTGCCTTGCTAGAAATACCCTAAATTTAATCCTAATGTCTCCAGATCACAAATGAGAATCCAAAAGAGAATCTCATCAGAATCTAAAGTCCTAATTAGGAAGATGAAATCCATAGAACAGGAAATGTTGAAGCATATGCAGAGAACTTTCAGTGCACAGGAGGCTAAGACCACCAAGAATCTCACCAGAACTCACTCTGAAGGGAGTGTACTACTGAAGTGCCAATGATCAAAGGAGGATCTCTTTACCAAAGAACCAAGGAAAGAGTCTCCTTCTCCAGTCCAGCTCACCAATGCAGAGAGTATGACTGAATCCTTGAACTTGCATTTTAAAAGAATTTTCTTGATGTGACTTCCTTTTGCTCCCCCACTTTATAGGAACCAATCTCAGTCTTTCAATTTGCCTAGCACTGCCCAAGTGGAGGGGGGGCAGTGTCCTTAGGAGGTATGTGCTTTCTCTAATAAGTGACTTGTAAACTCTCTTACTTAGTGTCAAGTGGGGTACTTTAAGTTCTTGATTTGTTTAGCTAAAAATAGACAAGGGTAGAGTTAATTCTTTTTCACAATGTTATCAGCATCATATTCACCTTTGTCACACCATATTTTAACTGTTATTTATGTTTACAAACGTTTTCTAGGTTCCTAAGTGATTCCTGAATTCATAATTCAATTGAATAAATAGAAATTGAGTACTTGCTACAAGACTTGACCTCTACTTGATGCTGAGGACACAAGAATTAAAATCTTCAAGGTGGCTTATATTGTACTTAACTTGGGCAAAAAATTAGTTTTTATTCTTAGATAAGGGATGTGCTAGGAAAAAATTAATAACTGGCTTTTCCTAAAATATATATATACATGACTCATGTTTATGTTTAAATTGCATTGTTAGCATTTTCTTCATCATTTTATACATCTAGACAATCAACAGATCAATAAATCATTTTTTCACATTTCTCTAATGCTCATCATGAAAATTTAACAATTGGCCAGTTTGAACTTACTCCACCTCACCCCTTTTCATCATCTCTACCACAGGATTTATGTTCAGGAAAGATGATAAACTCCAGTTATACTAACATATTTAAATTAAACTTTGTTACCTAGGCAAGAGAAAACCAGGCTAATGAAAACCCAAAGAACCATTGTTGGATGGAATTTTAAAGTGGCAGATGTGATACTAAATAGTGAAGACATCACCTAGACCCTGATTCTTATACTAAAGAAAAGGCTAAAAAAAGTATTGTTTTAGTTACAATTTTGAGGAAACATGGTGAAGGAGTAGATTACAACAGATAAATGAACCAGTACTTGTTAGGTACATAGCCATTTCTATGATTGTATCATCCTCTCAATGAGAGTCATATTTATAGCAAAGATGACACAAAACAGATAACCTGATTGATTTTTAGTTGAAAGCGAAAATAGCTTTTGGTTAGTCTCATAAACCAAAATTAACCATAAAATTAGACATATAGGTACACTGGATGTATTTTTGATATTATTTTAAAATATATATAATGTTTATATAGCATGGTCAATGAATTTCAAATTATCAGTCTCCTTTCATCAAGATCTATACGTAGTATAAAATGATTGAAATCAGCAAATTTTCCTATTTATCCAAAATTTGTCACTTAGCTCCTCAAATCATGCAAAACTGGTTCTTTTTCCCTTCACTACAGTGAACTGATGATCACTTAAAAAACACTAATTGAATCTTCTAGAATTTTTATGAGTGAAGAGAGAATAACTAAAAAGGAGGAATGAGTTTCCAAGTTATCAATTTGATTGATACAGGTAAATTTAGAATTAGAAAATAGAAAACAAGAGTATTGAACCTAGAGTCAGAAAGTTCCTAGTTTAAATCTTGCCCCCAATATTTTCTAACTATGTGATGCTGGGCAAGTCATTTAACTCCTTTTTCAAATCAATTTCCTCAATTGTAAATGGGGATAATAACATCTCCTACCCAGGATTGTTGTGAGGATCAAATGAAATATTTATAAAGCACTTGAAACAATGCCTGACACATAGCAGATTCTTAATAATTGCTTCTTTCCTTCCCTCATTTCAAAAGTTATTTGTAAAGTGCTTTGCAAAGCATAAAACATTATAGAATATGTTCATGATGGTAATGGTCATCATATCATCATCATTGTTGCCATTGTCATGCCATGAAGCACTAAACATTTTCAGGTCTTTGTTTTGCATCAAAGTAGCTTTGCAAATGCTATATTCTCCTATATATACCTGGTCACGATGTAATACATAGTACTGTGAAGAGAAAATTCTGGTATGGGCTCTGTCTTGGGCAAACTCTAAAAGTAAAACAAAGGACTTTATTAGCAGACCAAGGCAGCAAGCAGTTGGAGTAGAGAGGCCCTGATTTCAACAGCCTTCAACTGCCCACAGCTATTATAGGCAGGAGAAAACAATTTCCATATAAGGGAAAAAGTATATTGATTGGTATAAGTCTAATGAGGAGATGGGATTTGTGCTGCCTCTGCTTTTCCCCATTATAATATAATAAGGTGATGGGATTAGTGAGCATGAATTAGGGCATTCCTGGATCACTATACTCTGTAGCCTGACTGTTCCTGTGCCCAAAATTAAAGGTTTTAAATGAGGATTCACTCAATACAATACTGTGTATTGGCTCCAAGGCAGAAGAGTGGTAAGGGCTAGGCAATGGGGGTCAAGTGACTTGCCCAGGGTCACACAGCTAGGGAGTGTCTGAGGCCAGATTTGAACCTAGGACCTCCTGTCTCTAGGCCTGGCTCTCAATCCACTGAGCTACCCAGCTGCCCCCTTTTTTATTTTAAACCCTTACCTTCTGTCTTGGAGTGTATGGGGTGCTCAGGGAGGGGTAGTATCTCTGGTATGGAGGGCTTGTCGCGCCCTCCTAAGGCAGCTCTCCAGCCTCTGACCCCCACCTGACACCCAGCTCTCACTTGTGGCTCCCAGTAGCTGCTAGCATGTGGCAGCAGCCACACCCCGAGCAATGGCTTCGACAGGCCAGCTAAACCTGGTGAGGGTAGCCATCGGGTCGTCGACCCCTGGTGAACTAGGGCTTTGCTCACCCAGCATGTGAAGACTGTTTCGGCGGAACAGACAGAAGAAATCAATAAGAAGGTTCAACGGCTGAGAGGGCGATGCAGCAAAGCACTGTGGAGTGCTTAGGGCATGTTGGAGCACAAAAGACAACACGGCCACCCAATGCAGCTGAGGAAGTCTCCAGACGTAACAATTTTTCGTGTCACTGGACCCAGGCTTCCAACGCCAAGAGAGTGGGACTGTCTCTGTGCATTGGCTTTTCCACTTAAATCTCCTTCACGCACAAGTGTCTTTGTGCACACTCATCTATCCTAACCCGGTCCACCCTCTTCAAGACCTACAGCAATGGGGGAGTGGCGACGCAACAGGTGGAGGTGACCACTGGCAGTTGTAGTCACGATCCTGCACGTAGGAGGCCCACCGACCAGTGGTCGCTTGGCCCTGTGGGCAGCAGGGATGTTCAGCAGAATCCTGGGCGACTGAGCAGCCCTCTCTAGGACAGCACACTGCTCACCCTAATCAAGGGAGGGGACTATAAAAGGTGTCCCAAACATTGCCTGCCCTACAAACACCCGGTCAGCACACCGCGGCTGGCGGGTCATCCCTTTAAGCGGTCGAAATCAAAGAAAAAATACAAAGAAACTCCTATTAGGAGCATGGAACATCAGGACATTACTTGATAGAGAGAATACCCCAAGACCTGAGAGAAGAACAGCTCTAATCGGTAAAGAACTGGCACGATATAACATCGACATCGCAGCCTTAAGCGAAACACGCTTACCAGAAGAGGGATCACTCAGCGAACCCACCACTGGATACACCTTCTTCTGGAAAGGTAGAGCCTCAAATGAAGATGGAATCCACGGTGTTGGCCTGGCCATCAAGACCAGTTTGCTCAAACAGCTGCCAGACTTGCCTGTGGGCATCAGCGAGAGGCTCATGAAGATTCGTTTGCCTCTCAGCAAAGACTGGTATGCTACAATCATCAGCACATATGCCCCAACACTGACCAGCACAGAGGAGACCATCGTGCAGTTCTACTTTGACCTCAGTGCTGTCCTGCACTCAGTGCCCACAAATGACAAGCTGATATTATAGGGAGACTTCAATGCCTGCGTTGGCCAGGACCATGAAAGATGGAAAGGAGTGCTCGGCAAACACAGTGTGGGCAAAATGAACAACAAAGGCCTACTGCTACTCAGCAAATGCTCAGAGTTCGAACTCACCATCACGAACACTGTGTTCAGAATGGCTCATAAATATAAAACAATGTGGATGCACCCAAGATCAAAACAATGGCATCTCATTGACTACATCATTGTATGCAGGCAAGACATTCAGGATGTAAAGATCACCAGAGCCATGAGAGGAGCTGAATGCTGGACAGACCACCAATTGGTTAGAGCGACTCTTCAAATGTGCATTGCGCCTTGCCATCCAAAACGCGCCCAGACAGTTTGCGCATTTTACAACGTGAGTCCTCTTAGAGATCCATCTTATTTGCAAACATTCCAGTCCTGCCTGGAGGACAAGCTGTCTGCTAAGGGACCACTCACTGGAAGCTCAAGCAAGAAATGGAACCTGTTCAGAGACGCAGTGAAGGAAACATCAAAGGCAGTCCTAGGCCCAAAACAACGCAACCAGATGGACTGGTTTGAGGAGAACAAAACTGCTATTGAAGACCTATTGAGCAAGAAGAACAAAGCCTTTATGGAGTGGCAAAATAACCCAAACTCTGCTCCTAAAAAGGACAGATTCAAGTCTCTGCAAGCCACTGCACAGCATGAGATCAGGAAGATGCAAGACCGATGGTGGGAAAAAAAAGGCAGAAGAAATCCAGCGGTTTGTTGATACGAAAAACTACAAACAATTTTTCAGTGCCCTCAAGACTGTCTATGGGCCATTAAAATCCACCACCACTCCCTTGCTATCCTCTGACGGTGATACTCTAATAAAAGATAAAAAAGGCATCAGCACCAGGTGGGAAGAACACTTCAGTCAGCTTCTCAACCGACCCTCTTCAGTCGACCAAAGTGCCCTTAACCAGATCCCCCAAAATTGCTCCATTGAACAACTTAACGTCCCTCCTTCAATAGAGGAAGTCCAAAAAGCCATTAAAAAAATGAGCGCAGGCAAGGCACCCGGTAAAGACGGGATCCCAGCTGAGGTGTACAAGTCCTTAAATGGAAAGGTGCTCCAGGCATTCCACATAGTGCTGACCAGCATATGGTAAGAGGAAGACATGCCCCCAGAACTCAGAGATGCCTCCATCGTAGCCCTATACAAGAACAAAGGCTCACGAGCAGCCTGTGACAACAGAGGCATCTCACTACTCTCCACTGCTGGAAAGATCCTTGTCTGTGTTATACTCAACAGACTCCTGTCATCTGTTTCAGAGCAGAACCTGCCTGAATCACAATGTAGCTTCCGACCAGATCACAGCACCATCGACATGGTCTTCACGGTGAGGCAAATGCAAGAAAAATGCCTTGAGCAGTACTTGAGTCTCTACATTGTCTTCATAGACCTGACAAAGGCTTTCGACACAGTGAACAGGGACACATTGTGGGTGATCCTCAGGAAGCTCGGTTGCCCACCAAAATTCATCAAACAGATCTAACTCTTTCATGTCGACATGACAGGGGACGTCCTATCTGGTGGAGAGACTTCTGATTTCTTCAACATCTCCAATGGCGTGAAACAAGGCTGTGTCCTTGCTCCGGTACTATTCAACCAATTTTACACCCAAGTATTACGACATGCTGTGATGGATCTAGACCTGGGCGTCTACATCAAATACTGACTGGATGGCTCACTATTTGACCTTCGCCGTCTGACTGCAAAAACAAAGACAACAGAGAGACTCATCCTGGAAGCTCTCTTCTCAGATAACTGTGCTCTCATGGCCCACCAAGAAAATCATCTCCAAACCATTGTGGACAGGTTCTCCACCACAACAAAATTGTTTGGCCTGACTATCAGCCTCAGCAAAACAGAGGTGCTCTTCCAACCGGCACCAGGGAGGCCAATGAACCAGCCATGCATTACAATCGATGGAACGCAGCTTTCTAACATCAACACTTTCAAGTACCTGGGCAGCACCATCGCCAACGACAGGTCCCTAGACCATGAGATCAATGCCAAGATCCAAAAGGCCAGCCAGGCACTCGGGCGGCTGCGCTGCAAAGTCCTCCAACACAGCAGTGTAAGCACTGCAACGAAGCTCAAAGTGTATAACACAGTGGTCCTCAGCTCGCTCCTGTATGGTTGTGAGACATGGACACTGTACCAAAAGCACATGAAGCAGCTGGAGCAATTCCACCAACGCTCCCTCTGGTCAATCATGAGGATCTGATGGCAGGACCAAATCACCAATCAGGAAGTCCTCAACAGAGCCATCTCCACCAGCATCGAAGTCATGGTCCTCAAAACCCAGCTACGATGGTCTGGACACGTCATCTGCATGGACCCACAGCGAATACCAAGACAGGTATTCTATGGTGAACTGTCAGCTGGACTCAGGAAACAAGGCCAACCAAAGAATAGATTCAAGGATCAGCTAAAGTCCAACTTGAAATGGGCTGGCATCACACCAAAGCAACTAGAACTTGCTGCCTCTGACAGAAGCAGCTGGCGAACCCACATTAACCATGCCGCTGCCACCTTTGAAGATGAGCGATGTTGACATTTTGCCGCTGCCTGTGAATGCCGACACCAGGACACAACTGCACCTCCTGTAACAACTAGTGTCCCATGCCCCATGTGTCACAAACTCTATGCCTCAGCCTTTGGATTCCAAAGCCATATGAGGGTACACCATAGATGAAACTGCACAAAGACAATAGTCACTCTGGATCACTAAGAGACTACCACTATTATATTCTGTAGCCTGACTGTTCCTGTGCCCAAAATTTAAGGTTTTAAACAAGGATTCACTCAAAGTGACACTGTAC
This sequence comes from Monodelphis domestica, assembly GCF_027887165.1. Taxonomy (NCBI): domain Eukaryota; kingdom Metazoa; phylum Chordata; class Mammalia; order Didelphimorphia; family Didelphidae; genus Monodelphis; species Monodelphis domestica. The sequence goes on from NC_077229.1 coordinate 186,763,509, forward strand.
AAGTGGTTGACTTTGTACCATATCCTTCCTCTTAAAATGGAGATCTAAAGCTTTTTTGTGTCCTGACCCCTTTGGCCTTCTCATTAAGTCTATGCACCATTTTTCACAATAATATTTTTAAATATATAAAATAGAATAAATGCATTAAATTATAAAGGAACACAATTATATAGCAATATAGTTATATATGTACATGTATGATATTATTTTAGTTCATATATGCCAGAATAAGAAATCCTAAGTATCTCATCTATGAGTATACAATGGAGAAATCATGTGAAATTTAATTGATGTGTCTTCATCAAGAATTAAAATTCACTTCGTTATAATATACTTACATTTTAATTTTCATAGGAGGAATTATGCCTTATCTCTCATTCTAGATAATTATACTTGACTTCAACAACAATAACAATTAAATTTTATTCCTTTATTTTTACCCTATAAGTTTTTATTTAACTTCAATTATGCTCTTAAAGTTCCAAATTCAAATCCTACTTTAGACCCTAACTAGCTATGTGATCCTGGAAAATCTCTTTGTGCCTTAGTTCTCTTATTTGTATAATATGATTAATTAGAGTACCTACTAAATAATGGCATCAATATGAGTGAAGGTCTTGCTATAGGTAGATCATTATATTTGTTTGGAAAGAGGTAGCAAGGACATATCATAATAATAATAGTCTAAGTAGTTGTTAACAAGAACCTAGCCTTGAGTAGTATTTTTGGAAAAAGGAAAAAAAAAAGAAAGTTAAACCTTAAAGAAATATTATGCAGGCAAAAACAGCACAATTTGATAACAAAGAATTTGTAATCTTAGGGAGCAAATTCAAAAATAATAATAAATGAATAAATGAATGAAGATGCCAAGATCTTCAGAAGTCTTTAAATCTTTCAGTTATATATTGATGTCCTAGAATTCCAGTTATTACTCTTTCCTTTTTTATACTTGATAATAAAAATTCAAGTAACCAAGAACACATTATTATTCTATCAAAGATTTGGCTTCTAAGAGAACAACAAACATACTAAGGCTCAAACAACTTTTGACTTTTTGATTTATAATAATGTAGTTTAAAAGATATTTTAAGGGAAGAAATATAGTTTTGTCGTTCACTTGTTTCAGTCATGTTGTATTCTTTGGGACTCTATTTTGGGGATTTTCTTGGCAAAGATACTGGAGTGATTTCCTATTTCCTTCTCCAGCTCATTTTACAGATGAAGAGATATGTGTCCAAAGCGAAACAGCTAGTGAGTGTCTGAGGCCAGATTTGAACTTAGAAAGATGAGACTTCTTGTGTCCAGACCCAGTACTCTATTACATCATCTAGCTCAAAGGTTAGGCCACTACACTAAATAATTTTAAATGTCACACTTTGATGGTAGACCCTCTGATGAAATATATGAAAGTTGTTTAGTGACTATGATTAGATCATAAATTATAGACCCAGAAGATTGTTAAATTTTATTATGGTTGGACTTCATATATTTAAATTGGTGGTCACCATGGATTTAATTTCTATATTCCAAAATGAATTACTTAAGTAAATGTGATTTATGGTAGTTTATTTACAATAGAGGGAAGATATTAAGGAATGAGATAAAGGGAGAGAGAGAAAGAGAGCTCTGTTTCCTCAGAGCCAGGTAGAAATTTTAAGGCCCTAATCAGGGAAAGGAGTCTTAAGACAATGGGCCTTTCTTGGAGGTTCACATATCCAGAAAGGCAGGGAAACTAAGTCAGTCTTTCACTCACCACAGTGACCTTCTAAAAGGAAAGCAGTCTGATGTCTCCTGCATGATCTCCTCCAGGGGTCCAGTTCCACAGCCAAGTTGGAGTGTCTGTCTTCCAGTCTCTCCTCAAGTGTCTGTCTTACAATCTCTCCTCTGGATGACTCTTCTTCACTCTAAGCTCAAGAGACTGATCCTCTAGTCCAACTCAGACTCAGAATTCTTTGATCTTTCTCTTCTGGCCTCTCTGGTCTTCTGTTTAAAGATCTTTTTCTCTTGTGTCACCTCCCCTAAATTTCACATCTACAAATCACAGCAGATGCTCTCTCCAGGTCTGCCTACTCTTTAGTTCACACCTTTTGTTTAGATTATACCTTTCTGGTTATATCATACCTTTTGTAGTTAGTTCACACCTTGAGTAATTAGTTTGCACCTTTAGTGGTTAGTTACTTTTTTATAGATTAAAATGGGTAGATCTTCTTCAAATACTGAGTTTAACACTTTTTAGGGATTAAAATCTAAAATAGACTGAGGAATAAAGGAAGAGCTAAGTACCTTCACTGTTACAATCAGGAGATAGCTAAATCCAATCTTCACAGCCTCCAGAGTAAGGACAAATCCTGAGAGCCCAGATCTGTATTGATCTTTCCATACATTATTTAACTGGTTCTATTAACTAAAAGATAAGTGTTATAGGAATTACACTCACAGTATAGATGAGGAAACTGAGACACTAGCCATCAGATCTTAGATTTAGAACTAGAAAAGACCTAGAGACCACAAACCCTTATTTTATAGACAAATAAAGTAGGTCTGATCAAAGAGAAGTGACTTGTTTATGTTTCCATAGGCAGTATGATCCCAGGCCTTCTGACTCCCAATCTTATGTTCTTTCCATTGGGCAATAGATTAATTACTCAGAGCAAAAAACAACAATTTGCCCAGTTTCTAGAAAGATTATGGTATTAAATTTATAATAGCATTTGAGATTATTTTCCAAGAGATATTCCAGGCAAGCATGATAATTCCTATATAGTAACAGAGCTACAGCATATATTGGAACCAAAGATTTTCATCCATTCAATGAAGATCAAATTCTTTTGCTCTCCTATCTTACAGACTCAGGCCAGATTTCCTTGAGCATAAATCTCGTGGAATTTTGCATGCTATAGCAAAATAAGAAAGCAATTTTTAATGAAAAGAAAATGTTTTTAAATGTTTAATGCAACAGATGTTCAAAGATGGCCTTGGAGTAAATACTGACACCATCTGGTTGACATGTCATTATATACAGATGGGAAATTGCTATTTGACAATTCCTGGGGGAAGAGCAGTATAAAAATTCCATTCCTTCACATTTCCAATTTAGCAATGATTATTGATTCAAAATGGACACTAACAGAGACAGCTATGGTTTGGGCCCATATCACCTTGCTCCCCCAATTTGTGACTCTTTTACCTATAATCTATACTTCACTGGACTAGTAAAATAATTTTCTGTAAGTGCAGATCTGACCATATGCCTCCCCTACTAAATAATCTCCAGTGGCTCTCTATTGACTTTAAGACAAAGTATAAATTCTCTGTTTAGCTTTGAAAGCCCTTCACAAACTGTCCTATACCTACCTCTCTGGCATCAATGGGTAATCCTAACTGGATTGTTCTCTGTTCCTTACAGACAATACTCCATTTTTAAAAAATCTCCATGCCTTTGTTCTGATTATCCTACATGCCTAGAATGCATTAGCTTTCTCTTTCTTTAAGACATCTCTGTCAATATATGCTTCATGAAGCCTTTCCTGATTCCCCCACTTGATAGAGATCTCCCACCCAAACTACATTCTGTAAAACTATTTTGCATATATTTAGATTTCTTTACTTGCTATTACTTCTGTATATATTTTATATGTTTTTTTTTTACTTCACCATTGAAATGTAAGTACTTTAAGAGAAGGGATTCTTTCATATTTGTCTTTGTATCCCTAAAACCTAGCACAGTGCCTTGCATGTAGGGGACATTTAATAAATGGTTATTATTTGATAGATCGATAGTTCATCACTTCCAGTAGAATGTGTCCCTCATTTGTCACACAACACAGCTTCATATAGTGAAGTCTATGTATCCCTAGAAGAAGTAGATTTCCCTTTCTTTCTACCAACCCTCCTCCCCTATTGAAGTCTTCAAGCAAAAGATTAATGACCACTTTGAAGCAGGACTACATGGCCTCTGAGTTCCTTCCAACTCTGATTTTCCATGACTATATATTATGGAGCCTGAAATCTGTTAAGATAGTGAGACATACTTTTTTTTGTACTTAGGAAGAGCTATAACAATTAAAGTGAACGATTCTTCAACTATTTGTTTAGTTCTACCTGAGTGTTGAGTACCCTGTTCAGGAAGCATGGTGGGGGTAAGGGGAATGAGGGGCAGAGCAGTGCAAGAAAAGACAAAGATGCTACCATATTGGAGATTACATTCTAATAGGGGAGCAAGGCACATTACCAAACCAATATGTATAATACTCAATAATATATGAAAAGTAAGCCAGAAAATTTCAAGCAATGAGGTATGTTGTGAGAAAGATCATTACTAACTGTGAAGGTCAGGGAAGGCTTTAAGATTATGATGGGATTTGATATAGTTTGAAGGAATGATTAAGAGTTCAATAGGTAAGAGCTGGGATTTGGAGAGCATCCCTGACATAAGGAACACATGGACAGGCGTATGAAGTCAGTGAAGCATAAATAGTACAAAGATAATGGATAGTGACTGGAGTAGAGATTTCATGGTAGAAATAGTTTAAGATAAATATGGAAAGGTACAATGCTTTTAGGTGGTGAAATGACTTGGGTACTCAGATAAGGAAACCTCTCATTCTCTCTTCCACCTTCCCTCTCTATTAGAAAGAAATATTTTTAGAAAATAACTTACATTTCAATGCTGAGAAAGGAATTGTGAAAGAGACAGAAATTCTGATTTGAGACAACATTGAAAATGTTACCCTTTTTTGCATCAAGTCTAAGAAAGAGAACATGTAGATTTCTCTAAGACTTAACTTCTGAGTACCCAGAAATGAAATTATTGCAATTTAGTAGGAAGAGGTAGAACTGAACAAAAATTACTTCAATGATTCAATCCTCATGTAATACTTGATCTTTTCTTGTTTCTTTCAGAAGTTATAACCTGGAAAAGAGTAATTCAAAGAGAGTCAGTGTAGAAGAAGAAATATTGATTTCTAGGGCCTGCAATTTGTTATCTGAAAATATAGTCCTCTAGAGAAAATATTGAACCAATGTCTTTTAGTAATCTCATGAGGTTAAAGTATTTGCTTTTTTTAAATTTTGTTTGGTCATTTTAAAACATTATGCGTTGGAAACAAAGATCATTTTCTTTTCCTCCCCCGCTCCTTTCCCACCACCCCTCCCATAGCCATTGCATGATTCCACTGTGTATCACACATGTCCTTGATTTGAACCCATTTCCATGTTGTTGGTATTTGCATTAGGGTGTTCATTTAGAGTCTCTCCTCAATCATATCCCCTCAATACCTGTAGTCAAGCAGTTGCTTTTCCTTGGTGTTTTTACTCCCATAGTTTGTCCTGTGCTTGTAGATAGGGTTTTTTTTTTCTCCTAGATCCCTGCAGATTGTTCAGGGACATTGCATTGACACTAATGGAGAAGTCCATTACGTTCTCTTCTACCACAGTGTATCAGTCTCTGTGTACAATGTTTTCCTGGTTCTGCTCCTTTCACTATGCATCACTTCCTGGAGGTTATTCCAGTCGCAATGGAATTCCTCCACTTTATTATTCCTTTTAGCATAATAGTATTCCATCACCAACATATGCCACAATTTGTGTAGCCATTTTCCAATTGAAGAGCATCCCCTCATTTTCCAATTTTTTTGGCCACCACAAAGAGCGCAGCTATGAATATTCTTGTACAAGTCTTTTTCCTTATTATCTCTTTGGGGTACAAACCCAGCAGTGCTATGGCTGGGTCAAAGGGCAGACAGTCTTTTATCGCCCTTTGGGCATAGTTCCAAATTGCCCTCCAGAATGGTTAGATCAGTTCACAACTCCACCAGCAATGAATTAATGTCCCTACTTTGCCACATCCCCTCCAGCATTCATTACTTTCCTTTGCTGTCATATTAGCCAATCTGCTAGGTGTGAGGTGATACCTCAGAGTTGTTTTGATTTCATCTCTCTGATCATAAAAGATTTAGAACATTTTTTTCATGTGCTTATTAATAGTTTTGATTTCTTTATCTGAAAACTGCCTATTCATGTCCCTTGCCCATTTATCAATTGGAGAATGGCTTGATTTTTTGTTCAATTGATTTAGCTCTTTGTAAATTTGAGTAATTAAACCTTTGTCACAGGTTTTTATGAAGATTGTTTCCCAATTTGTTGCTTCCCTTCTGATTTTAGTTACATTGTTTTTGTTTGTATAAAATCTTTTAAATTTGATTTAGCCAAAATTATTTATTTTACATTTTGTGATTCTTTCTAAGTCTTGCTTGGTCTTAAAAACTTTCCCTTCCCAAAGGTCTGACATGTATACTATTCTTTGTTTGCCAATTTACTTATAGTTTCCTTCTTTATGTACAAGTCATTCACCCATTCTGAATTTATCTTGGTGTAGGGTGTGAGGTGTTGATCCAAACCTAATCTCTCCCATACTATCTTCCAATTTTCCCAGCAGTTTTTAAGAATTATTGGATTTTTGTCCCCAAAACTGGGGTCTTTGGGTTTATCATAGACTGTCTTGCTGAGGTCATTTACGCTAAGTCTATTCCACTGATCCTCCTTTCTGTTTCTTAGCCAGTACCAAATTGTTTTGATAATCACTGCTTTATAGTATAATTTGAGACCTGTGACTGCAAGTCCTCCTTCCTTTGCATTTTTTTTCATGATTTCCCTGGATATCCTTGATCTTTTCTTCTTCCAAATGAACTTCGTTATGGTTTTTTTCTAATTCAGTAAAGAAGTTTTTTTTTTTTTTTGGTAGTTCAATGGGTATGGCACTAAATAAGTAAATTAATTTGGGAAGGATTGTCATTTTTGTTATGTTAGCTCATCCCACCCATGAGCAATTGATGTTTTTTTCCAATTGTTTAGATCTATTTTCAACTGTGTGGAGAGTGTTTTGTAGTTGTGTTCATATAGTTCCTGTGTTTGTCTTGGCAAATAGATTCCCAAGTATTTTATATTGTCTAGGGTGATTTTAAATGGTATTTCTCTTTCTAATTCTTGCTGCTGAAATGGATTGGAGATATATAGAAATGCTGATGACTTATGCAGGTTTATTTTGTATCCTGCAACTTTGCTAAACTTGATTATTTCGATTAGCTTTTTGGTTCATACTATAAGATTCTTTAAGTAAACCATCATATTATCCGCAAAGAGTGATACCTTGGTCTCCTCATTGCCAATTTTAATACCTTCAGTTTCTTTTTCTTCTCTAATTGCTACTTCTAGTGTTTCTAGTACAATGTTAAATGATAGAGGTGATAATGGGCATCCTTGTTTTATTCCTGATCTCATTGGGAAGGCTTCTAGTTTATCACCATTGCAGATGAGGTTTGCTGAATGTTTTAGATATATACTGTTTAATATTTTTTAGAAAAGGTCCTTGTAATACTATACTTTCTAGTGTTTTCAATAGGAATGGGTGTTCTATTTTGTCAAAGACTTTTTCTGCATCTTTTGAGATAATCATGTGAATTCTGTCAGTTTGCTTGTTAATATGGTCAATTATGTGTATGGTTTTCCTAATATTGAACCATCCTTGCATTCCTGTTATGAATCCTGCATGGTCATAGTGGATAACCCTTGTGATGACTTGCTGGAATCTTTTTGCTAGTATCCTATTTAAGATTTTTGCATCTATATTCATTAGGGAGATTGGCCTATAGTTTCCTTTCTCTGATTTGACGGGCCTGGCTTTGGGATCAGTACCATTTTTGTGTCGTAAAATGAATTTGGTAGAACTCTTTCTTGGCTTATTCTGTCAAATAGTTTGTTTAATATTGGGATTAGTTGTTCTTTGAATGTTTGACAGAATTCATTTGTGAATCCATCTGGACCTGGCTATTTTTTCTTAGGGAGTTCTTTGATGGCTTGTTCAATTTCTTTTTCTGAAAAGGGGTTGTTAAGGTAATTTATTTCTTCCTCTTTTAGTCTAGGCAATTTATATTTTTGTAAGTATTCATCCATGTCACCTAGATTGCCATATCTGTTGCCATATAATTGGGCATAGTAGTTTCTAATGATTGCCTTAATTTCCTCTTCATTAGAGGTGAGGTCTCCTTTTTCATCTTGGATAATATCAATTTGGTTTGTTTCTTTCCTTTTTAAAATTAGACTAAGTACTACTTTGTCTATTTTATTTGTTTTTTTTTTCAAAGTACCAGCTTCTAGTCTTATTTATTTAATAAATAGTTCTTTGACTTTCAATTTTATTAATTTCATCTTTGAGTTTTATTATCTCTAATTTAGTCTTCATCTGAGGATTTTCAAAATTGTTTAATTTCTAGTTGTTTTTTTTTATTTTGCATTCCCAATTCATTGACCTCTGTTCTCCCTAATTTATTAATATATGAAATCAAGGATATAAATTTCCCCTCCAAGTACTGCTTTGGTTGCATCCCTTAGGTTTTGGAAGGATGTCTCATCATTGTCATTTTCTTCAAAGAAGTTATTAATTGTTTCTATGATTTGTTCATAAACTAACTGGTTTTGGAGAATCGTATTGTTTAATTTGCAATTAATTTTCGATTTATCTCTCCATGTTCCCTTACTAATTATTATATTCATTGCATTGTGGTCTGAGAAGTTTGCATTTATTATTTCTTCTCTTTTGCACTTGTTGGCAATGTTTTTATGCCCTAATTCATGGTCAATTTTTGTGAATGAACCATGTGCTGCCGAAAAGAAGGTATATTCCTTTTTGTCCCTATTTATTTTTCTCCACATGTCTACTAACTCTAATTTTTCCAGGAATTTATTCACTTCTCTTACCTCTTTCTTATTTATTTTTTGGTTTGATTTGTATAGTTCAGATATAGGAAGGTTCAGGTCTCCCACTAGTATAGTTATTCTATCTATTTTGTCCTTGTGCTCCTCTAGTTTCTCTTTTAGAAATTTGGATGCTATTCCATTTGGTGCATACATGTTGAGTACAGATATTTTCTCACTTTCTATACTGCCTTTTATCAGGTTGTAATTACTTTCCTTATCTCTTTTAACTAGATTTATTTTTACTTTGGCTTTGTCAGATATCATGATTGTGATTACTGCCTTCTTTTTGTCAGTTGATGCCCAATAGATTTGGCTCTACCCTCTTACTTTCACCCTATGTGTATCCATTTTCCTCATGTGTGTTTCTTGTGGACAGCATATGGTAGGGTTTTGGATTCTAATCCACTCTGCTATTCACTTGCGTTTTATGGGTGAGTTCATTCCATTCACATTCAGAATTATGATTACTAGCTGTGTATTTCCCAGCATTTTGATTTCTGCTCATGTTCCTGCCCTTTCTTCTTTCACTATTTCCTTCTACACCAATGTTTGCTTTTAAACAGTCCCCCTTGTTCCCACCCTTATTATACTTCCCTTTCTACCTCCTTCCCTTCTTATTCCCCCCCCCCCTTATTTTCCCTGTAGTCTTTCTAAAATTAACCCCCAACCCCCTCCCTCCCTTGTACTGCTTCCCTCCCCACCAGACCATTTGTTACCCTTCTATTCCCGTATAGGGAGCAAATCTATTCTCTACCCCCAATGGATTGGATTGTTTTTCTCTCTTTGAGTCAATTTCAAAGCACATAAAGTTGAATATTTCCTGTCTCCGACCTCTTTACCCTTCCAGTGTATTGATGTTCTCCCCCCTCCCACCATGAGCTTCATTGTGATATATAAATTTACCCCCGATTATTTTTTTTCCATTTCTTTTAATATTAACCTATTTTTAAGCTCTAGTAATATATATGTATATATATGCATACTCATGTGTATGTATTTATGTATGCATATATCTATATACCTATTTTTGTCTTTCCTTTCATCCTATACAGTTTGTCATTGTTCCCTCTAAGTGTACTTCTTTTTGCTGCCCAGTAAATTACAACAGTTTTTAAGAGTTAACAATGACCTCTTTTCTTATAGGGATACATATCATTTTAACTTATTGTGTCTCTTAAATTTTTTTTGTTTTTTGTTTTCTTTTTTCCATCTTTTTTAATTGCCTTTTGATGATTCTCTTGAGTTCTCTGCTTGGACATCAAATTTTCTGTTCATGTCTGGTCTTTTCTTTACAAATTCCTGAAATTCCTCTATTTTGTTGAATGACCATACTTTCCCCTGTAAGAATATAGTCAGTTTTGCTGGGTAGTTAATTCTTGGTTGTAGACCTAGTTCCCTTGCTTTCCGGAATATCGTATTCCATGCCTTTCTATTTTTCAGTGTGGATGCAGCCAGATCCTGAGTTATCCTCACTGTGGTTCCTTGGTATCTGAATGGCCTCTTCTTGGAAGCTTGTAATATCTTTTCTTTGGTCTGATAGTTCTTGAATTTGGCTATAACATTCCTGGGTATTTTCAGTTGGGTATTAAGTACAGGAGGTGATCTGTGTATTCTTTCAATCCCCACTTTTCTCTCTTGTTCTAGGATATCAGGGCAGTTTTCTTTAATAATTTCCTGTAGTATGATGTCCAGCCTTTTTCTTTTGTTATGGTCTTCTGGTTGACCAATGATTCTTAAATTGTCTCTCCTTGAACAATTTTCTAAATCCTCTGTTTTGTAAATGAGATGCTTCATATTTTCCTTAATTTTTTCATTCTTTTGGTTTTATTTTATAGTGTCCTGTTGCCTTGTGATGTCATTTGATTCTAGTTGTTGTATTCTGGTTCTTAAAGACTGGATTTCATCCTTAGCCTTTTGGTCATCCTTTTCCTTTTGGTCTGATTTTCTTTGGAGGTCATCCTTCATCCTCTTTACCTTGTCTTTCATCTCCTTTTTATTATCTTTCATCTTCTTCACCTCATCTTTCATCTGCTTTGCCTCATCTTTCATCTCCTTTGCCTCATTTTCCAGCTGGTTGATTTTTGTTTTCAAGACACTACTTTCTTGTTTTAGTTCAAGTGCCTCTGTTTCCAGATGACTTATCTTAGTTTTTAAGTTCTTTTCCCAATTGTCTTTAGCCTCTCTTAATTGTGTTTTGAATTGCATTTTGAGTTCTTCCAAAGCTTGTATCCATTTCCCTGAGATTTCTGATTTTTCCTTTGCTGATCCCCACCCTCTCTGTTTTGTTTGCTCTTTACTCATTACCTGTGCAGAAGCTGTCTATTGTAATTTCTTTCTTCTTTTTCTGTTGTTTGCTCGAGTTTACCCCTTCTTTGATCCCCATAATTGTCTGTATTCTTGCTCCTCTCATTTTTTTTTTTGTTTTGGGGCTATCAGTCTCACCTCTTGGAGTTTTGTCAGATCTCTTGGTACAGTCTCTAGGGGAGGAATGTTAGCTTCCCTGTCCTCTGGAAGCTTTTGATCAGATTAAGTTCAACTGAGTTGGGCTGTATGTTCTCTGAGGCCGAAGACTCCTGGGCCGCCCAGGCTCTCTCCCGTTCTCTCCAGCTGCTTCTCCACTGTCTGCAAGGTTCCCCAGTGCCTTTGCCTGCCCTGAGGTTGCTGTCCTTGCCGGAGGCCCATCACTCTAGGGGGAGGGAGGGGTCTAGGCCTCCCTGAGCTCTGAGGAGTCCTGATGGGATTAGGTTCAACTGGATTGGTCTGGTTGTGCCCTGAGGCAATGGTGAGACTGTAGCCAGATGGAAGGGCCCAGCCATGGGCCCTGGTCTCTCCCTGGCTTCCTCCCTGCTCTTCCCGCTGGACTCTCTGAGCCCAGAGCCCCACTGCTCACAAGGTAGACCCTCCAAACCAGCACCTTTGCCCACCCAGAGGTTCCTGCTGGTGCTGGGGGCTCAGCCTTCTGGGTTGGGGGGAGGGGTCCTGGGACCTTCCCTCTGCCTTCCCCTTAGTCCTGAGTGTTCTCGGATTCCAGCTTTTGGGGGGTGTACCTTTTGATTTGAGTCTAGAAGGAGGTTTCCCTGCCTCTGTCCTGTTGTTAAGTTTGAATTTCAGTTTCCAGGAGCATTCAGTTTGTGATCAGTAAGGAAGGGTTTTCAGAGGTCTGAACTTTTGCTGGTTCTAAGCTGCCATCTTCACTCTGCCTCTTCATGTGTGTTTTTTGAAGACAACAAATGGTAGAGTTTTGGATTCTGACCCACTCTGCTATTCATCTATGTTTTATGGGTGAGTTCATCCCATTCACATTCAGTGTTATGATTGTCATTTGTGAATTCCCCAGCATTTTGATATCCTCCCCCGATTCTGACCTTTCTTCTTTTGCTATAACCTTTTAAACCAGTGGTTAATTTAGATCAATCCCCCTAGTCTCCTCCCTTGTTATATTTCTTTTTCTGACCCCTCCTTTTTTGTTCCCATCCCTTCCCCCCCTCACCTTCCCTCCCTTTTGTACTCCATCCCCCCAGCCTCCCTTAGTTTACCCTTCTCCATTACCCTACTGGATAAGATGGAATTCAAGATCCCAATGGATCTAGATGCCCTTCCCTCTCAGAGTTGATTTCACTAAGAGTAGGGTTTATGTAATACCAATTAGCACTCTTCTCCTCTCCTTTTTATAAGAGAATTCTTCCTCTCCCCTTCCCCTGTGTATCTTTGTGTGGCAAAAAATTATTCTATTTAATTTATTTCTATTTCTTCAAGTATATCTTTTTTTTAATATTATTTTATTTGGTCGTTTTCATACATTATTCACTGGAAACAAAGATCGTTTTCTTTTCCTCCCCTCCCCTTCCCCCCCCCCCCCCACCTTTCCCTCTCCCATAGCCGACGCATGATTCCACTGGTTATCACATGTGTTCTTGACTCGAACCCATTTCCCTGTTGTTGGAGTTTGCATTATAGTGTTCATTTAGAGTCTCTCCTCAGTCTTATCTCCTCCAACCCTGTAGTCAAGCAGTTACTTTTCTGCGGTGTTTTTACTCCCACAGTTTATCCTCTGCTTGTGGGTAGTATTTTTTTTTTAGATCCCTGCAGATTGTTCAGGGTAATTGCGTTGATACTAATGGAGAAGTCCATCACCTTCGATTGTACCACAATGTATCAGTCTCTGTGTATAATGTTTTCCTGGTTCTGCTCCTTTCGCTCTGCATCACTTCCTGGAGGTTGTTCCAGTTCACATGGAATTCCTCCACTTTATTATTCCTTTTAGCACAATAGTATTCCATCACCAACATATACCACAATTTGTTCAGCCATTTCCCAATTGAAGGGCATCCCCTCATTTTCCAATTTTTGGCCACCACAAAGAGCGCAGCTATGAATATTTTTGTACAAGTCTTTTTGTCCATTATCTCTTTGGGGTACAAGCCCAGCAGTGCTATGGCTGGATCAAAGGGCAGACAGTCTTTTATCGCCCTTTGGACATAGTTCCAAATTGCCCTCCAGAATGGTTGGATCAATTCACAACTCCACCAGCAATGAATTAATGTCCCCACTTTGCCACATCCCCTCCAGCATTCATTACTTTGCATAGCTGTCATGTTAGCCAATCTACTAGGTGTGAGATGATACCTCAGAGTTGTTTTGATTTGCATCTCTCTGATTATAAGAGATATAGAGCACTTTTTCATGTGCTTATTAATAGTTTTGATTTCTTTGGCTGAGAATTGCCTGTTCATGTCCCTTGCCCATTTGTCAATTGGAGAATGGCTTGATTTTTTGTACAATTGATTTAGTTCTTTATAAATTTTAGTAATTAAACCTTTGTCAGAGGTTTTTATGAAGATTGTTTCCCAATTTGTTGCTACCCTTCTGATTTTGGTTACATTGGTTTTGTTTGTACAAAACCTTTTTAATTTGATGTAATCCAGATTATTTATTTTGCATTTTGTAACTCTTTCTAATTCTTGCTTGGTTTTGAAGTATTTCCCTTCCCAAAGGTCTGATATGTATACTATTCTGTGTTCGCCTAATTTTCTTATAGTTTCCTTCTTTATGTTCAAGTCATTCATCCATTTTGAATTTATCTTGGTGTAGGGTGTGAGGTGTTGATCTAAGCCTAATCTTGCCCACACTGTCCTCCAATTTTCCCAGCAGTTTTTATGAAATAGTGGATTTTTGTCCCAAAAGCTGGGATCTTTGGGTTTGTCATATACTGTCTTGCTGAGGTTGCTTGCCCCCAGTCTATTCCACTGATCCTCCTTTCTGTCTCTTAGCCAGTACCAAATTGTTTTGATGACCACTGCTTTGTAATATAGTCTGAGATCTGGGACTGCAAGACCCCCTTCCTTTGTATTTTTTTTCATTAATTCCCTGGATATCCTTGATCTTTTGTTCTTCCAAATGAACTTTGTTATGTTTTTTTCTAAATCAGTAAAAAAAAATTTTGGAAGTTCCATGGGTATGGCACTAAATAGATAGATGAGTTTGGGTAGGATGGTCATTTTTATTATATTGGCTCGTCCTACCCATGAGCAGTTAATGTTCTTCCAATTGTTCAAGTCTAGTTTTATTTGTGTGGAAAGTGTTTTGTAGTTGTGTTCATATAGATCCTGTATTTGTCTCGGGAGATAGATTCCTAAGTATTTTATTTTGTCTTGGGTAATTTTGAATGGGATTTCTCTTTCTAGTTCTTGCTGCTGAGCTGTGTTGGAATTATATAGAAATGCTGATGACTTATGTGGGTTTATTTTGTATCCTGCAACTTTGCTAAAGTTGTTGATTATTTCAATTAGCTTTTTGGTTGAGTCTCTAGGATTCTTTAAGTAGACCATCATGTCATCTGCAAAGAGCGATAATTTGGTCTCCTCCTTGCCTATTTTGATGCCTTCAATTTCTTTTTCTTCTCTAATTGCTACTGCTAGTGTTTCTAATACAATGTCAAATAATAGAGGTGATAATGGGCATCCTTGTTTCACTCCTGATCTTAATGGGAATGGATTTAGTTTGTCCCCATTGCAGATGATATTAGCTGATGGTTTTAGATATATACTGTTTATTATTTTTAGGAATGACCCTTCTATTCCTATGCTTTCTAGTGTTTTTAGTAGGAATGGGTGTTGTATTTTATCAAAGGCTTTTTCTGCATCTATTGAGATAATCATGTGGTTCTTGTTGGTTTGCTTGTTGATGTGGTCAATTATGTGGATAGTTTTCCTAATGTTGAACCAGCCCTGCATCCCTGGTATAAATCCTACTTGATTGTGGTGGATGACCCTTCTAATCACTTGCTGTAGTCTTTTTGCTAGTATCCTATTTAAGATTTTTGCATCTATATTCATTAGGGAGATTGGTCTATAGTTTTCTTTCTCTGTTTTTGGCCTGCCTGGTTTTGGAATCAGTACCATGCTTGTGTCATAAAAGGAGTTTGGTAGGACTCCCTCTTTGCTTATTATGTCAAATAGTTTGTATAGTACTGGGATTAACTGTTCTCTGAATGTTTGATAGAATTCGCTGGTGAATCCATCAGGCCCTGGGGATTTTTTCTTAGGAAGTTCTGTGATGGCCTGTTGGATTTCTTTTTCTGATATGGGATTATTTAAGAAAACTATTTCTTCTTCTGTTAGTCTAGGCAATTTATATTTTTGTAAATATTCATCCATATCACCTAGGTTGGTATATTTATTGCCATATAGTTGGGCAAAGTAGTTTTTAATGATTGCCTTAATTTCCTCTTCATTGGAGGTGAGATCCCCCTTTTCATCCTTGATGCTATTAATTTGCCTTTCTTCTTTTCTTTTTTAATTAAATTAACCAGTACTTTGTCTATTTTGTCTGTTTTTTCAAAGTACCAGCTTCTAGTCTTATTTATTAGCTCAATAGTTCTGTCACTTTCTATTTTATTAATTTCTCCCTTAATTTTTAGGATCTCTAGTATGGTTTTCTTCTGGGGGTTTTTAATTTGTTCATTCTCAAGTTTTTTGATTTGCATTTCCAATTCCTTGGTCTCTGTCCTCCCTAATTTGTTAATATATGCACTCAGGGATATGAATTTTCCTCTAAGTACTGCCTTGGCTGCATCCCATAAGGTTTGAAAGGATGTTTCGCCATTGTCATTTTCTTCAACGAAATTGTTAATTGTTTCTATGATTTCTTCTCTAACTATCCGATTTTGGAGTATCATGTTATTTAATTTCCAATTAATTTTTGATTTGGGTCTCCATGTACCCTTGCCGATCAATATTTTAATTGCCTTGTGATCTGAAAAGGCTGCAGTTAATATTTCTGCTTTTCTGCATTTGAGTGCCATGTTTCTATGACCTAGTGTATGATCTATTTTTGTGAATGTGCCATGTGGTGCTGAAAAGAAGGTGTATTCTTTTTTGTCCCTATTTATTTTTCTCCATATGTCTATTAATTCTAATTTTTCTAAGATTTCATTCACCTCTTTTACCTCTTTCTTATTTATTTTTTGGTTTGATTTGTCTAAATTTGATAGTGGTTGGTTCAAGTCTCCCACTAATATGGTTTTACTGTCTATTTCCTCCTTCAATTCTCCTAGTTTCTCTATTAAAAATTTGGATGCTATACCATTTGGTGCATACATGTTGATTAGTGATATTTCCTCATTGTCTATACTTCCTTTTAGCAGAATATATTTACCTTCCCTATCCCTTTTGATCAGGTCTATTTGTACTTTGGCTTTGTCAGATATCATGATTGCAACTCCTGCCTTCTTTCTATTGGTTGAGGCCCAAAAGGTCTTACTCCAACCTTTGATTCTAACCTTGTGAGTGTCAACCCGTCTCATATGTGTTTCTTGAAGACAACATATGGTAGGGTTTTGTGTTCTAATCCAACCTGCTATTTGTCTACGTTTTATGGGTGAGTTCATCCCATTCACGTTCAAAGTTATGATTGTTATTTGTGGATTTGCTGGCATTTTCATATCTTCCCCTAGTTCTGACCTTTCTTCTTTAGCTTTCTCCTTTTGAACCAGTGATTTACTTTAGGTCAGTCCCCCTAGTCCCCTCCCTTGAGATGCTTCCCTTTCTATCCCCTCCCTTTTTATGCTCCCTTCCCCTCCCCCCTCTCCTTCCCTCCCTTTTTGTACTCTCTCCCCCCTCCCCCTCCTTGATTTTCCTTTCTTTCTTGCCCTAATGGATAAGATAGAATTCAGGATCCCACTGGATCTAGATGTTCTTCCCTCTCAGATTTGATTTCACTGAGAGTAAGGTTTAAGTAATTCCACTTCACGCTCTCTTCCTCTCCTTCTCATATGAGAGTTCTCCCCCTCCCCTTCCCATGTGTATCTTTATATGGGAAAGATTATTCTATTGATTCCCCCCCTATTTCTTGAAGTTAATCTTAGTATTATCACGGTTCCCCCCTCCCTTTTCCTTTCTTTGCCCCAACTTTCCCCAAATCTTCTTAATGCCCCAATCTTTCCCTATGCATGTTTCTTCTAACTACTCTTATGATGATACAATTTATGAGAGTTACACAAAACATTTTCCCCACATATTAATATATATAATTTGATGTAAATGTAGTCCTTATAGAAGAGAGTTTGACTTAAAGAAAAAGATAAGATTTATCTCCTTTTCCCTTTCTTTAATATTTACCTTTTCATGTTTCTCTTGCTTTCTGTGCTTGGATATTGAACTTTCCACAGAGCTCTGGTCTTTTCTTAGCAAATGCTTGGAAATCTTCCATTTTGTTGAATGCCCATACTTTCCCCTGGAAGTATATAATCAGTTTTGCTGGGTAGTTGATTCTTGGTTGGAGACCCAGCTCTCTTGCCTTTCTAAATATCGTGTTCCATGCTTTGCGGTCTCTTAGTGTGTTAGTCGCTAAGTCGTGTGTGATCCTTATGGGAGCCCCCTTATATCTGAAGCTCTTCTTCTTGGCTTCTTGTAGGATTTTCTCTTTTACTTGGAAGCTCTTGAATTTGGCAATTACATTCCTAGGCCTTGTCTTTTGGGGATTTAGTATAGAAGGTGTTCTATGAATCCTTTCTATTTCTATTTTGCCCCCTTGCTCCAGAACGTGGGGGCAATTTTCTTTTATAATTTCCTGTAGAATAATATCCAATTTGTTGTTTACCTCTGTTTTTTCTGGGAGACCGATAATACGAAGATTTTCTCGTCTTCCTCTGTTCTCCAGGTCTGTGACCTTCTCAGTGAGATATTTTATGTTTTCTTCCAATTCATTAATTATTTGGGTTTGCTTTATTGATTCTTGCTGTTTTATCATCTCACTTTCTTCGAGGTGCTTAATTCTGGTCATTAGGGACTGGTTTTGCTTTTCAGCCTTGTCTGCCCTTCTATTGGATGCTTCGAGTTCTTTTTCCAATTGAGCATTCTTATCTGTCAGACAGCTGATCTCTTTCTCCCATTTTTCTTTCCAGGTTTCCATCTTTTGGATAAGTTCCAGTTTGAGATCTTCCAGAGCTTGTTGATAGTTTCCATTTTGGGAGGCGTGTTCTGAATTTTTTTGGATTTCCTCCTCATTCTCCTCTTTTCCTTGGGTACTTCCACCATAAAAGTTTTCAATAGTCACTTTTTTCCCTTTCTTCCTGGAGGCTTGATTTTGGGCCATGTGAGCCATGGTGATTTTATTCCCCTTTCCTTTTTGGTCTGGGGTCTGGGTTATATGAGCGGTTTTTCTGTGAATTTAGGTTGCTTCAGACTAGTTCTTCCCAGCCTCCGAGCCCAGGTATTCAGCTCCGCCCAGATAATCAGGGCGCGGTGTTCAGTGCAGCCCGCCCCAAGTATAGCTCCGCTGGGTTCTCCAGTGAAAGCGCCCTGAGACGTTTTTTCCTGGCAGTCCCCAGATCCCAAGGACCCTGGAATGCCCCCCCAGACAGAGAAGCTCCCCACTCACTCGCTGTCCCGGTGAGCGCTCAGGTAGCTCACTCTGGTTTAGTGGGGGAGGTGGGGTGGGGGAAGGGCGGCTCAGTTCACTTTTCTGTGCAAGCTTTTCCTTCTTATTTTAGTGTGGAAATGTTCAAGCCCCACGTACCTTTGCCTCGGTGGGGTACTGGGGAGTCCTTCTGTTCCTCCAAAGGTGATTTTATGCTCGTTCGGTGCCGGGGAGAGGAAGTGTGTGGCGTCTAGATTGCAGCCATGATTACCTGGAAGTCCTCTCTTCAAGTATATCTTATTACCATCGTATATCCCCTCTTTATTTTTCTTTCTTTTCCCGCCCTCCAAATCATGTTAATGCCCCAATCTTTCCCTATGAGTGATTCTTCAGATTACTCTATTAATGCATACAATTTTTGAAAGTTATAGATAACATTTCCCCCATATGTTAGTATATATGATTTGATCTAATTGTAGCCCTTGTAGAAGAGAGTTTGAGTAAAAGAAAAAAACAAACACTTTTCTCCTTTTCACTTTCTTTCATATTTACCTTTTCATGTTTTTCTTGATCTGTGTTTGGATGTCAAACTTTCCACTTTCTGTTTTTTTTCTTTGCAAATACATGGAAATCTTCTATTTTGTTGAATGCCCATACTTTCCCCTAGAAGTATATAGTCAGTTTGGATGGGTAGCTGATTCTTGGTTGAAGACCCAGTTCTATTGCCTTTCGGAATACCATGTTCTAGGCTTTGCGGTCTCTTAGCGTATTTGCTGCTAGGTCATGTGTGATCCTAATGGGGGATCTGCTTTATCTGAAGTTCTTCTTCTTAGCTTCTTATAAGATTTTCTCCTTAGCTTGGAAGCTCTTGAATTTGGCGATTACATTCCTGGGGGTTGTCTTTTGGGGGTTTAGTATACAAGGTGTTCTATGAACCTTTTCTATTTCTATTTGGCCCCCTTGCTTGAGAACATCAGGGCAATTTTCTTCAATGATTTCTTGTAGTATGGCATCGAGATTTTTGTTTATCTCTGGTTTTTCAGGTACACCAATGATTCTCAAGTTGTTTCTCCTTCCTCTGTTTTCCTGGTCTGCCACCTTGTCAGTGAGATATTTATGTTTTCTTCTAGTTCATTAATTTTTTGACTTTGCTTTATTAATTCTTGCTGTTTTGTAATCTTGCTGTCTTCCAGTTGCTTTATTCTGTTCTTTAAGGACTGTTTTTGCTTTTCAGTCTGGTCTGCCCTTCTATTTGTGGCCTCCAGCTCTTTCCCCAATTGTGAGGTCTTCTCTGTCAAGCTGCTGATCTCTTTCTGATTTTTTTTCCCATTTTTCTTGCCAGAAGGTTTCCATCTTTTGGATAAGCTCCATTTTGAGTTCTTCCAGAGTTTGTGGATAATTTCCATTTTGAGGGACATGTTTTGATTTTGTTTGAATTTCATCCTCTTTCTCCTCTGTCGCCTGGGTTTTCCCTCCATAAGTTTTCAATAGTCACGTTTTCCCCTTTCTTCTTCAAGGGTTGATCTTGGGCAGTGTGAGCCATCCCTTTGGTGGTTTTCCCTTTCCTTTTTGGTCAGAGGTCTAGGTGATATAGATGGGTTTTCTGCAGATTTAAGTTGCTTCAGAGTAGTTTTTCCCAGCCTCTGAGGTTTGTTAGCACTCACCCCCGTGCTCTGTGGTCTCTTCTCTCCAGTGCGCAGGAATATCCTGTAAAACCACTCTAAGGGGTAGTTCCCTGGTAGCCCCTGTCAGTTTCCAAGGACCCTGGCGTTCCCCCCCCTCACTATAGCGAGGGGAAGAGCTTTGGCCTCAGGCAGTTTCTACAGTTTCTAGGGTTTCCACACTGTTCACAGTTTGCAAGGGCCCCTGCAGTCTGCACCTTCTTTAGTGTACAGGGTTCTCCAGTGAAACCACCGTAAGGGGTAGTTCCCTGGCAGTCCTCATTAGATCCCAGAGAACCTGGTGTGCCCCCCCCCCCCAGACAGAGATGTTCCTCATTCACTTGTTGTCTCTGGTGAGCATGCTGAGTCCCTACTCTGGTTCCCTGGGGGAGGTGGGGGAAGGGCAGCTCAGTTCACATTTTTGTGCAAGCTTTTCCTCCTTCTTACAGTGTGGGAATGTTCAAACTCAACATACCTTTGTTGCTGTGGCTTTATGGAGAGTCCCTCTGTTCTTCCAAGGATGATTTTTATGCTCTTTTGAGGTAGTCTATTTCATTCAGTGCCTTGGGAGAGGAAGCAATTCACGTCTAGATTGAAGCCATGTTTACCCAGAATTTTGATAATTTTGTTTTGATTAGTAATGTTCATTATTTTCCACAAAGCCTTACAGTTTTGGCCATGTTTTAAAGCACTAATATTACACTTTTTAAAGGAAGATCAATTGGATGAATCACCACAAAGTGAAGAGCCTGATTTTTTTTTTTGCATGTGGCACATAAAATAGTTTGAAGAAGAGGGTTAGGGAAACATTGGTGGAATTAATGTCCAGATTTTCAGGTGTTCGTTTTTAGAACTATACTCATTTTTTACATACAAGTTCTGCTCATTTTTCTACAAAATCAGTCCTGTTATTTTATAGCCATACCTCTTAGAGCTAGTTGTTGGCAGAAATATCTAACTTAAAATTTATGGTTCATTTTAGAGAGTATTGTGTAGTGCAAGAATGAACCCTGGATTAAAATTCAAAGATACCTTGGTTCAAATATACTTTCAGATACCAGAAGACTCTAATATGTTGTGTGACTTGGGAAAGTCCCCTCCCCTCTACAGAGCCACAGTTTTCTGACCCATGAAATAGGGATAATAATAATAATATCTATCTTGAAGTTGTTATAAGGATAAAATGAGATTACATGTGTAAGGTGCTTTGCAAAACTTAAAAATACCACTTAAATGCGTAGTATAATTATTTTGCAGAAAGCTTTGTTCATTTTAAATTTTGTCATAATGGTCTCTTTATTGGTTATAGAGATCCTGAAATTGAGACTGATCTAGAAAAAAAGGAATACAGAGACCAAATACTTGTCATTGAAATATTTCCACAACCTACCATTACTCTAAATGTCCAGTCTAAATGTATGCTGTTCTTTCATGCATGCTATGTAGCAGAAAAAACTATACTATTCATTCTATTCTATTCACCTCTCATGTTTTCTTTCCTCTATGTCATTCTTGGTGAGGGTCCCAGTCCTATTGCTCTGTCTCCATTCTGATTGTTCACTCATACATTCTTCAAAACATAGCTGAAATGTTATTTCCACATAGAGCCTTTTATGCTAGCCCAATAAAAATTTATCTTTCCTTTCTTAGACCTTTTAAAAGAATTGTGGACTTCTCTTGTGCATGAACCATGTTGCACTAGGATTATAATTTTTGAACAATATCACATTAATACAGCATTTTAAAATATACAACACACTTTCCACAAAACAATAATGTAGGCTAAATGGTAAATATAATATTTTCCTTATTCTACAAGTGAGGAAACTAAGGCTAAATAGCATTGGACCTGGGATTGGAATTCATGTCCCTTGATCCTTACTATACTGCTTTTTCTAGTGTCACATTTTTATTTCTATCCATTATGTTATAAGCTCTATGAAGACAAACTCTAGGTCTTAATTCTCTTTGCTTCTCAATCAGTGAAACATGATTTTAGTAAAAAAAATAATGTTTAATTAAAATGCATTATTGAATTATTTTGATGTTTTAAATCTCGTTTATTCCATCAACATTCCTCACTAAGGGTTCTTGCTTTGAGGAATTTCAGCATTTTGTATGGTCTAGAGAAAGAAGGACAAAAAGAAGAGTGAGACTGAATAGTTCAGCAGAGACTTAATCTGAAAATCCTGGGAACTAGGGAAAGTCTTGAAACATCAATATAGCTTTCCCCAGCCAATTCAATCATCTGCACCAATTCAATCATTTTAACTTCTTCTATACAGCCCTTTAACCTAGACTACCTTCCACTTGTGTATGACCTTGTATCTTAAATGTGCCACTGAGACAGCAATACCTATTACAGTGATATTTTTCTCTCTTTTCCTTTTTTCTTTTATTTTTATCTCTGATAAATTGACTATGGGGTTGGAAGAAAAGTGAGTTATTCAAAGGTTACTTTATGCTTTCTTCATATAAGTCAGGGTCATTCCACCCTATTTTTAGAATTTTCACATTTCCTCTCACTCTAGGCTTAGCTCTTTCTGTCTTTCTCTCTCTCTCTGTCTCTGTCTCTCTGTCTATCTCTCTGTCTCTCTCTTTCCCCCTCTGTCTGTCTGCCTGACTGTCTCTCTCAATAGGCATAGTTATAAATGACTCTGTGAATGCATGTATATACACACAGATATCCAGTAGTCTTAGAGAGTAGTTTAGAGTTGTTTAGTTGTTTCAGTCATATCTGAATTTTATAACTCTATTTGTGGCTTTTTTGGAAAAGATATTAAAGTAGTATGCCATTTCCTTCTCATTTTACAGATGAGGACCTGAGGCAAATAATTAATTAACTTATCCAGGGCCACAACCTGTAAGTATCTGAAACCAAATTTGAATTCAAGAATATCTGACTCCATGTACAGTGTTTTATTCTCTGAGCCATCTAGTGTGCCTGGCACAGACTAAGTGCCTAATAAAACTCTTTTGATTGACTCTTGATTGACAAACATTGATTTTTTAAAAGAAGATCCAGTTTATATAGTATCTAGCTTTTGAATTTGTACAGTCTTTACTGCATACACACATTTGAAGTAAACTGACCCTACTGACAGGATAAAGTATATAGTGTGTAAAGTAGGTAAATCAAATGAAACCTAGAAGCCACAGGAACTAAGTGTTTTCTTCAACTTCAGAGTAGATCAGCTTACCCTATTACCCAATTTAATGCTTCTTTCATGAGAAATGACTAGCTTGAAGTCCAAAATGACCACACACACACACACACACACACACACACACACACACACACACACACAGAAAACTACTATCTTCTGCCTTAGAATGGATACCAAGTATTGATTCCAAGGCAGAAGAGTGTTAAGGACTAGGCAATTGTGTTTCAATGATTTGTCCAGGATCATACAGCTAGAGAGTATCTGAGATCAAATTTGAACCCAGGTCCTTCTGACTCCAGGTCTGACTCTGTCCTCTGAGCCACAGCTACTCTCAAAAGGCCTTTTTTTTTTTTAAACTGAAAAGTATAAAAGGGGCCTAAGCTATTTGTGTTTTACTATTTTTTCTCCAATTCTGAAAGATAAGCTTTCAAAGACTTTACAGGTTTCTGTTACATTTTGTTTATAACCTAATCTTTGTCAATTTATTCCATGTTGCTAGGTGGTTCCTTTTGTTTAATAGCCAGGTGACACAATCATTGCTCCTACTCCACCCTCTTCCTTCCCAGGAAAAGGAGGAAGATAGATACTTAAGGGTATGCCTTCATTTATTGGGGGGGGGGTCAACTATAGAAATTAGGAATTGAAATTATTTTCTGTACTCTTGAAAGAAATAATTTCACTAATAGTCCCATTTCTTTGGAGATTTTTTTCCCTCTATTACTCAGAATTACTCCAGAGATAATAGGATAAAATAATAAATATAGACTGACCTCTTTGTTTCCTTCCTTTCTCTCAATCTTTGTATGTTTATAATACTATCTCATTCAGTGGTCAAGGAAGTGTTTACCACTGGGAAGCTTGAACAGAAGGTTACACTGATATGCCATAAAGTCCTAAAGTTCCCATCCACCGTCATGAAAGAGATCTGGCCTTGTTTTGTCATATGTGCCTGGTTATAATTTCCATGAATCATATTGAGAAACATAATCCTCTAGTTCTAAAGGGAAGCTGTGAGGTTAAAACTCAGGAAATGCAGAATGATGGATGGTTCCACTGATTTTGGGGCAACCCAACCATAACCTTTAAAACAAAGGTGTGAACAAAACCATAATAATTGTTTCATGGAGTCCCACTTTTTCCCCCTTAGTAAGCAGACTTATTTCACAGATAAGAGTATGAAAATTATAAATGCTGACTAACACCTCTGTTTTCTTCCCTTTTCTAAATCATTGTATGTTTATAATATTATCTTATTCAGTGATTGAAGTAGGGTACACTGTTTTAAAGCATTATGGAAAATCAAATTTGCAATAAGGCTTATAGTTCCCATTAAGCTTCATGGGAGAGATCTGCCTTTGTTTGAGAAAGTGCTCCTGTTTAGATACCTAGCTGTCAATTTCCATACATCATTCTGAGAAATGTATAATTCTCCACTTATCACGAGCTTTGGGGCTACAACCCAGGAAAAAGAGAATATTGGATAGTCCCAATGCTTAGGAACAAAGGTGTGAGCAAAGCTGTTACTGGTAATTTTGGGACCTGAAGAAAGTACCCCAAATGGAAACTAGGGCTTGGAGATCACTTGGAGGAAAGCCCCACTTTAGTGCTGACTATGAGTAGAGGTATTCAATTAGATTTAGCATTTGTATCATGAGCATCCTTCAGTTTGGGGCCAGCCAATCCAAGGAGAAGGTAACATTTATCACATGCATGGCCTGCTGTTGTTCATTATTAGTGAAGAAGAGACTGGCAAACACATGGATCCTTAAAACAGAAATCATAAGTACATGGAAAATACCAAGAATGTACACAAGGCAAGGATGGAACTGTGCTAAATAGGGAACAAGGCTAGAGTGTCTAGTGACATAAGTAAGATCCATTTATCTTTGGAATTTGTAGGTCAAGATAGACTCCTTAGAAGAATGTGTCACTGTTAATAAACAGTTAAGCCTCCAGGCTAAATTCTGTGTGCCTCATTCAAATCTTGTTGAGTTCAAATCCTAGAGGAAACCCCCACTTCTATGGTCATGTTGTTATTTGCTTTTGGAATTTAGGTTTATGCTACTGCTACTAGCCTGTTTCTTTCAAACCTCCTATCAGAGGGAATATTCGACTGATTTCTATAAGAATCCCCCATTCAAGAGCTTCACAAATTTCCAATCTGATTACCTAGGGAGAAAGAGATATTTCCCTAATTTTGAATTTTGAAATAGATGCTTTCAGTTCCATCATTATGAAGAATAATTGTCATTTTTTATGTTTTCACATTTGTTCATTCAAATAAACAGACTCACATTGTATTGTAAAACCTGGTCTTTTTCAGAAAACTGCTAAATCAGTCCCTGGGATCTGGCTTGGGAATGGCTTTATCTTTCACTCTCTCCCCAATAGATTCTCTTGCATACTGTTGGGTTTTTAATAGATTTGCTCCAAGCTTTTGGCCAGAGCTGATTTAATTTCTCACATGACCGACTTTCATTCAGCAATTCTGAAAAAGGTAAAAGAGTTCTAAGAAGATGAGGATCAGGGGCAGAAATTTGTGACCTGAAGAATTAGTTGGTTGTTTGTTTCTTCCTCCCTGAACCATAGATCTTATTGAGCTATGTTCTTAAGCAGATCCATGTAAAGATGTAAATGATTGCCCCATTGATTTTCAGGTCTTAAAATGTCTCTCAGAAAAATGGCATACTTATATGTGAATTTGGGGTATAGCACGTTTCAAAACAAACCAGGCTTTTAATGCCTGTTTCTTCCTCAGATTTCCTTTTCTAGGCTTTCTTCTTTAAACAATAACAATTGCATATATGCAATTGGTGCATTTCTGTGAGTCTATCAGTCAGTCACTAAGCATTGGTTTGGTATCAGGCACTGTGCTAAGACCTGGGCATAAAAACCAAGCTAAAAATGGGGCCCCTGTCTTCAATGAGCTCATGTTCTAATGAGAGAGTCAACATATAAATATCTAGATACATTTCAAAATGCATCTTTAGTACTATTGTTTTATACTGAAAAGCTGTATTTCACTAGGAGCTCTTTTGGGGGGGGGAGAAAGACACCAAATTATACAGACTTTCCCACTGTGATGGAAGAATTTGGCTTCATATAAAAATTGTCACTAGTAATTGAGACTCCAGAATGAGTTGTGGCCTTCAGGCACTCGAACAGAAGGGCTAATGAACACTGCATCTCACCAAATGGCACAACAGGGCAGCTCTTACACTGCAAACAAAAACTGTACAGCTTGTTGCCATTGAGCCTCAATAGCAGTTGGATTATGGGTGGCACTCAGTATCATTGGCTACATATGTTCCCTGATATCATTGCCACAATGATTTTAGAAAGAAAAGCTGTTTTTATAGGTAGAAAATAACTAAACTTAGTTGTAGGCCTCTGAAACTAGAGTCTCTTGGTAAATTATATACATAACTAAGACCAAAAATTTGCTTGTAAGACATATTCTGAATTTAAAGTGTAGCATTTCTTTTTTGCTTACATGGAACTATTGTAAAATTTTACTTCAATTTTATTCTTTTCTAGGTAATGAAGTGCTTTGCAAAGAAACCTTTAAACTCTTTGCAAAACTTAAAGCTCTGTATAAAAAGGAGTCTAAATTCCCACTAGCCTATTTTAAGATTTACTTGCAATGTACTTTACTTCCATGATCTCATTTTAACTTCGCAAAAGACCTGTGAAGAAAGGGGTATTACTACAAATGAGGAAACTGAGTCATAGATATATAAAATTATTTGCCAGGATCCTAGAGCCTGTAAATATATGAGGCTGCATTTGAATCATAGTCTCTCTCTGAGGCCAATACTCTATCTAAATTCCCAATGATATTGACTCTCAAAACTCTCAAATGTGAAATCCCCAATTGCATAAAAATTTACATTCATTTTTTTAAAAATTGGAGTTCCAAATTTAAATGACAGTTTCATATCCTCTCAAATACACCAAACTTTAAGAACCTCATAGCAGCTTAAAGTCAAAGTTTGTGCTCAGATGTGAAAGTTATTTTTGGAAGTGTTACCAAATCTTGTGAAATTTCCTCCACATTTAACTAGATTAAGTAGCAAGCAAAATAATATTTACTGACTGGGCAAAATAACAATGTGAAATTGTGAAATGTAAGGGAATGTGCAATGAAGGACTCCATTTTCATGAGGCTCTGGTTTTTGAAAAGTCAGGAAAACTTTGTCAGGATATATGCCACAAGTCTTCGGGAGGGAGATTTCAAGATAGTGGTGAGTCATATCTTCTCTGACAGATGTATCCTGTTTAGAGGAAGGTGGATGGCATTTACATATCTATCTATTTCATCTCAGTTCTTTAGGTCAGGAAGAAAAATCCTGAAAAAGTGTTGTGATTTGGATGAGGGTGAAAGAGAGCTCTCATATGTGAGATGATTTTCAATAGACACATCAGCCAGTTCACTAAAAGTTCATATGCCATTCTAAACATCACTGTCCCTAAAGCCTCAGAACAGATATTGTAGGCAAGAGGCAAATTACAAGATTCTTAAATTAAAAGGGCCATTGCCTCTTGAAGTTTGTGGTTGAGGAACTTTAGCCAATTATAGACTGAATCATGGGAAGCATCCTACAAGTTTTAACATATAGTGTCCAAAAATTAAGTATCATTGCAGTTGTAGGAGGGAATGAACATCTCAGTGGGACTATGAAGAAAAAACAATATTTGGTTGAAAATGAAATATTTTAGTTCATAAAAATAGCTCACTTCTAAAGCGGAAATGAGACATTATTGAAGGACATAGAGTAGGGAACATTTCCCTCAACTATCAATATGTAATGTAAAAAATTATGCAAAAATTATTTACGAAGTGACTCTGACATGTAACTTGCTAAAGGTTTCATGTCATACTTTGACAAAAGAAAAATATTTTTGAAGAGAACTCCCTCCTCTCTTTTCCTTCTTATTTTTCAATCACTCTATCTCCTCTCATAGTTCTTTATATCATTCTCTCCCCTTGTCTCCTCTATTCTGACCTCTTATGAAGATTGTGATCTTTATTATCACCAAGGCAAAACTCTCTACATGTACTCTTTATCTCATTCCTCCTTGTCTATCTCAGTAGTTTACTACCAGTATCATCCTTTCTCTTCTTTTAATCTTGTTTCTCCAAATTTAATATTTCCTTCTTCCCTATTGCCTATTGTTTATAAACATGACCAAGTGCCTCCATATTTTAAAAAATAAAATTACAACTCAATAATCCCCAACATACCTATGAACTGTCATTCTAAACATGTTGTATCTTTCTCAGTATACCAAGGTTGCCCAGCAGGGGTACAATAAGGACTTTTTATGCTTGAATAGCTGTCCTTGGGTTCTGCTCCCTCTGTTCCCCTGAAATGATAGACCTCTTATCCAACTGTGGGTTATTTAACTCAAGATGAATTTAATAACAAGTTTGGATTGGGAAGATATCAGGAAAGAGGGAATTGGGATTTCCTTAGATTGGGTTTGAGTCTCTCTCAGCTTTTGAGCTGAGGCCAGGCCTCATAGGCTAGTGAAGGGTTTCTTTTATTTGTGTCTATGCTAATTTGTGCTAGTTTTCTTAAGTTCAAAGTCTTTAGCAGTAGACAACAAGAGGAAGAAAAGGTTCTGACTTTTAGAGTTGGTTGGGCATGTCTCTTCAGGCTGACACCCCTAAAGACCAGCCTTACAGTTCAACCACTTCCCTAAAATCCTTTTGTTCAGTGACACAATCACAGGAATCCAGAATTAGAATACACAGTTGGGAAAATCAGGAATAGAGGTACTTCTATCCAGAGACAGGGATAGAGCACTCCTTCCATTTGGAGGGCCAGGAAAGAGAGAGAGTCCTTTGAGAGCAACTGGCACTCTCCAATTTGCCCCTCTTCCCACCAACTGTCATTGCTGTCCATCAATTTCACTCTAACCTTCCAAATGCTGTTTGCTCCAACTCAGTGGCAGAAAGTCCAGAGCTTGATTCTGTTTTCCTTTCCATATGGGAGATCAATTACTGTTTCTCTTGATGATTGCTGAATCTATACATCCAGCCCTGAATCTTGAACTTCATGTCTGTATAAGCTACTGCTTATAGCACATATTAAACCAGATTTTCTGGGACATTTCAAATTCAGCACATCTAATACGGAACTCATTATTTTCCTCATATCCTTGATGAACTTTCTTATTACCATGAAGGACACCATCGTCAAGGTTTACAATTTTGATATCCTCACTTTCATTCACTGCACTTACCTAATTAGTTAACATAGCCTGTCATTTTTACCCACATAATATTTTTTAATATATCCTTTTCTCTCTTCTCATATAACATCTGGTCTTGTTTAGGTTCTTATTACCAATTGCCTGAACTATTGTAATAATTGCCTATTTTTCCTGCCTAAGCCTCTCCCCAACTAAATCTATCCTCCAAATAACTGCCAAGTCATTCCCCCAAAGCATAGCTCTGGCTATGTTACCTCTACTCCATCACACATCTCCTTCCCCCACTCAATAAACCCCAGTAGCTCTACTTTGCTTATAGGACCAAATATATTTACCATCTGGCTACTTGCTACCTTTCCATTCTTCTTAGACATTCTCCTCCTCAAACTCTAATTCAACCCTTCCCCCTTCCCCATGCCTTTGTACCAGCAGTCCCTTATGTGTAGAATGCACATGCTTTTACCTCTTGTAATCTTTATCTTTCTTAACACAGCCCAAACAATACTGTACACATTAAGCCTGTACTGATCCTTACTCACTCCCCAAATTACTTTGTATTGAATTTTTATATATGATATGCATATCATGAATATGCATGCATGTGTGCATATTTTCTTCCTCTTTAGAATTTAAGCTACTTAAGAAAAGGAGCCATATTATTCTTGTATTCTTATATGGTGTGCTTGTAAAATTACTGGTACATAATTAATTGAAATAGTGGGAAATTTAATATAGTTCATATATTCAAATACAACAAATGCTGAACTACTAATCAGTGATGAATCAATAGAAATGTCAAATATGCTCTTTACTCAATAATAATACTAATGGTAACTCCCATTTTCACCAGTGCTTGGAGATTTACAAACAGCCTAGTGAGGTAGATAGAATAAATATTACTATCACTGTATTTAGAAATTATTAAAATGGAGTTGGGAGAAATAACTTCTACATTATTTCTATACACAGATAATAAGTGACCAATTAGGTCAAGGAAATGAAATTTTTGGATTTCAACTCTCATACTTTTTGTATCTCAATTAAGAAAGCATCACAGTATAGTGGGAAAAGAACTAGAATTGGTTGGAGTTAGATGACCTGAGTTCAAGTCTTGACTTTGTGTCTACTAATTTATGGGACTTTAGGGAAGTAACTGAACATTCTGGGGCCTTGGTTTTCTCAGTTGTAGAATTAGATGGCTTTCTTACTTTGACTTTAAGGTCCTTTCCAAATCTAAATCAACAGTCATTATTATATCTATTTTAAAGATGGTTCAGACAAAATGAAAGTGAAAAACAAAATTTAAAGGATTGACTTGACATGAAGAGTTGGAATGCCTAATTAGGAAGTTAGGATTTTTTTTTTCTTTCCCCTAGGAAAAGTTTTATTAAAAAGACAAAAGTTGATAGACATAGAGATTCAAACCTTACATATTATGAGATTCTGTTCTCTGTGATTCTGTAGAATGGGATAAACAATATGTTTTCCATTTAGCTCCTTAAGAATGATGCCATAAAAATTAAATTGTTGTCAGAAAAATGCTTCATGCCTCCTTTTTATAGATAATACAATTAGGGTAAAAGGAAAGAAAACAGAGACAACTAGATTGGAAAAATAGCAAAGCAGTTAACAAAGACTGAATAGAAGAATCTGTGACAGGGAAAGAGAGAAATCAGGACTACAAGATACAGGCATACTAAATTTTTCTCTTATTCATGTTCATTTACACATAGAACAGAATCTTTATATCTTAGACCTAAAAGTTCACATATTCCAATATTCTACTGATGTGACATCCCTGATAGATGAGCAATCACCCAATCTCTACTTAATGGATTCTATTGATGAGAAGCTCACTATTTCATCAGTCAACTTGTTGCATTGTTGGACAGAACTAGTTATTGGAAAATTCTTTCTCCTCCTGAGCCAAATTCTGATTCATTGCAACTTCACTAAATGAAACAATCACAAAAACAAAGTTGAGAGACCTTAGAGAACAAGTTCAAACATATGCTTTTACAGTAATAATCTCTACCAAATTACTAAAAAGGGACAATATAGACATTAGAACCAGTATATTACAAGTAGACTAAAAAAAGGATCTAATTATCATAATCAGTGTATTTGATTACCTGTCTAGAGAGAATGGAGATAGAAAGAAGAAAGAATTGGTTGGAGAGAAGACCTATTCTAAACTACTTTGAGAGTGAGGATAAAAGTAAGGTCTAGAAAAAATTCATTTCTGCTCCTATTCATTGGGGAAGGAGGAGCAGAAAGGATCAAGTACCATGGGACCAATTCTATCCTCTACAAGAATATTCCTGTTGTTAAAGGTAAGCAGCTAAATATTGCTATGGATTTAGTGTTGTACTTGGATTCACAAAGGCCTATGATCAATTAAAATTCTCCATGGCAATGAGGTGCAGAAGGAATGTAAAGCCCTCAAGAATGACATTCTGAAAACACAAGGAGAAACTCCTAATATGGATGGAATAAAAAGAGATTTAGTCTGAAGAGACTAAGATGTCTACAAAATGGAGTTCATTATCCAAGCAAGACAAAGAAAATGAGGCACAATATTATAAGAATAGTGTCATCAGGATGACCTATTTATGATGGACATATTTAAAGACACCATACAGTAACAGTCATATACAGTCACAAAGGCACATGCATATATACCAAAGAAGTTGTAATAATCACCATCTTTGGTGATTTTATTGGAAAAGATAATTGGTTATCCCTGTTGTGTATAATAGTGATGGTTTTAGATGTATATTAATTATCTTGATAAAGAAATATCTAGTAAATGTCTAGTAATTGAAAAAGAAATAGATGTTGAATTTTGTCAAAAGTTTTTTTGCACTATTATTATAATCATAATTTTTGTTTGTTTTGTATTTATATGATAGTTTTCCCAATATTAAATTAATCCAGTCTTCTTAGTATAAATCCAATTTGGTCATAGTAACCTTATTTGTATTATGTTATTTTATTCTTTTTCTTAATATTCATTTAAGTGTGTATTTTATTAATTTTTAAATTTTATTTATTTTATTTTAATTATTTTCTTTTTATATTATTATATTTATATTTATATTTATTTATAATTTTTTATATTTATAATTTATATATTATATATTTATATATTATGATACATATTATAATATATAAATATATAAATAATAATTATTATTATTATATAAATAAAATATTTATATATTATATAATATAATGCATTATATTATATATATAATTAAGTATTTTAATTATTTATGTAATAATTGTTTAGAATTCCTGCTTCCCCTCCTGCAGGAATGAAAGTTTTTTAGGAGAAGGGAGGAGGGGGAAGAAGCTAGAATTTTCTACCTCCCTTTGAGTCACACACAAGGACAGATCACAACACATGGGCCTCTATACAAGTGAAGTCCATTCTTCTATTGCTACATAACATTTTTTACAACAATGTTAACTAGGAATATTAATCTGTAGTCTTATTTTATGTTTTAACTCTCCATGATTTATATATCACATAAACATCCTCTCTTCTTGTTGTTGTTGTTTGTTGAATTTGTTTTGAAGTCAAGGAAGAGAGAGTATTTCTACATGAGTAGAGAGCCAGATTCTGGTGTTAGGAAGACTGAGGTCTAAGTCTAGTTTCTCACACATATTGTGACCCTGGAAAAGTCACATAATCTCAAAGTAGATTAGACCAATTAGTAAGATAATAAATTGAAGGACCTTTGCCTGTCTGCATTTTGTAATGGGAGCTTCTTTGCTAGGAGTTCTTTATAATCAATGAAATATTAGGTACATTTAAAAAAATTAGAAGAAAATAATAGAACCATTATTTAAGGGATAATGGGTCAAAGATAAATGACTGAAGGAAAGAAGAACTGGTCAGTTTTTACATTGTTATTATTGTTGTGGCTGTTTTTGTTGTTGTTCTGTAGAATGTGCCCCTTGGAACATTATGTTCTCCAAAAACTTAAATTGAGGATTTTCTGTTTAAAATGTAGAAAAGCACATTAGAGTAATAAACCTTGAAATAAAGGAAGTAGGAAAAATGAATTAAAAACTTCTTTTTCAGTAAACCTGAGAACACAAATTATTTGGAGAAAAATTTTCTATTTTAAAGAAAATGTTAGGAAAATTCAAAATTTGTAGAA
This sequence comes from Monodelphis domestica, assembly GCF_027887165.1. Taxonomy (NCBI): domain Eukaryota; kingdom Metazoa; phylum Chordata; class Mammalia; order Didelphimorphia; family Didelphidae; genus Monodelphis; species Monodelphis domestica. The sequence continues at coordinate 186,797,337 of NC_077229.1, forward strand.
ATTAGGTTTCAAAAAATATCTTATGCCATAATAACCTAAAAATAGATACATGACCTAAATATTAAAGGTCAATCTTCTTGAGAAACAGACCAGTAGACAGACAGACAGACATACACACACAAATAGATGCAGACCAGATTAAATATCTTTTATAGCTTTGAGTAGATCACAAAGCTAATTTCAATTACAATGAAATTGTAAATCTTTGGCACTGACAAAATCAATGCAATGTAACAATGTCTTCTAATCTTGAATCCCTTGCCAAACTCTAACTCTTAATTTCACCTTTCATTTTTCTCCTTTTGTCCCACTCATATCTTGGCTACATTGAGCTGGAAGAAGCCAAACTATCAAAATGATTGAGTACAATATATATTTATTTTATCTAAACTCAACTATGACTTCACTGAACTAAGGCAATCGTTTCCCTCTCCCTTAATTGATTCCATGTTCAACAGACTCCTGTCATCTGTTTCAGAGCAGAACCTGCCTGAATCACAATGTGGCTTCCAACCAGATCACAGCACCATCGACATGGTCTTCACGGTGAGGCAAATGCAGGAAAAATGCCTTGAGCAGAACCTGAGTCTCTACATTGTCTCCATAGACCTGACAAAGGCTTTTGACACAGTGAACAGGGACACATTGTGGGTGATCCTCAGCAAGCTCGGTTGCCCAGCAAAATTCATCAAACAGATCCAACTCTTTCATGTCGACATGACAGGGGAAGTCCTATCTGGTGGAGAGACTTCCAATCATTTCAACACCTCCAATGGCGTGAAACAAGGCTGTGTCCTCGCTCTGGTACTATTCAACCTATACCTCACCCAAGTATTACGACATGCTGTGATGGATCTAGACCTGGGCGTCTACATCAAATACCGACTGGATGGCTTACTATTTGACCTTCGCCGCCTGACTGCAAAAACAAAGACAACAGAGAGACTCATCCTGGAAGCTCTCTTTGCAGAGGACTGTGCTCTCATGGCCCACCAAGAAAATAATCTCCAAACCATTGTGGACAGGTTCTCTACTGCAACAAAACTGTTTGGCCTAACTATCAGCCTCAGCAAAACAGAGGTGCTGTTCCAACCCGCACCAGGGAGGCCAAGTAACCAGCCATGCATTACAATCGACGGCACACAGCTTTCTAATGTCAACACTTTCAAGTGCCTGGGCAGCACCATCACCAACGACGGGTCCCTAGACCATGAGATCAATGCCAAGATCCAAAAGGCCAGCCAGGCACTCAGGCGGCTGCGCTGCAAAGTCCTCCAACACAGAGTTGTAAGCACTACAACGAAGCTCAAAGGGTACAACGCAGTGGTCCTCAGCCACTCCTGTATGGTTGTGAGACATGGACACTGTACCGGAAGCACATGAAACAGCTGGAGCAATTCCACCAACGCTCCCTCTGGTCAATCATGAGGATCCGATGGCAGGACCGAATCACCAACCAGGAAGTCCTCGACAGAGCCAACTCCACCAGCATCGAAGTCCTGGTCCTCAAAACCCAGCTACGATGGTCTGGATACATCATCCGCATGGACCCACAGCGAATACCAAGACAGGTATTCTACGGTGAACTGTCAGCTGGACTCAGGAAACAAGGCCGACCAAAGAAAAGATTCAAGGATCAGCTCAAGTCCAACTTGAAGTGGGCTGGCATCACACCAAAGCAACTAGAACTCTCTGCCTCTGACAGAAGCAGCTGGCGAACCTGCATTAACCATGCCGCCACCACCTTTGAAGATGAGCGATGTCGACGTCTTGCCGCTGCGCCGACACCAGGCCACAACCGCACCTCTCGTAACAACTGGCGTCCCAGGCCCCATGTGCCACAAACTGTGTGCCTCAGTCTTTGGACTTCAAAGCCACATGAGGGCACACCGTAGATGAAACTGCACAAAGACAATCATCATTCTCGATCACCGAGAGACTACTATGATGATGATAATTGATTCCATATTTCACTCCTTATATATTCTTTCCCACCCAGGCTCTTACATCATTTCTTTCCCTTTCCCTCACTTCAGCTGAGAACATTGCTTTTTTACATTATTTAGAAAATAGAGACTATTCATGGTGCTCTCCTTCTTTTATTTTTCTAATTATTTCTATTCATTTCCTATCATCCCTGTCTCCTCCTTTCCTCCATTCATTGATAATAAGTTAGCTCTCCTATTTAGGATCAACCTCTTAACATATGCCCTTTATCCCATTCCCTCCCATTTTCTTCATCAGATTCTTTCATTTATCAATGCTATTTTATCCCTTTAATATTTGTTCTTTCTTATTTATTTGTACCTTTTGTGTTGCTTTCAAATAGTCCAAAGACTCTCATACTGTTAATTATGCTTTACTAAACTTCCAAGCTGTCACTCTATATCTTTCCCAGTATCCTAGATGAGTTCATATAGGCTGGGAACCTTGATCTTAATAAGATTTCTTTTCTATATACTCATATTTTGGATTTCAATTCATCATTACTTCTTTTTTTTCCAAACCAAAGTTTTCCATGAGTATTTGGAAAATCAAAATGGAATGTTCTTCCTTTCCTTCTCTACATTATGATTACCCCATCTATACTATGCAGTGGACTCATCCTTTCCTTAATATTCCTTTTCCTTCAGATATTGATAAAAATGGACCCATCTTTTTTTTTATCTTTGGCACGTTCAGTTTTGACATATGACATTTTCTAATGCTATCCTTAGATGTCCATGATACTCTCTTCTTGCTTCCAACTTCTATACCTGTCTTTTTAAAACTTAATTTTAACTTGCCTACACTATTCAATGTGTTCTTCCCTCTATTTTGTATTGTACATGCTGATGTATATGTTTTATTTCCTTTAGAATTCAAAACAAACTTCTAGAGATCAGAGACTTCCTTCCCTACATCCTTGTATCCTTGGCACTTGACACTATGTTTAACATGTGATAAATGAGGCTTTTTGACTGACTCAGTGCTGCTGAAGAACCAGTTTATACTGTATTATTTATATCATATATTTATATATATATATATTATATATTTATACTGTATTTTAATGAAATTTCACATTATAAAGGAACTGGAATGTTGAGCAAGAAAAGGAAGGAGTTACTAGGCAGATTTGATCCATAAAATACTGTGAACCCATTTGGCAAATTATTGATGCAAAAGAACAAAATGTCATGTGATGCTGAAGTAGCAGATTTGCTGACTTGCTTCACATTAACATAAATCACAACTAATTGGGACAGATAGAATTTTTGGTTCTGCTTACGTTCAACATTATTCCTTGGATTCTGTTTAATGCTTGGGATTCACAACTTAAAGGAAATGAAAAATGTACTGTTCTTCCAGATTATTAACCAATGAAGAATATATTTTAGTAATTAGAACTACAATGAGGAGTTTTCAATTTTATACTCTAGCTACATGACTGGAACAAATTAAGTCAATTGAAAAAAATTTTTTTTCTCATTCTTCAGTTTAGGTAACTTAACTGAAGATGTTATATACAAGTAGTACTTTTAACTAAAAGGGAATTGAAGGGTAGCCAGGTGTCTCAGTGGATAGAGAACAAGGACTTGAGATAGGAGGTCCTGGGTTCAAATTTGGCTTCAAACATTTCCTGGGTGTGTGACCCTGAGCAAGTCACTTAACCTTAATTGCCTATCCCTTACCACTCTTCTGCCTTAGATTAATACTTAACATCATTTCTTAAGAATAAAAGTAAGGTTTTTTTTTTAAAGGTAGTTGGAGGAGTATAGAATGATGGGTTTTTGTTTATGTAGAACTGGATTTAAAAATGATATAACATTATGCATTTAGAACTGGGAAGGACCTTACTGACCATAAAAAGAATTCTTTACTCTATTATCTATGCTGAGTTAACACTAATTTAAGTGATTAGATTGTGATTAGATTAAGTGATAGATTGTGAAGACAGGATTAACTCTCCTTTGTCTACTTTTTGATTGAAACAACACAAGTTTGAAGTAGGTGGAGGAGCTCACAAACCACTTAGTGAATTCATACCCTTAGAAACTCAATCAGCCAAGATGAGTATTCACCTCTCCAGAAGGTGAATTTTAGGTAATTCACATCCTTAGATGAGAACTTAACCTTCAGAAGGCAAGAATTTAAGCTTCAGAACCTGAGAAATGGATCCCACAGACATTGCCCCCTCCCTGGTAGTGCTAGACCATTTGGAAACTGTGATTGGCCCCTGTGAAGAGGGGAAAGGGACAAGAAGGCACCATAAAAGCCACAAAAACCTTCAGCTTGAGGCAGATTGTCTTTGAGAAGATAGTCTGAAGAGATTGTTTCCTGGAGATAGTCTTTGAGGGAACTTTTTGGAGACCACAGCTTGAATCACAAATGACTTGGAGCTCAGCTTCAACTTGGACTCTGACTCCTAGACTACTTCATTGGTGAGTAAAAGGCTGATTTCTTTCCTAGTTTCTGAAGAGACTAGCTTCCATCTTGTAGGAGGCCATGTGGTTACTCACTACCAGTCTTCCTGGTTGATAACTAATCTCTGCCTAGTACAAGCAGACCTAGAGCAAAACATTTAGATTAACAAGATAGATAACTTCTCTCTCCCCCTCACATTTCTCTTCTTTATTGTTTCTTCTCTATTTATAAATACTTGAAAATAAATTTCTGACTTGGGAGATAATAAATATTGATGACCATATAATTTCAAAAATTACTGTCCAATTATTAATTTTTACCTTTACACCATATAAACCAATCTTCTCACTTTATAGATGGAGAAACTAAGGCAAAGGGAAATTAAGTGATTCCCCAAAGCCACACAAGTAGCAGTCATAGGGAAGGTTAGTTGGCCCTAGGCATTTTGACTTTAGAGTCCATGCCATTTCCACCATGTCATGCTGCCTCAACATAAATAATACTTACTAGTATCCCTCTGAGAAAGTCACTTAAAATCTATGCTTCTCTAGCAACTTCTTATTAGGGCAACTACTTTTTTATGTCATAGAGAAGTTAGAAACCTTATTGGTGAAGGGAATTCCCACAATAGGTTTCTAACATTTGTGGAATCAAAGATCATTCCCAGATACTTCCAGTTAATCTATTAAACTTCCATAATTCAAATAGATGTCAAATAGGGGCACCTATATAAAGATAAACAACTCTTCTCTGGTTCTTTACAATTTCCTTTTGAAGAAATGATTTATTCACATGACCCAGTTAATTCAACAATGAGGCAGTCTTCCTGTATTTATGCAACAGCTGAAAATCTGTGATTGTTATGGATACGAAAAAATGCCAGTATCCTGTAAAGCAGCAAATGTTTAGTTGTCAAAATGAGTGGTGTAATCATAACTGCTATATTTTCAAAAATAATTCTCTTCTCTTCCTGAACTCATTTACTTGATGAGAAGAGAAGGGAGGAGAAAAAGATACTAACTACTGCCCAATGGGTAAATCAAATGAACTAGTAGTTTGTTCTCAAATTCTAATTATTTTATTACTGGTAAGATGTTAAAATTTCATTGCCAATTTATTCTCAGATAACCTTTAATGTACCCCTCTTTCTTTATTTCAGCTCCTTAGAAAAACAGCTTTAAAATTCCTATCTGCTTAAGGGTTAATGAATTCCTATTTTTTAAATACCCATTTCCTGTCCAAGTTCCTCTGAAAGCTTTTGCATCTTCCTTTCTACTCTCAAAAGTTTTCTGTATACTCTAGACTGCCTCTCTGACCATCCTCCACCCTGTTTCTTTGGTAATCTTTTCCTACCTGGCTGTTTTCCAGAATCTTATCTGGGGCTCTTTACATCCCTTAATAGCCACTATGCTCGAACTCTTGGCTTTCCATTCCTCTATACTAGGTAAATTGTTTGAAATTCCCAATATCAACTCAGGGTTTTGAAGAGAAAAGTGTATATGTGTGTGTGTGTGTGTGTGTGTGTGTGTGTGTGTGTGTGTGTGTGCATGTGTTTAAAAATTCGGCCAACCTTGTATCCACAGCTTAGAATTACAAGTAAAACACAGAAGCCAAACCCCAATGTGAATGCTCTATCTTTCTCTCTGCATCTACATAGAAATATCTCTGCATTGATCAATAGTTACTTTTTTTGAAGGGGGTGGTAAATAGAAAATGTGCAAGTTCTCTATAAAGTAGTGGCAAAATACTGAATATATTCATTTCTACCCTCACATAATTTTAAGTTCTGATAATAGAGCTCATTTTATTATTATCAAATACCCACAAATATCACTTGCAATCTTGATACAACTGCCATATTGAACAACTACCAGGAGTAGAAGTAAGGACTGATGTGAGGTACTGAGTGTTACAAGATTACAAACTAATAATGCCTCTCACACTGTAAATGGAAAGGGAGACACCATCATGTTGCTATGGTAACATGGACAGACCCTCTATCTTTCAATCATTTAGGGACAAAATCAGAAAAAAATAGTATAACTGTTTCAAGTACAAAGAAATCCATTGGGAGAAGTGTGGCATTATTTTATGCTGGACATTTTATTATTCAAGAAGGGCATCATGGGAAAGATCCTTTATTAACTAGGTCTAAAACAACATTTTGGTTTGCATCAGTCAGATAAATAACACAATTTTACACTCCATTTTGGTTATGTAGTGCTCATGTGCACAGACAGTTTAAATAGAGCTTCCACTCTGGCTCTCCTCAAAATATTCGATGTTAAGTCTGTATTACAGGAAGTCTCCTTCATGAGCAAAATACTACAACATACCACTACTGCTACTACTACTAGCTAGCTAGCTAGCTATTTATACATTGCTTTAAGGTTTTCAAAGAACTTTACAGATATTTTATATTCATCCTCAGGGTTTCAAGTACCCAAAGGTTTAGGATCTTTCTTTTCTACTGGAGCTCCTCCTACCAGCTATGTTCCTGACTCAATTTTAGAGACCCAGTGACTTAACAATCCAGTTCTATAATCCCATTTAATATTGAAATGGCTTTACAAAGGAATACCTACTGCAAAGATGTGAAAACATATGAATAACCATTTCCCCCAATATTTTGGGGCATCATCCCCTCCATATACCTTTTTAGCCTCTTGTAAAGGATTAGACTCACAACTTAGCATGATCCTTTGGTAGTTATGGTCTCATCGAGTTTGTGTCTAAAGATAGCATTATTATTAGCTTCTGTAGCACTTTAGTCCCAGACCTACTTATTCCTTAGGGCATCGCTTCTGGGCTGGCTGCAATATTCCCTGGATTCCTGGATGGACTCTTAGAGTTGGTGTTTTATACTTCCAGCCTATATCAGATATCCTATAGCCTGCACCTAGAATGTTAAAAGAAATAATTGATATGACCAAAAACCCATGCCTATTTCTCAGAACTGCATGGCCTTAATAAAAGGTAGAGTTGTGGAGGGGAAAGGGCAGTGATTCTATAATTCTCTCTCTCTCTCTCTCTCTCTCTCTCTCTCTCTCTCTCTCTCTATATATATATATATATATATATATATATATATATATATATAATATAATTCTATAATTTTTTCCCTTACTGAAACCACTTAGTGAAAGAATCACTTTGCTCCCTGAGATGAAAATGAAAGCAAAATTATTGTTGTTGTTGGGTTGGAGTATTTTGTTGTTGACTTGGGCTGTTTTAGAGATGCTTACAACTCCAGCTACACAAACAATAGAAGAATATCTTCTCCCAAGCTCTCTATAGACCAATACCCAATGTCCAAACATCCTTTAGGCTTCCCAGTTCTTGTGAAGCAGCTAGCTTGTGTGCTCTTAATGGATGACACTGTTTCAATAAACTCATGGCATATGTGAGACTCCAGATTCTGATCATGTATTAATCAGTCTCTAAATCATAAATCAGTTGTGCTCTGACCACATACTCTTCAGTCCAGAGACACTGGTCTCCTTCCTGTTCATGTATCTCTGAAATAACAATATTTTCACACCTCATCCCTCTTGCCTGGAACTTTTCCTCCCTCAACTCTAACTCTTGGCTTCCACAGTTTTTTTTTTTAAGTGGTAAGTTAAAAACCTCACTTTCTACAGGAAGCCTTTTATTTCCTTAGCCTTTTTATTCCCACTACCTTCTCTCTGTTTATTTTCATTTCAATTTAACCTCTTTATAGCTTGATTTTAAACCATGATTTGCATTTTTTCTCTCCCATTAGATGGTGAGCTCCTAGAGAAAAGGAATGTCATATCTTTCTTTGTTCCTCAGTATTTTGTTAGCATTTAACAAAATTTTATTGACAGACTGACACTAACAAAAACAGATGTTTCACTATAGGGATTGATGACAAAAATCCATATTGATGATGACTTTCTGAATTTCTTCTTATTAATACTCATCTTTACTTTGCATCAGGAAGTTCTCATATGTGTTGTTAGTGCTGAGTTCTGAAGTTTTGCACTAGAAATAAAGCTTAAACGTTTGCTGGGGAGTGTAAGAGTGAAACCTCCTACCCCCTTTTATGATTATAATTGTATTAGCCTTTATGATTATTTTAATAACATAATCATTAATTTTGAGTGAATAGTCAAAATGATACAGTTTGCTTTATAAAATTATAAGGATGAGCTAAGAAAGTTAAGGTTTAGGGTCATATCAAATTTTGTTTACAGCCTTTTGACCTTAAGTCTATAATCAAACGGTACCACCAAGCCCACCACACCCTGACTTGGGTGCAAGCACAACAAGGTCAAGGGGTGGAAGGCTGCTTTGGGGAAAACACAAGAAGGTCACTTCTTAGTTTAACAAGATTTGGAAGTTCTGCATCAAACTCAAGATTTAATTATCTGAGGAGATGGCCTTCAACAGACATGTGCAAAAAAAAGGATAGACCCTTGGGCTGTCCTAAGTCAAGCTAAGCCATCATTGGTACAGATGAGATGCAGGAAAGTGATGTAAAACTGTCTATATAAGGCACATCATTTCCTCATTCCTCCTCTTTCCCTGGTGAGATGACTCTGGCTGGCAGCGTGGTAGGCATACCGACATCTTGGGAGTGGTGGCAGTTATTAGTCTGTGTTTTGGCGGTGAGTTTTGTCCTTGACCTGATTCAGGTTCAGGCATCTCAGCTGATCCCCTTTTGGAATTCATGTTGATTCCTTCCTCCTTCATACTTCAAACCCTTACTTTCTAGATCTTCTAATCTTCCCGCCAGGTACCAGCCAGGCAGGTACCTTCACCCTTTCCTTCTCCCTTCTTCTTAATCTTCTCCACTATATCAATTAAATCACCATACAATTTCCAGTTGACTTGGGTATATTATTATTTGGGATTTCCCCTGGTGACCATTAAAGTTTAGATTTTATGTCACAATACTAAAATTATCTTCACACTTTGTGAAATATTTTAGCATCTTTTTCTATTTTTGTATCACTGTCACTAAGTTCTAAAATTTCTCTCTATAAAAATGGCCATCTCCTAAGCCTTGGAATCTTTGGTTTTGATGGGACTAGAGTCTGACTTTATTGTGAGCTGGTCCTTCTCTCAATAAAGCTACTATTTATCTTGGAGTTCTGTATTGGTGTGATACATTTTTGACACAAGAGGCAGAAACATTAGTAGTAAATAAAACAAATTGGCATGATGTATGATTGCATGATATGCCCAATGTTCAAATCCTATTGTAGATCCTTAAGAAAGGTTGTTAACTTTTCAGAATCTGTTTTCTCATCCATAAAAGGAGGGAAATAATACCTGTGGTATTTGGTTTCCTTTTATGTGTGTACTTGTATCCTCAGAACTAATCAAAGTAGGTACATTATAAATTCTTATTGACTGAATGGTGGTAACTTATAGACTTGTTGGAAGGGTCAAATGGGATGTTGTTTGTAAAGGGCTTAAAAACTTAAAAAGGCCTTAGAAATGCCAGTTGCTAATTCCTTGCCAGACCACCAATCCTGAATTACACCCATGATTTTACCTTTTGTTGGTGATCACTGTTATAAGTCACATAACTAATTATGAGTGTGACTGATTCCATTATAAATTTGTTATTCACTTTCAATTGGATCCTCCCTACTGCATGCATGCCAATCTTTTTGGTCCTCCCTGATGAACTATTTATGGTTCTTCCCACAATAATAACTATGAACTTTTTTCAATTCTTCCCAAGCCAGCTATAACATTACCTTTCTACCTTTTAGAAGAAGAACTTCTACAGTAATTTAACGAAAAAAAAATGAGATCATTCCAACCACTCGTCCATTGATCCAGTCAGAGAACCAAGGGACTCTTTTCCTTGCTAATGCTGACCCTTTTCCTTGTACTCAGGTATATATAACTAATATAAAGCCTGTAAAATCCAAGGGGAGAGTATCCACAAGGACAGGGCAGTCAATAGTCTTAGAACAGTGGTTCTCAAACTTTCAAATGCCGTGACCCCGCAATACAGTTCCTCATGTTGCGGTGACCCCAAACCAAAAAATTATTTTGGTGGCTACTTTAAAACTGTAATTTTGCTAAACTTATGATTCAGAATGTAAATACCTGATATGCATTATGTATTCTCATTGCTACAAATCAAACATAATTTAAACATAGTGATTAATCACAAAAACAATATTTAATTATATGTTGAGAAATATTAATCCAGCAGGAGGCAGCCTGAGCACTGGGGTGGGAGGTAAGTCCTGCCTGCGGAGGGGGTCCACAGATGCTGCCTTCTTCTTCCTGTCATCTCCCTGCAGCTCAAGCTGAGGCTTCACTTTGCTGGGGTTACTCGGCTCAGTTATCCACTCCAGGAGTTATCTGCTCCAGGACTTGTTCTTAACCCCTCCGGAGACAGCGCCCCTGTGCTCTCTCTGGGTCTCTGTTTGAGTCAGGTCTCCAGGCAACAGGGTAAATCCATCCCCCTCATAGGGGGAGGGCTGCTGATAGGTAACTAATATTAGTACAATGTGCAGGCAGCAGGGTCCCCGTTCTTTCCGAGATCTTGCTGTAAAGTAGCTCAATTTCTCAGTGGCTAAAGCCATCAGAAATATGTATTTTCTGATGGCTTTAGGCAACCCCTGTGTTTTGGTCATTAGACCTCCGCTGGGGTCAGGACCCACAGGTTGAGAACCGCTGTCTTAGAGGTTGCAAAAATATCTAGGAGAATGAATATTGAGAAGAATCCATTTGGTCATTGGTAAACTTTGAAGAGAGCAGTTCTAGCCAAATGAGGGGAATAGAAACCAAGTCAAATGGGTAGGTGAGAAAATACGAGTAAAGGAGTAAAAGCATCAATTCCTAGGAATTTGATTTTAAAGGGGAAGTAACAGTTCAATATTTGTGGTGAGGAATCAGGAGTAGGGAAAGTTTTTGTTGTTCATGTTATTTTTTGTCATTTTTCTTTCATTTTGTTTATAAGTGAGACTTGGGCATGTTTGAAGGTATTAGGGAAAGAATCAATAGATGAAGAGAAGTTTGAGATGTAGGAAGAAAGAAGGAATGATTTTAAAAAAAAGAGAGCAATCTCCCCCCAAAAGCAAGCCAAGACAGAATCAATAATATAAGTAAAGAGACTGACAACCGGGAAGTAGAAAGCTGATTATAGCTTAAAGGGTTAGGAAATGTGTCATCCAATAGCAAAGCAAGGTCTCAGTTAGATTTTTGGAAAATATTGTGTTACTATAATACAGATTATAGAACAAGCCATTTTGTTACCAACTTGAGCAAGGCAAGGCAGCAAGCAACCAGGCAGCAGTTACTTCTAATAGCTATTGTAAAGGCATCACATACTCTATTACAGGGAAAGAAATAAACTCTATTATTACTTGGCTCATTTTCCTTTATTTAAAGAGCTGATTTCAGAAGGAAGGGAGGAAGAAGGGAATGAAAGGGGGAGATAGAGATAGAAACAGACACAAACAGAAACAGAAATTTAATGTTATCTGCTATTCTATTTTTTTTAATCCTTACCTTCCATCTTAGAATCAATGCTATTTTGGTTCCAAGGCAGAAGAGTGTAAGGGCTAGGCAATGGGGGTTAAGTGACTTGCCCAGGGTCACACAGCTAGGAAGCATCTTAAGTCAGATTTGAACCCAGGACTTTGAACCTCCTCTCTCTAGGTCTGGTTCTCAATCCACTGAGCCACCTATCTGCCCCTGTTCTCTGCTATTCTTAGGGTATATTATATATATATATATATTTATATATATATATATATATACATAACAAAGGAAGCTAGAAGGAAGCTTAGAGATAATCTAGCAAGATCCTTCACTTTTACAAATTAAAATTCTGATTCCTGGAATGTGTAATGACTTACTCAGGGTCACACAGGTAGGTAAAGGCAGAGCTTTGTTTTTGTTTTTCTTTTTGTTGTTAATCCAGGCCCTCTCTAATGAAAACAGAGCTCTTTTCCCTATAATGTTACACTAGTTTTGGGGGAATTATGACTCCATTACAAGATTCATGTGTCACTGACCACACTTCCTGGACCTTATCATCTATTTTTGTGTAAGCCTTTGTTAGAGGTAACAAAATCTCAAAAGTGGGGGTATCTTGGGTTTTCAAGGGCCATGGGCGACACATATCATCTGAGTTCTTAAAGTTTATAGGTTAATCATTTGAAATACTGAAAATATTTTCCTGTAGAAATGTTATAAATAGTAGATAGTTTTTTTCAGGCCAGCGTAGAACAGTCTATTTAACCTACTGTTGCTATTGCAGTTTAGTCAATCAGTTGTGTCCAACTCTTTGGAATGCAATGGACCTTATTATGGGTTTTTCTTGGTAAAGATAATGAAGCAATTTGTCATTTCCTTCTCCAGTGGATTAAGGCAAATGGAAATTAAGTGACTTGCCCAGGGACACACAGTTAATGCCTGACACTAGGTTTGAGCTCAGTTCTGCACATACATATCTGCCTCCTAGATTTTAACCTTTATGGTAGATGAAATCATTGACCAAAATATTTGTAAAATCATCTGCTAAAAACTTACTTCATTCTTATCATGTCAGGGCATTAACCTAGGTTCTTGCAAGCTCTGCTATTATAGTGCAAGATTACAGATATCATGCTAAACTAAAAAGGATCCAGATGATCTCCAGGATGGAATGTCTGTCTATCACCTAACAGTAGAGAGGCATATTATGAGAGAAGCTCTAGGGATGGATATTTTGAGTCATAATAACTCTGAAAGACAATATATTAGTGGCAATTGAAGGACTTATTTTTTCCTTTTTTAAATTGTTAAATTTTTAAATCAATAAGAACATTATTTTTTTTTCTCCCCAACTGAAAAGAAGTAATTGTAACAAGCATGGGAGATCAATGATTCTATGGAATCATGGTTGGTCATTCATTACATTAATCAAAGTTCCTACTTCTTGCTCACTTGATTGCCTTCATAATGTTGCCATTATGGTATAAATTATTCTTCTGTTTTTAATCATTTAATTTTTCATCATTTCATAAAAGCTTTCCTAGGTTCTCTCAAAGTATCCTGTCCATCATTTTGAATAGAAAAATATTTAAAATTGATAGTCACCATTCTTATTCTTTCCTACCACAAAAAGATGCTATAAATATTAGATTGATAGATAATGTGCATTTCTACTTATTTGTAATTTATATGTATCTATCCTTTTTGTCTTTGCCCTCCTTGGGGTATAAACTTATACTTAGTAATAGTTTATTTGGTTCAAAAACTATGCACAGTTTAGTAAGTTAGGTAATGTGGTTCCAACTTGCTCTCCAGAATGTCTATACCAGTTAAATTCCCAAAACAATGCATTAATTTGCCAATTTCCCCACAATTCTAACATTTTCCATTTCCTTTTTTATGAATTTTGTCAAATTGATAGGTTTAAATAGACACAGAATAATTTGCATTTCTCTAATTGTTAGTGATTATGTGTATTTTGGGGGGTGGTATGGCTATTAACAGCTTGATATTATATCAGAGAAAGGAATACTATTACTAAGGGAATTATAAATACTTTAAACAAGTTAATTCCATGAAATAGGATGTATTTGAAATGAAAACTAAGTTAAATTAAAAAATGTTTATTAAGCTCCTGTAGTGAACATGATACCCTTAAGGTTCAAGGATACAAAGTAAAAGATGAAATATTACTTATTTTGAAGTAATGCATATTCTTTTGAAGGTAAAAGAGCATCTAAAACATACACAAATTGAGTAAAAATAAATATAAAAATTTTCAAGAAGAAAGTGTTAAAGACTGGGAGTTGTAGAAAATGCATTGGGTAGGATTTGGCCCTTTGGTTGTGCATTGAATTAGTCTTTGGATTTATGAAGGAAGGAAGAGGAAAGAGTGCATCTTTGGCATGTGCTAGGAGCCATCAGGCCATGATTTCTTGACATGGTCACACGTGGAAGCCAGGCAGTCACAAAGTATATCCTTGGATGGAGACATCCACTCAGACCCCTTGTGTGACTTCTCTCACTAACATCCCTTACTATTAGAAATTCTATGATTCTTTTTTTTTCCCAGATTCAGGAAGAATAATATAAGAGCAAAATACTTGCACATTATCACCCCCAGAATACCACCAAAAGATCATACTCACAAACCAAACCCAAAAGACTATCATAGGTTAACTTCTGTTTATACATATAACTCTTAACAAATCTGTGCTCAGAAATTCCCCACTTCCATGTACAGAACAAATTCTCCTAAACCAATACATCAATCATCCTAAGGAGAGGTTTATACACCATGTCTTAGTACACCATGACTCAGTGACTTGATTTAGCAACTGAAATCCATCTTGGGAACTCTCCATGAAACTCTGAAAAAATGATTAGTTTAATATCAAAACTGAGTTGTGCTTCTATTACCCCTTTGATCCCTTGACTTGGCTGTAATGTTTGTTGATTGTCTCTAGAACTTCTGATTGATTATCTATTTTTACTAAAAGTAACAAATGATTTTCTTTGATTGTCCACAAGCTCAAGCACCTCACAGGTTAATGAGAAAACTAACCTCTATCTACTCCACCTGTGATGAAATCATTTATCTTTTGCAAAAAGTTTGTGCATCCTATCAGAATCAATAGTAACAATATAAGTATATAGAATGATCACAGAATGTTAATCACATGATTTGTTAAAAGTTAATGTATCACTTAACCAATTATCTGCATCTGAACATGTATGTCGAATATGTATTCATTGGGGTATAAAAACAAAGGCTAACCCTGGGCCTGATGGAAGGAGTTCCATGCAAAGTTTGGCCCCTGGCTGACACATACAGCTGTCTTCTATCACTCATTTATGCCTTTGCTGCCACACCTGCCTGGGAACCCCAAAGCTGCAAGCAAGGCAGGCCTTGAGCTCTCAGCAGACATGGGGAGCCACTTAGGCAAAGGGACAGGCAAGAGATGGAATTTATCTTATGTGGAATAGCTAGCCAGCCAATTCAATGAAACTGGAGAATAAGTGAAAGGGATTGATATGAATAAAAAAAAGCAAGTGGAAGACATATTGTAGAATGGAATTCTCTTCCAATTCTACAATTAAACATTTTATTGGAAACTGGCTAAGAATCAATGGCCCTTTTACTGTCCACTTGTAACAGTTGCTTATGCCAGAGCCTTCACATGTCCTTTCCCATCTACTCAGGTAATGCTCCATAAGATTCTACAGCAATAAGTCTACACTGGAGTTCCTGAGAGGAGTATCCATCATGCCCTGAAAAGTATGAATAAAGTAAGGATATGGAAGGACATACAAAATTTATAAAAATAAAGTAAAATGTAAATAAAATTTATTTTTAATTTTAAAAAATTAAAGTATTTTTGTAATAGAGAACTATCATTAGTAATAGTATTAAATATATAAAATTATGAATATGTAAAATGTTTAATGCTTTAATATCTATGAATCACTTTGCTCTGAACAACCCTATGAATTAGAAAGTACAAATATTATTATCACTATTTCACAGATAAGGGAATAGGCTCAAGTAGTCTCAGAAACTCATCTATGCTCACATAGCTAGTAATAAAACCCAGAATTGAAACTCAGTGCTCTAACTTTCTCAGATGATGGTCTAACAAAGAGCAAGATATACACTGTAACTGTGGGTTAAAGGTATCTTTAGGTCAATGGAGCTGATTTTTATTTTGGTTGCTTAAATTGGTTCTATGATTTGCAGAGCTTTTGCCTAAAAACAATGCTGTAAATAAAGAATGAAGCACAATCCTTTAAAAAACAAAATCAATTAAAAATACTACAATGCAATACCAATTATAGGCAGCACAAAACACAGATAAACATTATTGACACAGCAAATTGGCATTTTTTCCATCACAGAGCCAAACAAATTATTTTTTTCATTTTAGCATCTTTGTTTATTTTTGGTCAAGTTTTCCCTAGTGAGTCTTTTCCTTCCTCCTCATCTGAAAGTCCTCAGTTCAAGGAATGTCAGGGAAAAGGTGTGTTTTTTGTTTGTTTAGTTGGTTGGTTTTTGTCTGTTTCTGCTGCTGCCCTGAGCTTTCTCACATCATGTCAACAAGTTCATGGTTTCTCCTCTTTGTAAAACACGACATTATTTAGTTGATTCATTTGATATATCAGTCTTTTAAAAGTGATTTCCTTGTCACAATGTTCATCTTTTGAAAAAAAATATTCAATTCAATTTAACATATATTTAAGGTACTCTATTAGAGAAAATAAAGAAACACTGCCTGGTAAATAGCAAGTACTTACTAAATGTTTATTGACTAATGAAAATGAAACAGTTCTTATCCTCAAAGAGATCGCATTATATTAGTGGAATAGAAACCATACCTAACTGAAT
This sequence comes from Monodelphis domestica, assembly GCF_027887165.1. Classification (NCBI taxonomy): domain Eukaryota; kingdom Metazoa; phylum Chordata; class Mammalia; order Didelphimorphia; family Didelphidae; genus Monodelphis; species Monodelphis domestica. The sequence continues at coordinate 186,814,099 of NC_077229.1, forward strand.
AAATAAGAAGAATTTTTCCTCTCTGGCTTGGCCTAGTGGTTTATCATTTGTTGGAAACTCCAAGCTTAGAAATACTATACAAACAACACAAATTAACAACATGTTCATCAGTCATTCATTCATCTACTCTTTCATTATTCATTCAATAAACATGTATTAACCTCCTATTCTATATTAAGGACCTTTCTAGTATAGGGATTATTAAAAAAATAAAACATATCTGTAACCTTTGGCTTTTATATGGAGTACCCAGAGTGACTTCCTATGGTCCATCTTTGTCCTTCTTTTTAAGTGAAATCATGGAATGATGTCTCTTAACTGGTGCATGATTTGGATTTAGGAAAGGCAGAGTTGTGAAGTGCTGAAAAAAAATGCAATTTGACTCTGACCCTTCAAAAACTTTATTTTAAAGAGAAATAACCTGAGTTTCCCTAGCCTGCAGTTGTCTAATCCCCCCACCCCCAAACCTAAATCTTGTCAGATTCCAAGGTTCCTCCTTGGTGTGGCATTTAAAAGAGTGGATGCCATAAACTGTAAGAGTTAAAATAGTTGAGGTTGTAAACTGTAGTGATTAAAATAGTGGAAGACTTAAATTGTAGTAGATATAAGAGTGGGTGAGTAAATTGTGACCGCAGAAAATGTTTTCACTACAGTGTTTTGTTTTAAGTCAAATATAAGGTGGTCAACCAGGGAAATATTCCCAATTATGAATATACCCAAGTCAACTGGGTTTTATAGAGATTTTAATTAATAATACAATGAGGAATTAAAGAAAGAGAGAAAAAGGAAATAATGAGAAAAGGATAGACCGACCCAGGGTAGCCCTGGCCAACCCAGGCCTAAGTCCTAAAAGAAAAGATCAGTCAGTCAGTTATCACTCACCATGAGATCTGTTCAAGCGAAGATTCTGGGGGACAGAGTCTCCCCAGAGGGAGTTCCAGCCAGAGTCAGCCTCCCTTGAGAGACCTCCTTAGAAATTGTCCTTCAAGAGATTCTTCTTAAGAGACCCTCCTTAGAGCCTGTCTCTCAAGAGCTTCTCTCAAGAGCCTCTCTATCTCAAGAGATTCCTTTTTCTTATATAGGGGTTTTTCTCCTATGTTACCTCCCCTAAGTACTTCCATCTACCAATCACAGTAGACATTTTCCAAAGGACAGCCCATTCTGAATTCACAGCTGAGTCAACTAATCCATTTAGTAAGTTTGAACCAGAAAAAACTTCTGAATAAGTTTTTCACCTTTTTGTGCTGGCAAGTTTACAAGTTGCCTGACCTTTAATAGGTACTTAGCACCCCATTGTATTAATTCTAAAAATAGGCATGGCTTAAAGAACTTTTTGCCTCATTATAAGTATGGGTTTAAGTACTTTCATTGTTTAGCAAGGAGTTTTCTCCCCTAAAGCAGTCTTAAGAGGGTGGAGTAGAGGTCCTCCCATTTCTGATCCAAGTAGAGTTCTCACTGTCCAAATGGGGAATGTTCCCAGTAGGGAATTGTTCCAATGGAGAATTCCCCAATGGGGAAATTTTTAACATTCGAAAGTCTGAGAAATTTCAAGATTCACATTGGTGAGGGATTGGTCCTGATAAACACCAATCCCGTGCCTGGAAGTAGGGGGCGTGGTCCCTCCCTAGCAAGAGATTGGTCTAATTCAAGACCAATACCACACAAGGAAGTAGGGGGGAGGGACCTCTGGGGCACACTAGAGGATGCAGTTACTCAGCCTTAATATTTTAAAACTCACAGTTGCACAAAGTCATAAAGTACAATGACAAGACAAAAGTTAAGATGACTGGCAATGACCTGGGATGCAATGGATGGTTGACCTTAAAGTCTTTGCCATCTGACCAAACTCTTAGCACTCTCCAGCACCTGCTTTTTCATGGCTTTTGGAATCTATTGTTCTCATCCACCCATTCCACTGGAGGAAGGATTTACATGCTTGAGACAGATGTCCCCATAATTCCCCAAGCCTGTTAGTTTCCCTCAACTTGCTTAGCTCATCTGCCAAGACAGTTTTACTGGTGGGTAGTCTATGGCCATACAATTCACATAAAGAAGGAACAACTTGAACTTGAGTTTTTCTGCATCCATATCTTGCTGTCTTTTATTTCTTGCCGACTCTTAAATTACATACAATGTAATTTCAAGATAGAGTCAATACCAAAAATTGGTGGATCAGGAGAGATTTTGGGTAGGAGGTGTTACTTCCTGCATTCTAAATGCATAAATCCTGTATGCACATATATATGTATATATTAGTATTAATGATATATTATTCATAATATATTATATATTTTATTACACATATATTAGGGAACATTTTGACATTGCAATTTGGATATTAAATGAACACACCTACACATATATATACACAAAATTTCTACACTCAATTCATAAGGACATATATTCTCATGCCCATCCTTTCCTTCCAAGACTAACTCCCTTTTGAAAAGAAAAATGCTCCTATAACATTGGTCAGCAAACTTTCAAAAACGTTATGTCCAGTTGGCAGCTTTTTGCATAGTTGGCACCTAATAAATGTTTTTTGGATGTTGAATGAATGTTGAATGAATGAATGTTTTTTTGAATGTCAGGGAGGAGTTACAAGTGTGGGTGCGGTGACCACATCCTGTGGAATGATGGGTGTGGATCTGCTTCTTGATGACTTGAAAGTGCAGGATAGAAGCTTGGGGAATAGTGAAATGTTGTGACACTGACCACCCCATGTTCTACTCAAAACGGGAATGGATTTCTAAAACCATATCCTAAAATTTGTTGTAAAACTCCCTAATAATTATATTCCAAAATGTAATGAGTTATTCCAGGAAGGAAAAAATTTCCCTTTATTGAAGGCCTTCAAGCAAAAGCTGGATATTGGCTTATCGAGTAAAGTGGATTGTTAATAAGGTATGGGTTATTTCACATGGCTTCTGAAAGCCCACACAATTCTGAAATTCTGCTATTAGTAAGCAGATACTTCAAATAGATTTAAATTGGGGCATGGTAGAGCAATAAGAAATATATGTAAAGTATCTTCATTGTACTTTATATTTTTAGGGACAGTAAGTTGATAATGGGTCAGAATCTATGATTTCAGAGCTATGGGAAATGTCTAGTATGAAAACCCATTCTAACAATGCAGATTTGTAACTCATCTATAACTTACAATCATTTAGAACTATATACTTAAAACACTGAGAATAGATTTGCCAGTCACACAGATAGTAAGTGACACAGACAACACTCAAATCAAAGTCTTTTTGTCTCCAATAATAACTTTATAACCATTTTATTATACTGTCTTTCCTAAAAAAAAAAAAAAAAAGTTTTTTTGTTTCCTTTTTGTGTGTTTTTTTTTTCATCAGTGTTTCCAAGGACTCTGCTAATCATTTAATGATATGGGAGTATAATATAGGACCTAAAAATACAAGAATCCAAAATGTGATTAATTTGGAAACTACTTTCTATCATTTTAGAAACTAGGGCAGATTGAGTTTCCAGGGTATTTTTCATTAATATATTAAATAAAATAAGAAACCTGGATCATCTTTCCAGGAGGGTCAAACAGATTTTCAAAACAGGGATGAGAGAATAGTTAACAACTTTATTATCTGCCAGGCAGAGATTCTGGTTGTATTGGAGGATGAGGATGGTGGTGGATGGGTTGTATTATCTATGACATGTCAATTTTTAGTATTTATTTTATTATTTTCTTTCTTGCATATATTACTTTTCTCCTACTACATAAAATTAATTTGACACACTAATATCAAATGAGTTATAGGTCCCGGAAAGGGATAAGAGTCATGGTACTACTCAGCAGAAAATAATGTTGTTAGGATATTTGAAGAACAACAACAACAAAAAAACTGAGGCTCCATGAAATCATATCAACCTGCCTCATAATGACAGCCAATAAAATTTCTCTTGATTCCAAGTCTGTTGTGCATTCTCTAGATAGGCACATTCACACTAAACTTATACAAGGCACTTTCATGGAAATAAGGCATTTCTAGGTATATGGCATGTGTATGTGTGTCCATTTGAGCATGTGGGTGGCTCTGTATATGTTTATATAATAATGGACACTTACAGAATAACTATTAGACAAGGTCCTATGAGAATATGCAAAAAAAAATCAATAAAACATAAAACCTTTTTGGGAGACCAATGTGGTGAGGAAGAAAGAACCCTGAATTTGGAACCAGAAGACCTTGGTTTAGGTTTCTATGCTGCTCCTTAACTGCTTTAACTTTGGAAAATCATTTCACATGTTATAGGCTTTAATTTCACTATTTATAAAAAGGACTGGTTGTACTAGATGATATCAAATTTCCTTTTGAATTAAAAAATACCCATTATGATCCCAAAATGCACAACCCTTTTTACCACTTGTTTTAATTTAAATTTTTACATGTTGATACAATTTTTGATAATTGTTTTCTGTCATTTTGTGATTCATGTTCACTTCCTTCCTTCTCTTCCTTCCTCCCTGAGATGACAATAATGATATAGGTTATACATGTGTTATTTTGCATTACATATTTCCAAGTTTGTCATGTTTTGAAAGAAGACATATGACACATACAAGAAAAAAACTCATGAAGGAAATTGATAAAGCCCCATGGGGAGAAGAGGGTAGGACTGGGACCAGAGTTCCACAGGTAAGGTTGGGGAAAATAAGAAGAAGAAATACAAAGGTAGAAATTAGTAGGGCCTCACCTGAAGATAAGGGTGAGGGGAAAAGATAAGAATCAAATACACAGTCACAGTGTAGGGTCAGAAGGGACTCATGCTGATGGCAATGGGTTTGAGTTTATTGCAACCTGGTAGATCTTTTGCAGGTAAAAACCATAGGAATTACAAACAACCACCAGTGAGAAAGGTCCATGGGAAAGTATAACAAGAACATAGATAGTGCAGATAATGATAATGGTTGGGGTAAGATAACAGTTCCAGGAATCATCCAGGGTTAATGGGACGTAATCTTGTGGGAAACTAAAAGAAGATGGAGACAAGGGCACTTGGACCCATTCTCAGAGGGATCTTGAGATCTTAATCTCTGAAGAGGGCTCCCAGATCCTTATCTTAGATGGACCCAGAGTTATCAACCTGTGACAGGAAATAAAGTGAAAAATACAATATATACATCCTTAAAACATAGTGGTAACTAACATGAATGAATTAAATGAATTAACAAAAACTCGTTCATTAAGTACTATGTGCAAGACACCCATGGTTAAGGCTGGGAATACAAATACAAAAATGCAAACAATACCTGCCTTCTAAGAGCTTACCTTCTAATAGGAGAAGACAAGAAGTGTAAGCAAGTGGTGACAAAGATAGGTGTTTTGGTTTGGAAAATCAGAGGGAAAATAAGTAGATCTATTGAGCAAATGATTGACTCATTCTTTCTTGGAATGATGATTCTGACTTTTAATTACTCTTCCTAGAGCTAGAGGTAGAAAGCAGGGGACTGTAGAAGATCTCATTTTTTGGTATCCTGGAATAAAAATGCATGGAGAGCACCAGTGTAGGTCTTGAGCAAAATATAGAGAATTCTCACTAATCAGGAACCCCAGAGTAGGAGATGGAGTTCTTTGTTAAAAGTGGAAGCTGGAGTAAGGGAACATGCAGATAACAGAAGAGCAGAATAGGAGGTCTGAGTTTGGACTAAATAAGGAGAAATTTAGCCAAGAAGACCCCCAGGAGTCAGAAGCTGGGGACAAATTGATGCATGAAAACATGGGATGAAAATGACTAGAAAGAAATGTAATGAGTTTGGGTCCATTTGAGATATGAAGAATTCTCACAGATCAAGAACTCAGGGCCAAGAGTTGGATCTGGGGTGCTTCATCAAAACCAAATCCAGGACAAAGATGAAGATAGCAAGAGTCCTTTGACAAGTACATGATAATATGATTGAAACTATATAAAGATAAAAATCACTATAGATTTTGGTTAGTTAAAAAGAGGATGGGGCAAGCCTATATCAGAACATACTTTACTTTAGATATAATGTCTCTGTCTCTGTGTGTGTGTGTGTGTGTGTGTGTGTGTGTGTGTGTGTGTGTGTGTATTGGTTCAAAGACAAAAGAGGAATAAGGACTAGGAAGTGGGAGTCATGTGACTTTCCCAGGATGACACAGGTAGGAAATGTCTAAGGTCAAATTTGAACCCAGGACCTCCTGTATCTAAGCCTGACTCTCAATCCACTGAGTCACTCAGCTGCCGCATTCCCAGTATTTTCAACAGTTATTATGGGTATACATTCAATTTGCTTTATAGGTCCTTTAAATGACTGATGTCACAGCACTATTTCAGATGTCCTCAGATCGCTTTGGAGGCAAAACATTGCCATTTTTCATTTTCACAATCATTTGAGATTTTTTGGACTTTAAAATACAAAATAGGTGGCTTTTGACTTTTCCTGGTACTCATCTTGTGGAAGAAAGATCAAAGCATCTTCTGGACCAAAACTGCTGTTTTAACAAAGAAAAGCAATTAATCAAAAACAACAGAGCACAGAGAAATGTGCCTGAGAATCCTGAAGAGTATGAAGACTCTCTCATGAGGGAGGTGCTATATTTGATTCTATGTTCCTGTTAACAAAGTAGCTTTCCGATTGCTCTGAATATTTTTTTTCACATTTTGGTGGTGTGTACATTTTGCATTTTATTCTGCTTATTTCAGTCGATAACAAATCTTCCCATTTTCTGAATATTAATAATTTCTTGCATCATATTAATATACTACTTCACAGTGATACGCTATTATGTATAGAGATGAGTTCTTTGAATTATCATCTTTTTACTAGTAGAGATTTGGAATATATTTTTTACGTTTTTGTTTGACAATTATTTTAAATGGCTCAATCATATCCTATAATCACTTAAATATTAGGAATTGACTTTTGGTCATACACACACTCACACTCTTACACGTAGAGTAGAATTTGTATAAAATAAATTTTGTATAGCTTTTGTATTTAAATAGTCTGCTACTTAATATATTTAGTAATTATGTGTGTGTTTCCATACATATATTATGTCGGTATATAAAGCACATATATTTGTGTTTGTATGTATATATATTATATTCTAATTTCAGTTATTTTATGTATCTTTTTCTAAGCTATACAAACATGACACCTAATGTGCAAGATAATATACAAATATTTTAAAATATATATATCATCCATTTATATGAAATGTTAATAAACATTGTAGAGTGTTTTTTTGTTTAACTATTTACTGAAGCTATCATTCTTCTCAATTAGTTTCACTGCTGATTTGGGGAAGTTTTCTAAGTATATCATTATGTCATCTATAAATAGGAATAATATTTGTTCTCCTATGCTAATGTTTTTAAGTTTAATTTTTGACATTTTCTCTTAATGCTATGGATAACATTTCTAGAACTATGTCTAATAATAATTGGGTTGAAAGGTATCTTTGTCTTATCCTCATTTCTTCTGAAAAAAGTTCTAATCTTCATCTGTTGGGGAAAAAAAGCATTCAGTGTTTTGAAATACCCTTTTGATTATGCAAAAGAATAGTATTCTATGTATTTTATAGTTTTACTTCTTTTTGAACACATTGGAATCTATTTTATCATAGCAAACTTTTAATAGAGATGATCTATCAATAATACATGCTATTAATTTATTTATAATTAGTAGTTTTAGAGGATTATTAGGTTTATTAAAAGTTTGAATAACTTGATTTTGAACATACAGCCAGTATGTATAAGAAGCAGGACTTACATTTCTGGGCTTCTTTATTCTAAGGCCATCCTTCTCTATTTCCCATGCTATGGTGCTAGCCTTTAACATAAATTCATGCTATACTATTTAAAGAGTTTCTTTTATCCATTTAAAACATTATCTATTTTTGTTTTGATATGAACAACCATAATTATTTAATTGTTTCTGACAGATTTGTGTATGTATTTTTAGTTTGAAAAAAAAACTTTATCATATTGAAGTATTTTCTGGCTTTTTTGTTAGATTCTCCTTTCAAAAATGTGTGTAAAATGTTTTCGACAAAATAACTATACAGTTGTAGAATTGCTGATGAAAATATAGTTACTTAAATAGAAAGGAATATCATTATGCCATGAAATTACAAATATTAAAAATTCAGAGCAATGTGGGAAAGCTTGTATGAATTTATGCAGAGAAAATAAAATTGTCAGAACATTATCACAACTACATATATGATAACTAACGGGTTACAAAGCAGTTTAAAAATGTTATCTCATTTGATCCTCACAACAGTCATAGGAAAAATGTGTTATTATCACCCACATCTTACAGTTAGGAAAACTGAGGTTGACAGTTTCAGTGCATTGCCCAAAGTTACAGAAACAGAAAGTATCTAAGGTCATATTTGAACTTCACTCTTTCTGACCCTTCAATGAAAATTATGACAAACACATACACACACACACACACACAGAACTAATACTATGCACTCTTTAATTATGTAATGCCAAAACCAGGTCCTAGAGACCAGAAAATGAGTTTAATTTTCCTTCTTCCTTATCAGAGATATGAAAGACAATGCAGGTAATAAACTATGATCTATATACACTTTGTTTACTGAGATTTTTATTAGTCATAAGGAGAAGATTCATTGTTTTTGAATATTTGTGGAAGGGAGGCTGATATCTACAAATGATATATAAAAAAGTGATCCATGAAAGGTAGGAAAAAATGATCATTTAAGAAAGGTAAACATCCTTTTCTTTTTTCCTTTAATTTTCCCTCTTCTTCTTTTTCTTTCTTTTTTTCAAAGGGAGAAAAAAACTGGAAAAATCTATAACAACAGCACACTCTACTTGAAATCAGAAATATGGTTTACTGGGAAGCAGCTATGACATAAATATTGCCTCAAAATGGAAATAAAAATGTTAAATGTTATATGCATATAATTAAATTGTATAGTTCATTTCTACAGGAAATCGATGAGATATTTTTGAAGGTTTAAAAAGGGATTATATTTACATAAATAGAGTAGGAATTTGTTGCATTATCAACTAGTATTGAAGTGACAAGAATTATCTTTGCCCATGCTTTATGCTATTAATTTAAAATCTGCCAGAGAGCTAAATCTTCATTCTTTGAAAAAATATTGCTTCTCATAAAAAAATCATATCTAGAGAGTATATCATCTACTGAGATGAAGATTGTTGTAGAAAGGTATACATTAACATATCAATACTTGAAATATATTATGCATGTATAAGTTTACATTTGGAAAGAATATTTCAGATTATCCAACCTAACTCCTTGTTAACAATATATGAATAGAACAGCTAGGTGGTTCAGTGGATTGAGAGTCATGCCTAGAGATAGGAGGTCCTGGGTTCAAATCTGGCCTCAGACACTTCCTAGCTTAACTCCCATTGCCTAGCCTTTGCCACTCTTCTGCCTTGGAACCCATACTCAGTATTGATTCTAAGATGGAAGGTAAGGGTTTTAAAAAATAATAAAAATAAATTTTTTAAAGTATACAAACTAATTGAAGGGCAAATAACTTAAATGAATTGCCAAGTGCCTTATATGTAATATGTCAGAGTTTTGATATGAACTCTAATATTGTGACTCAAGAACTAATTTTTCCCATAGCATTCCATACTTCTTTCTTCTTTCCTGTTTCTCCTTCACTATTACTTTACTAATAACACAAACTTTTTCCTGGTTGAGGAGATCTGGTTTATTAGATTCTATCTAAAGAAAAACCTATAATTTACCTAGATTTTAGCAAATGTTTTCTTAAAAATTTCTCATACTTTTTGTTCATTGAAAATACTAGACATTGCAATTGAGGAGATTCATAGTTGATTGACTAAAAATTAAGGAGAAGTTATTTATCTCTGAAGATCAACATGGAGTCTGCAGTGGAGTGCCCTAGGAATCTGTGTTTACTCCTATAATATTTACCTTTTTTACCAATTAATTGAAAAAAAGGTATAGATAATATGTTCTGCTACTTCGCAGCTGAAACTAAACTGAGAATGATGGCTAACATAGAAGTTAGAGTCAGAATGCAACATCATCCTTATAATTCGATAAAAATAAATGCAAAGACTTTGGGACTATTATTCAGTTATTTTTCAGTCAGGTTTGACTCTTTGTGATTCCATCTAGGGTTTTCTTGGCAAAGATATTAGGGAACTTTGCCATTTCCTTTTCTATTTCATTTTATAAATGAAGAACTGAGGAAAACAGTTAAGTGACTTGCCCAGGGTCATATAGCGAATAATTTTCTGAGACTGGATTTGAACTCATAAAGATGAGTCTTCCTGAAAGCAATCCTGGCACATTTTCCACTTTTACACCTAGCTACCTGTGGTCTTATACTAGTTTATAATCAGAATGTGGTGAAGTGTTATACTTATCTCTTAAAGAGCAAAAATGAATAAATAAATTAATTTAAGTTCCAGGGGGTTTTAATGTACTGGAAGCTTACATGTCAGTAGCCTGATACCCTGCCCAAAATTTAGATTTTGTTTTGCATTAAGAAAGGCAGTAAGAGACTTCTGGGTAAACATGGTGGCAGTCTAGATGCAGGATTCCTCCTTTTCTCACCACCTACCAATACAGACTCCCTCAAAAGGTAAAAAAAAAAGTCATACAAACAAAGGAACTTGACAGTAGGGCACAGCACTGAGGGTGCATGGGATTTGGGCGTTTTAACAACATAAATGGGTGAAAAAGCTTCCACCAAAACATGAGCTGATCCACCCTTCCTCACTCCACCTACAGAGCCAGAGGCAGAGCTAGCGCACAGTAGAATCAATGAGTGAGTAAGGGGTACCGCTGGGTCCTTGGCAGCTGACTGAAACCACCAAAGACCTAGCCCTGAGAGCAGCTAGACCCGAGGCCCCAGCAGGCTGAGGAGCTCAGGAGGGCACCTGCACAGGGAGATAGCACAGAGAGGGGCAGCAAACAGTGGAAGCTGCCTCAGAGACTCAAGAGCTGGCCTCAGCCAAAATTCTTGCTCCTAAGCTCCATACACAGAGAACCTGCCCATCTCACTCAGATTTCTGACTGAAAAGGGAAGGAAAAACCACCACAGTGATGGCAAATAGTGCCTAGGAACAACAAATTCCCAAAACCAAGGGAAACAAGAAGAAGGGGTTGACCCTGGATAATTTTTACAGAGGAAAAACCCAGGCTACAGAGGGTATAGAAGACAAAATACAAATAAATGCACCAAAAACTTCCAAAAAAATGGAAATTGTCCAAAAGAAATTGAAGAATTTAAATGGGAGCTTATCAAAAAGATGGGAACCTTCTGGTAAGAAAAGTGGGAAATAGTTCAAAAAGAAAAAAAAAAGCAGTTTAAAGTACAAGAACTCCCAATTAGAGAAACAGCTGGGAGCCATGAAAAGCAGGATAGACTGAACCGAAAAGGAAATTCAAAAGAATATAACAGAAAATCAAAAGATTAAAGCAGAACACCAAATGGTTATAGCAGAAAATCAAAATATTATAACAGAAAACCAGGCCTTAAGGACCAGAATTGTGTAATTAGAAACCAAAGATCATGCAAAACAGCAAAAATTAATAAAGTCAAAAGACTGACAAAATAGAAGAAAACAAAAAATATCGCACTGAAAAGATGGTAGATCAGAAAACGGAGGAAGGAGACACAATTTGAGAATCATTGGTCTACCTGAAAACCCAGAAATAAACAGAAATCTTGATATCATACTAAAGAAATTATCCAAGAAAACTACCATGATGTTCTCAAACAAGGGGGCAAAATGGACATTGAAAGAGTTAATAGAACACCCTTTACACTAAATCCTCAAAAGACAACTCCCAGGAATGTAATTGTCAAATTCAAGAGCTTCCAATCTAAGGAAAAAAATTTTACAAGAAGCCAAAAAAGAAACAATTCAGGTATCAGGGAGCACCAATCAGGATTACACAAGATCTGGCAGATTCCACACTAAAGGACCACAAAACTTGGAATATGATATTTGGAAAGGCAAGAGAATTGGGTCTTAAACCAAGGATCACCTTATCCATCAAAACTGACTATATAATTCCAGGAGAAAGTATGGACATTCAACAAAATAGAAGATTTCCAAGTATTTATAAAGAAAAGACCAGAACTAAGTGGAAAGTTTGATATCCAAATACAAAGATCAAGAGAAAAATGAAAAGGTAAATAAGAAAGAGAGGGGAAAGGGGAAAAATGTTTTTTATTCAAACTTTCATCTTTTAGGGCTTCACTAAGATCAAAATATATATTAGTAAAAACAAACAAAATATTAAAAAGTATTGGTCAATCTAATTTTAAAAAAGGCAAAGAAGAAAGCCAAATTAACAGTATCATAGATGAAGAGGGAGACCTCACTGCCAATGACAAGGAAATTAAGGCAATCATTAAAAACTATTTTCCCCAGTTATATGGCAACAAATATGGCAATCTAGGTGCTATGGCTGAATATTTACAAAAATATAAATTGCCTAGATTAACAGAAGAAAATATAGAATTCTTAAATATTCCCATATTGGAAAAAGAAATTGAACAAGCCATCAAAGAACTTGCTAAGAAAAAAAAACCTCAGGGCCTGATGGATTCACAAGTGAATTCTATCAAATATTCAAAGAACAGCTAATCCCAATACTATACAAACTATTTGACACAATAAGCAATGAGGGAATTCTACCAAATTCCTTTTATGACATAAATATGGTATTGATTCAAAAGCCAGGCAGGTCAAAAACAGAGAAAGGAAACTATAGACTAATTTCCTTAATGAACAAAGATGTAAAAATCTTTAATAGGAATCTAGCAAAAAGACTCCAGCAAGTCATCACAAGGGTTATTCATTATAATCAGGTGGGATTTATACCAGGAATACAAGGATAGTTCAATATTAGGAAAACCATCCACATAATTAACCATATCAACAAGCAAACCAACAAAAATCACATAATTAATCTCAATAGATGCAGAAAAAGTATTTGACAAAATATGACATTCATTCCTATTGAAAACACTAAAAAGTACAGGAATAGAAGAGCCTTTCCTAAAAATAATAAACAGTATTTATCTAAAACCATTAGCCAACACTATCTGCAATGGGGATAAAGTAGATGTATTCCCAAGAAGATCAGGAGTGAAACAAGGATGCCTATCATCACCTCTATTATTTAACATTGTGATAGAGACACCAGCAGTAGCAATTAAAGAAGAAAAAGAAATTAAAGGTATTAAACTTGTCAATGAGGAGACCAAGCTATCACTCTTTGTGGATGATATAATGGTCTACTTAAAGAATCCTAGAGAATCAACTAAAAAGGCAGTGGAAATAATCAACAACTTTAGCAAAGTTGCAATATATAAAATTAACCCACATAAGTCATCATCATTTCTATATATTTCCAAAACATCTCAGCAGCAGGAATTAGAAAGAGAAATTCCATTTAAAATCACCCTAGAAAACAAAATACTTGGGAATCTATTTGCGAAGACAAACACAGAAACAATATGAACACAACTACAAAATACTTTCCACACAATTAAAAGTAGATCTAAAGAATTGGAAAAACATTAACTGCTCATGGGTAGGATGAGCTAACATAACAAAAATGACCATCCTACCCAAACGTATTTACTTATTTAGTGCCATACCCATTGAACTACCAAAATGTTTTTTTTTTTTACTGAATTAGAAAAAAAAAATAACGAAGTTCTTTTGGAAGAACAAAAGATCAAGGATATCCAGGGAAAGCATGAAAAAAATGCCAAGAAAGGTGGCCTTGCAGTAGCAGATCTCAAATTATAATATAAAGAAGTGATCATCAAAACAATATGGTACTAAGAGACAGAAAGGAGGATCAATAGAATAGACTTCGGCTAAGTGACCTCAGCGAGACAGTCTATGATAAGCCCAAAGATCCCAGTTTTTGGAACCAAAATCCAGTATTTGAAAAAAAAAACTGCTGGGAAAATTGGAAGACAGTATGTGAGAGATTAGGTTTGGATCAATATCTCATACCCTAATCCAAGATGATCTCAGAATGGTTGAATGACTTGAACATAAAGAAGGAAAGTATAAATAAATTAGGTGAACACAGAATAGTATAAAAGTTAGACAAAAATCACAAAATGTAAAATAAATAATTTTGATTACAGCAAATTAAATTTTTTTTTGAAGAAACAAAACCAATGCAATCAAAATTAGAAGATGTAACAAATTGGGAAACAATCTTCATCAAAACCTCGGACAAAGGTCTAATTACTCAAATTCATAAAGAGCTAAGTCAATTATACAAAAAATCAAACCATTCTTCAATTGATAACTGGGCAAGGGACATGAATAGGCAATTTTCAGTTAAAGAAATCAAAACTATTAATAAGCACATGAAAAAGTGTTCTAAATCTCTTATAATCAGAGAGATGCAAATCAAAACAACTCTGAGGTATCACCTCACACCTAGCAGATTGGCTAACATGACAGCAAAGGAAAGTAATGAATGCTGGAGGGGATGTAGCAAAGTCGAGACATTAATGCATTGCTGGTGGAGTTGTGAATTGATCCAACCATTCTGGAGGGCAATTTGAAACTATGCCCAAAGGGCGATAAAAGACTGCCTGTCCTTTGACCCAGCCATAGCACTGCTGGGTTTGTACCCCAAAGAGATAATAAGGAAAAAGACCTGTACAAGAATATCCATAGCTGCGCTCTTTGTGGTGGCAAAAAATTGGAAAATGAGGGGATGCCCTTCAGTTGGGGAATGGCTGAACCATTTGTGGTATATGTTGGTGATGGAATATTATTGTGCTCAAAGGAATAAAAAACTGGAGGAATTCCCTGTGACCTGGAATGACCTCCAGAAATTGATGCAGAGTGAGAGGAGCAGAAACAGGAGAACATTATACACAGAGACTGTGGTACAATTGAATGTAATGGACTTCTCCATTAGTTACAATGCTGTGATGTTGAATAACTCAGAGGGATCTATGAGAAAGAACACTATCCACATTCAGAGAAAAAATCTGTTGAAGTAGAAACACAGAAGAAAAAACAACTGCTTGACTACATGGGTCGATGAGGATATGACTGGGGATATAGACTCTAAATGAACATCCTAGTGCAAACATCAACAACATAGATATAGGTTCTGATCAAGGACAAATGTGATACCCAGTGGAATTGTGCGTGGGCTACAGGAAGGGTTGGGGTAGGGGTTGGAGGGATAGAATGTGATTCTTATAACCAAGGAATAATGTTTTAAATTGACTAAATAAAATAAAGAAATAAAAAATTGAAAAAAAATAAATTGAAAAAAAAGGCACTAAGGAAGTGAAAGTCCCATTGTACTCTGTTATCCTCAGAGTTTAACTGGAGAATGATTCATTTCTAGGCACAGCAATTTAAGAATGACATTGATAAATTGCAAAGTGTATAATATGGTAGTATGGTAACCAGGCAGGTGATGTCTTTGATTCCATGTCATATAAAGGACTTTGGGATGTTTAGCCTGGGGAAGAAAAGTTTCAGGAAACCGGGTATGATAACTGTGTTTAAGTCATTTAAGGTCTGCCATTTGGAGAAGGAATTATATTTACTCTGTTTATCCTCAAAGGGTAGAATCATAAAGATTGGTGGAAGTTGTGAAGACAATTGCTTGATGTCAGGAAATATTTTCTGCCAATTAGAGCTGTTCAAAACTCAAATAGCAGTGGGTTTTCTTTTCTTAATGGCCTTTTGGCAGGGGCTGGATAATTACTTGCTGGATAGATTATATTGAAAATTTCTTTTAGTTTAGATGAGATGGTTACTGAGGTCCCTTCCAACTCTCAAATTTTGTGTGTTTTGATACATTTTTGTGATTTTGTGATTTTCTGGAAATAGAAGTAATAGATAAGCTATACGATAATATAGAGAGAATTATAAGCAACTTATGTGCAGAACAAGAACTAAAGAAAAGACTACTAAATTTCCAAAAATCAAACCATAAATAGAAAAAAGAAATCAAGAAAGCTATAAATGCTGAAATAAATATACAAAATCAGAAGCATATCTACATATTATCAATATACATATAAGAAAATAATATAAAACAAAAACTGAATATAGACTATGAAGTATTAATTGATTGAACCATGTATAAGAGAAAATCATCATGCATAAAACCTCATGATCTAGATTAATCAAACTTTGCAATTTCAAAAAGAAATAACACATTTTATGTCAGGGAAAATATTTTTGTCTAAGAAAGAACCCCTGTTGTAATGACCTCATCTAAATACTTTTGCTGACAAAAAAAAATGGGAAAAAAAAGAACAGAGTAGTTTATTTTAAATAGGGTGGGAACTCACATTGGAATCCACAATTAGCTATCCTGAAAATTTAAACATTTTCATTAGAAAAAAACAAAACAGTTGTATCTTCTATTAAAGAAATATTTGGGTCATCCTTTTATACAAAATGAAATGAAATGTCTAAGAAGTAAACAAAATATTCATAGTATTGAAATATTTAAAATACTTACAAACACTACAAACTAGAAAAGCACAAGAAATGTAAATAAATACAATTATCAATGAAGACTAAGTACTTGAATCAATTCATTCATGTTTATTGATTATTGTTAAATAAAAAGGAAAGTGAAATGAACTGAGGAATAAAAGAAAAACAAAGAGGGATCAACAAGGTTTCAATAGATCCTAAATCGCTAAAGATTCAGGGACATAGAAAATCAGAAACTTGAAAGGGACAATAGCTAAATCAGTGCTCCAAAAATTAATAATAATACTCTCCTAAAAGTATGCTTATATTTTATTATTATTATTATTATTATATTTTAGAAATTATTATTCTTTATTTTATTTTTATTATAGAAACAACATAGTGTTATGAAGTATATGAGGAGACAGTTAGAGAGAGAGGGGAAATGAAGGTGTGCTTCTATCCAATTCAGATAAATGTGGTTAATTTTTATTCTAATTTTCTTGAGTAGAAGGGTGAAAAAAGCATAAAACCAGTAGCAAAGGTAGAATGGAAAGAGAGCAATAAAACATCCATTTCATCCTGAAAGGTAAAAAAAGAATGCCATGAAGAATTTCCACATGAGTAAGAAAAGTAAAATTCTAATGGATTTTCTCTCAGGAGACTTTGACCATTATAATACCAATTCTTAAGCAAGAAAAGTTTGTACTTTCTTGTACTGTATTCCATCCAGATAATTGGAACTCAAAGTGCCCATCTTTACCCAGAACCTAGGGTAATAGAAGAGACATACCACTAGGGAAAAGATAATTTGGTCTTAGCAGAAAGAATAATTATTCTAAGAATAATAGACAGGACTGGACCCTATAACTTATGAAAGGGAATACCTCCTACCATATGACATTGCTTCTGTTGGATGACATTTACTTGATGAATAGGATGTATGAGGTATTCATAGAGAACTATCACCTCTTCTGTGTGGGATTGATGAACCCTTTTCAGGGCTGTCTATCCACCTTGGTGTCCATCTGTTATCCAACTCTTACCTGTGGAGAGCTTAGACCTTGGTCAGACAATGAAGGTGCAAGGGTCATCCATTGTATCCTGTGCCATTGCCAATTATCCTGACATCTTGCTACTGGACTTGGATGACTCTGGGAGAAAGAGTGAGGCAGATGACTCCCAGTTATTCTGCCTCACTTAAATCCAAGTCAGGCATGAATCAACACATCATTCTAATCATGCCATTGGTCCTCTGTGAAATGAAGGATGAACAACACTACATGAACTGATATTTCTAAGAGTGAAGAACAATGATCTATAAGAGCAGAAATAAAACAATGTGGATGATACCTTTAGATGCAGTAAATAAAAATAGAATCATGGAGGGAATTCAAATTCTGTACACAAATAATTCAGCTATTAGATGGGACATATAAGGGCATAGCACATGAACAGGAAAAATAATTAAGAAAAGATTATAATGAGAAATAAACATATGGAAGGAAACAGTAAATGAAAACTTTTTGGGAACAGGAATTGCAAAGGAATGTTTCTTAAACTTAGAAGGTTAGAAAATCATATACTTAACTAAGCACCAAAAGAAAAGGACATAAAAAGAAACAAATAAAAATAAGTATTTTATTATACATTTAAAACCTCAGTATGTGCACAAGTAATCAGTTATGGGGAAGAATCTGTAAGAATAAGCTAGAATCAAGTAGGGTATGCAAAATTAATTGCAAGGACAAAAGGCTGATTTAAAATAGGAAAGAGATAAAAATCAATATACAAGAAATAAATGGAGTGGAACACAACCCTAGCAATCACAACTTTAAATTTGAATGGATTTTTAAGAATCCAATAAAATGAAGGAGAGTAGAAGAATTGATAAGAAAATAAAATTCAAATCTATGCTGTATGCATCTAACAATACACATAGAATAAAAATTAGAATCTATATAAAAACTCAATATGTATTAGTTGATTTCATAAAAAGGAGTTTAAGTCATACTATCAGGTAAGGCAAAAATACATTTCAGGGCCAAGAGAATTATAAAGGGAAATTACATCTTTTATAAAGGAACTATAGATAAGGAACAATATTAATACTAAACACATATGCACCAAAGGATATAATATCTAAGTCTATGAAGCAAATTTAACTGATTAACTAAATGTCATAAATAATAGTGTGATAATCTTAGAAGAGGGGTATATGGGGTGTTTAGGGAGGGGTAGTATCTCTGGTATGGAGGGCTTGTCGTGCCCTCTTAGGGCAGCCCTCCAGCCTCTGACCCTCACCTGACACCCAGCTCTCACTTGTGGCTCCCAGTAGCTGCTAGCATGCGGCAGCAGCCAAACCACAGGCAACGGCTTCGACAGGCCAGCTAAACCTTGTGAAGGTAGCCATCGGGTCGTCGACCCCTGGTGAACCAGGGCTTTGCTCACCCAGCATGTGAAGACTGCTTTGGCTGAACAGACAGAAGAAACCAATAAGAAGGTTCAACGGCTGAGATGGCGACACAGCAAAGCACTGTGGAGTGCTTAGGGCGTGTTGGAGCACAAAGGACAACACGGCCATCCAATGCAGCTGAGGAAGTCTCCAGGTATAAAGACTTTTCATGCCATTGGACCCAGGCTTCCAACTCCGAGAGAGTGGGACTGTCTCTGTGCATCGACTTTTCCACTTAAATCTTCTTCATGCACAAGTGTCTTTGTGCACACTCATCTATCATAGATGAACACGCACAAAGACAATCCTCATCCTCGGTTACCGAGAGACTACTACTAATCTTAGAAGAATTTCATGTTCAACTCTCAGAGACAAATACACTTATTCTTTGGTAATTTTATTATTTTATTATTCTTAATTACATATAAATTTATATGTACATATATATTTAAATTTAGAGTTCCAAATTCTTTCCCTCCTTTCCTACTCTATTACCCTTTAGGAAGGAAGTAATTTGATTACAAGTATGTGTTGATCTGCATTCAGACTCCATCAATATTTTCTTTGCAAATGGTTAGCATTTATCATCATATCTCTTATGGAAACATCTTGAATCACTGTATTACTCAAAAAAGGTGTCATTCACACTAGATAATCTTATAATATTGTTATTACTGTATACTATATTCTCCTGGTTCTGTTTACATCTTATATCAGTTTATATAAGTTTTTTTTTTCCTGGCTTTTCTGAAATCATTCTGCTCATCATTTCTTATACAACAACACAATTTCATCATAATCATATATCACAATTTGTTCAATTATTCCCCTATTGATGGGCAATCTCTCAATTTGTGATTCTATGCCACCACAAAAAGAGTGGTTAGAAATATTATTTTTGCAAATAGGTTCTTTTCTTTCTCTCTTTATTTTTACTCTCTTTGGGATACAGATCTTCAGATAAGGTATTTCATAGTGAACCAACCATAAAATGATTAATAACTAAATATAACAATAATGTATGCTATGGGAGAATCTGAAACTCCCAAGGGGACCAGACAGAGTAGTACTGATCTCATAGCCAAAGAAACTTTGCAAGGGTTTCTTAGCTTTAACTCCTTGGATTTCTGCAATCCAATTGTAACAGTTACATCACCAAGGTGGGGGAATAGTTTTAAAATATACACAATTGATAGAGGAAAGGAATATTAGTAAATGGAATAAAATGCATAAAAGTAAAGAATCAATGAAACAACTCAATAAAAATTTAAATTAAACAAAATAGGAAATGTTGAAATTTCAAAAAAAAAAAACTATCCATAAAATGGAAAACAAAAAAATTAAATTGTTTCATTGTTTCATAAAACTAGATAGAAAATAATTAAACTCTTTACTAACATGTCCAGATGAGAGGATGGATGTGAAGGAAGAGAAATAAATTTATCATGAATGAAGTGAAATCACAACAAACATTGAAGAAACAAAACAGGAATCATCAGAAAATTATATAATAGCCAAGCAATAGAAAAAGGCCTAGGCCAAAATGGCATAGGCCTGAGCCTAAGGGAGAGAGAGTGAGTCTTTATCACTCACAAGATCATCTTCAAGCAAGCTCCAGTCCTTCAAATTCTGAACTCCAACTAACTTCAACTTGAACTGACTTCCCATCCAGAACTCCATTACCTGAACTGAGTTCTGCTTTTAAAGAAATTTTATCTTATGTCACTTTCCCGAAATTTTCACATCTACCAATCACAGTAGACACTTTTCCCCAGGACTGCCCATTCTTAATTCTCATCTTCTTTTGTTCTCACCTTCTCTGGTTAGATTAAATCCTCTGAGTACTTCACAGCTCTTTTGTTAAGCTTTCCTTTTATAAGTTGCTTGACCTTTTAGTGATTAATTTAACCTTTATAGGTACTTAGCACCCTTTTGTATTAGATCTAAAAATAGACCATCTAGCTTAGGGTTTTTGCTACACTCTAAGTATGAGTTGGGGACTTTTCATTGTTCAATCAGGAGTTTGCAATTTTATCTTCCCCTAAGGCACTGTCTCAGTAGGGTGGAGTAATTTTAAAAGTTCTCAATACATTCCTGACCAAGTATCTTCATTGTTAAAAATGGGGAATAGCTTAATCAAATCTTCTGAAGTAGAGTCTGAGTAATTTTAAGATTCACAATTTACTATATTCCAGAAAGAAAAACAAAAAACATAGCCCCTGCTTTCTTGGAGTCCATAGTTTAATGGGAAAGGCAACATGAAAATGACTAGGTATATGCATGATATTTAAGGATTAAATTGAAAGCAATCTTAGAGACAAGGCATGAATGTGAAATGTGGAATGGGAAAAAGCTTCCCATATAATGTGGGTTCTGCACTGAGTTCTAAAGTTAAGGGAAGTTAAGAGGCAGAAGAAAAATGACAGAGTACTCTTGGCATAGAGGACAACCAGTAAGTCATGGAATCATTAGATGAAGTATTAAGTGCAAAAAAAAAACATCAAATAAATAGATTTAGATATAAAGTAGGAAGAAGTCAGGTCATAAAGAGCTTTCAAATATACAGGAGGACTTTGATTTTTATACAGGAGGATATAGGGAGCCATTTAAAGCTTAAACCATTTAAAGAGTGTGCAGATGGAAAATTTGTAATACCTGAGCTATATTCCCAGCATCCTTTTAAGTTACGTCCTCATTTTACATAAGGATGCTTAGGAGATAAATTTGGCCAAGACCCACACTGTGGGGCTCTTTTTTTGGAGCTTGTGCTTTTGGTAAAGTGCAGCAGGTGTGAGTCTTTCTCTCTCATTGCTCTGCTCATTTGACTGAAAGAATGATCTTTTTTCTTTTTCCTCTCTTTTGATTTAATATTTAAAGTCCTACATATATTTTAAGTACTAAGAGTATTTATTCATTTTTACTCCTACAAAAGTAGAATGATGACATTGTCAGAACTACTCTAGGAAAATCACTTTGGTATCTGAGTAGAGTGTGGACTGCAGCAGGAAAAGTCTTGAGTGGGAAAAACCAACTAGAAGATTATTGCTTGAATGTAGAGACATAATGATGTGTATGTGAGTTGAGCGAAAAGTGTGAATTTAAGAGATGTGGAGTTAGAAATAATACTATTTGATAATAGAATGTTTATGTGCTGTGACTGTGAGTGAAGAGTAAAAAAGATCTCCAGGGTTATAAGTCCACATGGCTAAGAGATTGATGGTACTGTAGATAATAATAGAAAAATGAAAATGGATTTTCTTTTGGACCTCATCAGATTTAAATTTTTATGGAATCTAGTTCTTCCTATGTGAGTCTGGTACATGTTTCTTGAGGGAGATCTTCTTATCTATTGCTTGATATTAAGCTTTCAGATGTCTTTCTTTTCTTTAAGAGAACATGGTACAGAAAAAAGAATCAGAGAATTTGGCTTCAAATCTTGCTTCTCTACCTTACTACTTCAGTGACCTTGGACAAGTTATTTATCCTTTGTGTTTTCTCATTTGGAATACTTTGAGTTTCTTCATGTGAAAAATGAAAAGTCTAGACCAAGGATAGCCTATAATGAACTTTCAATTTCCAAGTCTATAATTTGCCTCTTTGTCACCTTGTTCTAACTATGTAACCATATATTACCTGAATCCCAAAGCTCACTGGTTATGAAATTCTATTCTTTAGTGGCGATCAATATTCCACAGCTGTCTGAGTGGTAGTGCAGAATCAATAACAATGAGAGAGAGGAGAATTCAACCCTTTTCAAGATCCAGAGTTTCTTGAGTTTCATCAGTTTTTTGGAGTTCTTTGGTTTGATTGGTTTTGAGTCCTTTCTGACTTTAAGCCCTAAGAGAGATGAATGGTACCAACACTACTTCAGTATTCTGAAGGAACTCAGAAGAAGCTGGCAGAGAAGCTGGCAAGCTTCCTCACATCCCTATTCCCAGCTCTAGGGATCTCTAGGGATCTTAGATTGAGATCCAGGACCCTTCATTTATTGATCTGAGTTAACTCACTGTTGATAGAAGGGCTCTTTCAATTTGTATTGTATGATATATATTTCTTCTAAGTATCCTTTCTCTGATTTTTGTTTTGCTATTGACTTGGGAAAATGAGCTACTTTGCTACTTCTTTTGTGTACTCATTGTGAAACTAATATCTGATGAGAAGGGAGTCAAGCCTTGGATATAAATTTTGTAGTCCTACTATCCCCAGTTAATGAAATAGCAATTAGATGTTAGCTTGAATATGAAAACTATGTCCTTTAGAATAGCAGTTAAAAGAATAGATACATATAAATTTATCCTTGCTATCCAACCCTCCCCTTTTTGAGGAGAATAGAGTAGTCAAGTTTCTATACCCACTTCCCTATTTCCCCTCCTAGATGAAAGAAAATATTCCACTGGAATGGTTTAGCTTTGGGAAGAAGAGACCAGAGGCTATTTTATCTCCCTTTAAGCATATCCAATGCTACTCCTGGGCTATATGTGAGTGGCAATCTTATCTAGACCTAAAATGAGCAAATTCCATATTATTGCAATCTAATATTTTAACATGTAATATTCAAAAAGCTTACAATCTTTCAAAGACAATTGTAAAAACATTTTTCCTGAGATATTTTCATCTTTACTTCACCAAAACTGGAAATGATTTCCCCTTACTTTGAATTCTTTTTGCATTTTTTCCTGTTTGTATGCTACTTTTTACATATTACCATGATTTTAATATTTGAATGAGTATATATGTGTCCTTTCCCTATTTTGTAATTTTTTTAAAGGTAGCAACCATGTTCCTTTGGGACATTAGTAATGAATTAGTGGATTATATTTTGGGAGAAAGAATTAGGATAACAATGAAAAGAGAGTGTTTAATTTGGGTTGAATGATACAATCCTTATAATTTTATTATCTCTTTTCATTATAAGAGTCTTGGTCTACAGATGGAAGCCCTTGACTTTTTAACACCAAAATATTGTTGGACAGAGACAGATTTCTGAAAATTAGCTTAAATTCACAATTATTTGATATCTATCTTTTATGAAAGATGTTCTGCTTGAGATAAATTTGATTTTATTTGTATAAAAAAGAATATTACTAAAATTGAATCTTTAGAGGGACATAAATTCATCTGTTTTCCAGTTGTAGTTTTTCCAGAAGTAGATACTAGAGGTATTCTCTTAAGATTTCTTCTCTTTTAATTCTATAAATTCCCTTAACTATGTGCCCAGGGGGCAGTACACCCAAGAAGCAGCTGGGTAGCTCAGTGGATCAAGATTCAGGCCTAGAGTTGGGAAGTCCTAGGTTCAAATCTGATCTCAGACACTTCCCAGCTGTGTGATCCTAGGAAAATCACTTAACCCCTATTGCCTACTCCTCACTGCTTCTCTGCCTTAGAACCAACATATAATATTGATTTTGAGATGAAGGTAAGATTTAAAAAAAAACAACAACTATGTGCCCCAAACTGCCTTTACTGTCATAGTATCTTCCTTTTGTTCCTTTTTCCTTCCTTAATTTGTTCATTACTTACTTCCTAAAACCATTCATTGACCCTATGTACAATGATTCATGTTGTGTGCTAGGCACTATTGGAGATACAGATGTATATAAGGCTACTATTTGTTGTGGGAGAGCTTTAAGTAAAAACTCCAGGTTCGGGAGAGGTTGCCCTTTGCAAGAATGAAAGACTACAATACTTAGCTTAAAAATAAAAAGAGAAATTTATTAATTTGGAAGTTATGTTGACAGGTAAGGAGACTGTAACCAGGTGGAGCATCTTCTCCTAGAGGAGATATATTCTGGGATTTATATGCCCTTTTGACAACAGGGCCTATGTTACTAGAGAAAGGATGCTAATAACATGTTCCTGGGTCTCTGGAACCCGATATGGGTCATGTGGTTATATCTTATGCCTCAAAGTCAAAAAGGGGTGAACTGTCTAGTTTAGAGGATAATCAGATATCTGGGATATAAAGTAGATGCTTATCAGGAGCAAGCTGGGAGGTGCCTATCTGTGCTCATAAATAATAAGGGAAGAGGCCAGGGGGCTCAAAGTCACCTTCCCTAACACTGCAGGAATACCAGGAAAAATGAATCTTTTATGTACTCATCACAATCTTGGATGTTGAGGAGTCTAGGGGAAGCCTGAACCCCCATATCATATTGAAACCAGGTAACTAATCCTGTTTGTCTGAGGTCAAAACTTCATTTATGAATGCCAGAAAACCAGAGTCCAATTGATTCCATGGGTGTAGTAAGGCGTAAACAGTAGATTCACAAAAAGAAACAGAGAGGTGAGGTATTTTAAAAGCTTAGAAGAAAATGATCTGTCAGGTCTTGATTAAAACTTCTACTAGGATAACTAAACTAATTTTATTGGATCCATGGATATTGCTGATAGCACTATCTTCTGCTTTTCCTAAGAAAGGATGTGGAAGAGGCCACTATAAAATGAAAGAGACAGTAAATTTGGAAGGAATCAAAGAAAATTATTTTTTATTGCAGGCAATTGTGTAAGTCATTCCAATAGCAGACTATACAGAGACATCAGGGATTTTAGAATGGATTTTTAAAAGGACCATTAACATAACTAGTAGTCATGCAAGGTAAGTTGTGTTCTGGTGATTTAAACCTCACCTAGAATCCTCTTATCACCTTTGAGGAATTAAGTGACTATTTCTCCTTTGCCATTCCCTTCCCTACTACTGCTGGATTAATTACTTTATTATTTATTAATTTAGAATATTTTTCCATGTTACATGATTCATGATTTTTCCCTCCCCTCTTTTGTCCCCCCTCCTGGAGCTGACAAGCAGTTTCCCCTGGGTTATACATGCATCATTGTTCATTATTCAAAACCTATTTCCATATTATTCATATTTGCAGTAGAGTGATCTTTTAATGACAAAACTCCAGTCATATCTCCATCAAACCATGTGATCAATCATAAGTTTTTCTTCTGTGTTTCTACTCCCACAGATCTTTCTCTGGGTGTGGATAGCGTTCTTTCTCGTAAGTCCCTCAGAATTGTCCTGGATCATTGCATTGCTGCTAGTAGAGAAGTTCATTACATTTGATTGTACCACAGTGTATCAGTCTCTGTATAATGTTCTCCTGGTTCTTCTCCTTTCACTGTGCATCAATTCCTAGAGGTCTTTCCAGTTCACATAGAATTCCTCCAGTTCATCATTCCTTTCAGGAATTAATTGCTTTCTTATGGGAATTTTTTTGCCTCCAGGTTTTTTTCACTTGCCACACATTTCTATTTTCTGGTGGGTACCTAAGGTTGCCAACTATCAGAGGCAGCTGGCTCATGGGCAGACCAACCTGTCTTCAGAGGATTTTTCCATTTGGGTTTCATGTGGGAGAATTTTAGAAAGGTGATACCATTTTGAGATACTTTTCCAAGTTGAACTGAAGTTCTATTCTAAATCTTTGAAGCAGCATATTGGCAATGTTTCTTTTGTATTTTCTATATGCATTTTTAACCCTTACCTTCTGTCTTAGAACCAATACTATGTATTAGTTTTAATGCAGAAGAGTCCTAAAGGCTAGGCAATAGGGGTTAGGTGACTTTCCCAGGGTCACATAGTTAGGAAGTTTCTAAGGTCAGAAGCAAACCCAACACCTCCTGTCTCCAGGCCTGGCTTTCAATCCATTGAGTTCCTAGCTATCCTCTCTATATGCAGTTTTAAACCCTGATCTGCTTTAATTTCTCCCAAGAGTACAATTAAATTAGTTCTTTCTTGAGACACGTAGATGGCAGAGTAAAAAAGAGAGTGCTGGCCCTGGAATCAGGAATATCTGAGATCCAAATCAGCCTCAGACACGTACTAGCCCTGTGTCTCTGAGCAAGTTACTTAACCTTTATTTACCTCAGTTTTCTCAATTGTAAAATGGGTAATTGCTGGGCAATTATGCAGATCAAATGGGACAATATTTGTAAAGCATTTAGCCTAGTCCATTGATGGTGAACCTATGTCACACGTGCCAAAGATAGAAAGTATCAAAGATAGAGAGCTCTCTGTGAGTACTTGGTCATCCTCCCCCATCCTATGTTCATTATTAAAAAGGGAAAGGGACTTGGGCAGGATTGCTCCCCTCCACCCTCTACACCACACCTGATGACATTTTTCACACCACCTGCCCCTCTACCCAGCATCCCAATGGGAGCACTTTCTGGGGGCATGGCCCTCAGTCTGGAGGGGTGAAGTGGGGGCAGGGCCTATCACTCCATCTCTAAAAGGTTCACCATCATTGCCCTGGTCCCTTGCACAAAGGAAGTACTTAAATGCTTATTGCCACTCCCTTTCTTTCCTAAATATTTTGTCTAAATAATGAATAAATGAATATTCATATAAGTATATTATTTTCTTATTAAAAATAAAAGAAAAATCCTATAACCCAAACAAATAAATGCCTTTAGGGGTAGTAAATATACTATAACCAGGATCATGCACCACAAAGGGTGCAATATGTATAGCTAGAGGATTGTAGGTTCTGCTACTAACAGCCTAAATGACCTCAAGGATGTTATTGTATAACTCTCAGCTCAAATTCATAACTATAAAAATCAGCACACTATAAACAAATATTAAGCATTTAGTATGTGCCAGGCAATATACTAAATATATGAGATTTTGCTAACATAAAATTTGATTAAGGTCCTTTTCCAGCTCAGAATCTTATGATCCCATCCATGCTACCCAACTATAATGTAATTTCTGCTACAGTCTACATAGGACAGAAAATGAACCCTCCTTATCTGCCCACTATGAATTATTTAGAAATGGTACTGGTTATAGCAGTGCACTTTCCTTTTTCACTTTCTGGCTTATAAAGTCCACCAAATTGTCACCTTAGTTTAGACTTCTTTGTGTAGTTTCTATAGTAATCAGGATAATCAATGATGTCTTTTTAATGAATATTTTGCAAAAGATATTCTAGCAGATCTCTGATTACTATAAGGGTATATATAGCACTTTGAAAGGTAATTAGAGATTACAGGAGCACAGAGTCAAAGCAAGTCTTTCTTTAGCAAGCCAAAGTTGACTGGCTATTGAGTCTCCTGTATACAATAAGAAGGGAATATGGTTGACAAATGTGGTGATAGAAAAGAACACTGCTGATTTCTAATAAAGAAAAAGGAAAAGAAAGAAGAGATTACTTCTCTTAGCACAAACCAATATAGTACCAACTTTATGCTTATTTATTTAAGGATCTTTGTTCTTTAAGCATCTCTAGAATCTTCTTTTCTATCATTTGAGTTTCTTGAGCACGGGGATTAAATGAACCATGAATAGCAATGGTCAAATTATTTACAAAGTTAAAGTAACTCATCCACCATTTTATCACCCTACTCAATAAACTTCCTATTGCCTTCAGTATCAAATCCCAAATATTCTTAAAAAGACCATAACCTAACTGCCCCCTCCCCACCAAATACACACTGACACGCTGGCCTTCTTACACATTACTCCTGGCAGCATTCTCTGATCCAGTGGCATTAGCTTCATGGCTGTTTTAGGATCAATCCAAGTCTTTTGGCTTTGAGCATTCTCTCTGATTGCTCCCCCTTCCCCCCCATGCCTGGGTTTCTCTTCCTCCTTCTTTCTGCCTACTGAACTCTTTGGCTTCCTTTAAGTCCCAACTAAAATCCCACCATCTATAGCAGGAAGTCTTCCCTAACCCTTTTTAATTCTAGTGCCATCCTTCTGTTAATTATTTCCTTGTGTTGTATGTATTTGTTTGCATATTGTTTCCCCCTTCAGACTGAAGCACTTTGAGATCTGGGAGAACATGTGTCTTCTCTTGCCTGCAATCAAGCATCTACCTCACTTCTAAGCCACCAGTTCCAAACTATGCTTCTGTAGCTTGATATCTTTTGCTCTTTTAGCATCTCCAGAACTTATTAGGGATCTTGGCATGTAGTAGGTGTTTAATGAATATTTATTGATATTTATATTTTTGATATTTATATTAATCTGACCAAAATTACCAGCATCCTGATAATTTTGCATTTAGTAAGCTATTTGCTAAGTTCAGCATGATAACATTCATGTCATCCTTCAGTTTTTTGAAGTATTTTATAAACCTTTACTGATTTCAGTCTTATAGCCATTGCCTAAGATTGGTAATATAGGTATAATTAGTAACTCCATTTTACCACTGAGAAAACCTGAGGCTCAGAAAGATCAAGAGACTAGCCTAGAATCACATAATTCATAGCTGTCATAAAGTGAACATTGATTCTGGTAGAAGACCTAAATTCTAATCCCTGATTTCCAATTACCTGTTTGTCTTTGTCCAGGTCATTTCATGAAATATAAAATGAGGAGATTAATCTAAATGCTTTCTAAGGTTCCTTCAAATCAATCAATACACATTTATTAAGTACCTACTATGTGACAGGAACTTTGTTAAATGCTGGAACAACTATAAAATAATTAGCAGTAGAATTTGAAGTCAGGTCGCTATTAACTCCAAGTTAAATACTCTATTTATCAATTAACATTGTCCCTAATAAATAAGAATATTGTGACAAGTGAAATATTCTGCTTAATAGAAGGTTTCTGCATTACATGACCAATTTTCCAAAGAACAGACTATAATAAAGTATTCTAAATACTAAATCCAAGATGATTATAATTTACTCTGTAAACACAGACTAGGAATCTGTCATTTGAAAATTATTGTAGCTAACTTTGGAAACAAAGCACCAGGATAACAACTACATGATGATAACTGACTCCAGATTTCAGCATAACTTTTGACTGCCATCTCTTGCTGAAAAATCTTATATACCATCCTTCTACCATTAAAAGGGTCCTGCTGTCACCTCTATTTTGAAAAGGGGCTAGGCCAAACTACATTTATTCCTTTCTCAGCTGTGTGTTTAACTCTGCATACTTCCCCACCTGCCTCCATGTGTGTATTTCCTACCTCTATTACTTTCCAGCTCTCTTTTCCATTATGTTCCACCATTAGAATGGATGCTCTTTGAGGGAAGATGTTGCCTTATCTTTTGCTTATAATGGTGTTCTCGGGGCTTAGCATACTTCTCACACATAGAAAGCACTTAATAAATACTTATTTTCTTGACTTGCCAGAGAACATTTTTATGACCATATGAAATTTTGAATGTTATCTTCCAAGTTTTAGAGGAATTACCAACTGCCTCACTACAAATCATTAAACTATCAATAATTCTCTTTAATATTAATATTAAAGACTTTTAGAATGAGAAAAATGCTTAAACAATTTGGAATCCAATTTCTTCATTTGAAAGAAAAAGAAATGAAGTGTGAACAGGAAAAGTGAATTGATCAGTGCAGTGGCAAATGGTAGAAATGAATATATTTAATTAGGAAGTAAAAAGAATATGAAATAGGAAGAACATGTGTCTTATCTTGCTACAATCAAGCATCCAGCACACTTCTAAACCATGAACCTCAAACTCTCTGCCTTATATTTGTGGCCAGCCCTAGCTCCCTTTACAACTTTCCTTTGTAGTCCATCTTCCCCCATTAGAAGGGAAAAGACTTTATATATTTATTTAGTTAGTTAATTGTATATTCAGTGCCCACCATTGGGTCCAATCTATTCTTCAATTCCCCATTGTTCTAATGTGCCAACAAATTGATCATTTTGTTATTGGGGTGAAGGGGTGCATCCCTTGGGTTCAGGAAGGCTTTATCTTAGACTATCTTTCTGCAAGAATGCAAGACTTTGAAACTTAGCTTAAAAACAAAAAGAGAAATTTATTAATTTAGAAAGTAATGTTGAGAATGACCAGGAGGATAGTACAGGTGGAACAGCAAGATGGAAAGCTGCTCCTTGGGAGGACAACATGGATGGAAAGACCATCCCCTGTAATAGTGGGAATTGGTAGGGGAATGAACAAGAAGGAAACATACAAAAATCAGGTTTATTTTTTGGGAAAGGGAGGAAGAAAAGGGGGTTAGAATTATTGCAATTAATCTTAAACCCTAATTTCTATAAATCTATCTTAACCTGTATTATCTAAGCTAAAACAATAAGTTTCCCCAATAAACTATTCTCACAAGTGGAGTCCAATCAAATGGGCCAGGATCTTCAAATGAATACTATCCAAAACAGGTCCAGTGGAGAAGTGGGTCTTCAGCCTTCTCTTCAAGCTGCCAGCAGCCAGTTCAAAAGATTCTTCTCTACAGCTGGTATCACCAAAAGTCAGAAACCTGTTTTCAAACCTCCAACCCAAGGTCCTTCAAGAGAGAAGTGCCAAGACTGTTGGAATCTTAGAATCTTTACCTAGATCCTGATCCTTAGACTCCCATGCGACTCTGTTGTCACATGCTCCTGTCAATCACTCTAACTTTGCATTACACAGTCTTTTTGTAAATGTCCTCTCCCTATTACATGCCCTGGGAGGACAGAATGGATGGAAAAGCTGTCCCCTCAGACAACATCAATTCTGGGGATTTTATACTCTTTACAACAGAAACTGTGTCATGTTGTGGATGTTACTCTAGAATGGTAAAGCCTTGGTCAGGGGTTTGGTCATCTGACTGGGGTCTGCCTGGAGACATAAAGAATGACCCTCATAAAAGGTTCTTTAGTTTTAGGGAACAGACAGATGTCTAAGATGCAGCCTGATAGTGTCGTGGTGTAGCCTGGAGATGCATCTCTATGTCCATCTTAAATCTAAAGGAGGATCAAAGGAGGGTAATCCTCTCCAAGTTTTATAGGAGTTATTAGATGTTTTGAGTTAGGAGTCATCAGGGTGTAAGTGAGCAAAGGAATTTCCCCGATAATAGTTTGCCTGAGTTTCTGGGGGGGGGTACAATGCCCATGTCAATTTCAATATGGGAATTTCATTACCTAGGTATGCACTTCACAACTCATCTGCTGTGAGTTTCACAAGATGAGTTCATTTCTTCTATGAAATTCACAACAAAGAGTCAACTCAGAATTTTGAAGGTCTTCCTCCAATTCTGTTAAGAGGAAAATTCTTTCTTTGGGCTTATATCCTGATTAAAGGGGCAAAATTAAAGAAAAAGAGAATTAAAAAGAGTTTATTAAAAGTATATCAAGCTAGTTTACCTCTTTGTATTAGGTCACTGAGGATCAACAAGGTCTCAAGGTGGGCTAGCTTTTTTTATAGCACAATTTGGATGCGTCCACATCAGCAAAGTGAGTTTGATCAAGTGACCCATAGGTGACGATTTCCACACAGTTAGGGATATGTGACTTAATTATATAACAAATCTCAGTGAATACAAAGCTGCTGATTGAATGATACCTCCCCCTAGCACTGACTGACCAGCAGGACTGGGAACAATAGCACACCAAATCTATATAACCTTCAGTACTTCTAATGTGAAAAAGATACTAATGGAGTATGTGAACATGGATAGATTTTATTGTGTTGTAGTTATTCCTTTATTTCAACATGACACCATTCCATCTATTTTGTTCAAACACTTCTTGGATGGCAATCTTTGTATTGCATTTGTATTTCCCTGTTTATTCCTACCAGGTGCCTCTATTGCTCTTTGGGTGACCCTCAATTTCAATTCTAAAAAGAGTCTATAGCATTTCATGACTCAGAGATTCACAGAGGGGGAAAAAAGCATGTTCTTGGCTTCATTAATTTAATGCTCTAATTTGACTAATTGAATTAAAGAATTCCAGATTTTCTAAATGACTTTTCACAAAAAAAAATTTGGTAAGCCAAATAATAGTTAGAAAGATTGATATGGCCTAATTCTCAGCTTTTTGGTGTGTCCTTTAGCATGTGACATTATAAAAATTGCATCTCTAGGGGCACAGCATTTTGTTCCCTAGAACTTAATGTTTTAAGATAATTTGGCCACTCTCTATACAGAGACAGAACAGTATTATCTGAAATGCAGAGAAGTCATAAATTCCTTTGGGATTCTAAGATTCAAAAGGCAAAACAACACCTAATGAGCCAACCTGCTGCCATATGATCCAGGCTTTGCAGGTTCTGTCTTCACTGCTTTTCCCCTCCAGTCTTAACTTATTTCCAGAGAGAAGGAAGATAATACTTTAAATTAAGTAATACCTGAAGGAAGGGCAAAGTATCAATCACCTTGAGCAATTCAACTTTTTTTTTTTAAAGATAGAGCACAGTGAGAAAAAATAAGTCTCTACTAAAGAAGCAAGGATTGATTCTAAGTTACAAAGTGCTTCCTTTTATATAGTACTGGTCTAAGATTCGTATCTACATGGATGGCCAGCAGAGTTAGAAATTTGTTCAGCACCTCTGGACTGGACCTCTGGCCCGGGTATCTAAGTTGACTTCTTTTCATATCTCCACATATTCAGTTTGCCACATATTCAAAGGAGGCCAAATCTTAGGATCCCTTCACTAAAATGTCTGGTGAATATATCTTGGTTTGGCTTTGTCTGGATCCAGTTGGACCAGTCTTATCAGAAAAGATTTTAGTTCTTCAACCGAAATCTTAAACCTCAATTTCTGGAATTTAGCAGTGTTGTGATATAATCTTTAAGAGATGCATTCTACTTAATTACAATTAATTCTTATAGAGTAATGGCTATTTTATATATTTTAATACCTAGAGTTCACAATCATATTTTTAATATTTAAAGTTCACACTACCCATGCCTTATTCTTATGCCCTGACAGTCCCCCTAACAAAGAACTCCTTTTTTTTTTTTGGCTCTGGGCTTTTTTCCTCACTGCCCCTTAAGCCTGGAATGTTTTCCCTTATCTACTAAAATTCAATAAAATCCCATCTTGTTAAAAAATGTTGTGTAATAGAAACCTACTGACTCAATATAGACAATTTAGGTAAATAAAATAAAAAAGTTAAATTTCTCCAAGTCAAGGTAGAAAGTTAGACTTTATTGGAAGAGGGCCAAGTCCTCCAATAAAAGCATTCTCTTGCATGTATTACATTTTTGCACCCTGGCAAGAGACCCCACTCAGAGGCAGAGACCTGGTTTATATAATGGGGCAGTAACAAATGAATATTTCTGTACCAGGTTAATGACATATGATAAGACATAACATCATATAAACCTTATTTAGAAATAGTTACCCAACTACAAAGCTGATTGGTTAGTTAATTTTGGAAAGCCCATACTAGTCTAAAGGTCAAATCACAAGACAATACCCTTATTTGGGCAGATAGCACTGACCATTACCTCAGACTCATTTGATCTAGGGGGAAAATAGTTATTTTCCAAACAGAGAGGGGTGCAAGATGTGTGCACCATTTCTGGTCATGAAATTCAGATGCTCAGCATTTTATGATAAAGGAAAGTACAAACTTAGGGAGGGGTTAGAAATCCCCTTAGAAGCAGTTTTTATGCTTTAGTTAGTAAACCTTATAAAAATCATGAATTCTACTAATTGTATTAAGATTATAATGGAATTTATTCTAATCACTTTAGAATCACAATATTGATTATCTTAAGCATGTCACTATCGCTAAAATCCAATCAAGTTTAAGGAGTTTGGAGTCTTTCTTCCTGACATTATCCCTCCTCTGATCCAAAGAAAATTGCTATCAGTTTTCTGCTGGATCATTCACAATCTAAAAAAAATGATGCAACATTTAACATGATAATGTCAACAGGTATACTTATGTTAATACATAGGAGATTGATTATACATTAGTAAGTTTCAATAACAGTATACATTCCCACAGTCAACATGATTTTACAGCATTTAATTCTTTCAGATGTCTTTCTTCTTCCAAGTTGATAAATCTGCCCCATCCACCGTTTTGGTGGATCAAGTCCATCAATTTAGTCTCTATGTAAGTCACCATCTAGTTCTTAACTAACTGAATCTGTGAACTTATTGTAGAATCAATATAGCAGGGACCAAATGCAGTGCCAAAATAGAAAAAGCCCACTATACAAACCCAGGTGTTCTCTTGTTCAAAAATTTCATCTAAGGCATGCTTAAAATACTTCTTTGCATAGTCTAAATCAGTAGTCATGTTGTTACAGAAAAATTCATATTGGTCTCCAGAAGAGTACATGGCCAAATATAGAGGCTCTATTGAGGGTATAACTGCAAAGAAGTTCTTTTCTGTACCCAATAGACTATCATAGCCTTTCTGTTTAAGTTTGTAGTTCACAAAATCAGCCACAAGAGCAGGGACATCAGTAGGTACTGGAAATGTCTGTGGGAAAATAACCTGTTATATTCGTAAAAGTAATAATAAACATTAAATGATATATCTATATATTCAGAGAGACAAAAAGCCATGAGACAGTGGCAGTCAACATCACAAATCAAACAATATTACCATAGTGACAAAAAGTACAAAAGGGTGGTTGCAAAGTTCCAGAGAAGGAAGGAAAACAACATTGCATACAGGGAGGACCAAAAAAAAAAATCCTCTTTGATGTTTTAAGGTGCCAGCATTAATCTGGATCCCAGCAGCAGCACATTTTAAGAAATGACAATGACTATGATCAAAGAGAGATTGAAGGAAAGGGTGTCCTTGATCATTTGTACAAGTTCTAGTCAGTACAATCCCTCTCCTGACAGCTATGATACTTCTTTAGAACAAATCGAAAGCTGCACACCAAGGTACATCTTTCCTTTTCCTAAACCCATTACATATATAATACCTGTACAGAGATGTGATTATTGTAGCTACAGAACCATTAGATAATCAATGTTGAAATATTTCCCAAGTAGGTGGTGCATAAGGAGCCATATTTAAGGTTGACGAAGGAGTAGATTCAAGTGCAAGATCAGTAGGTACAGGGTCAGTAGATATCATTCCTATGGTGGGTTGATTTTATCTCAGGAGTCACCATATCCCCTTTCCAAGGTATTTGTAAAGCATTTCTAAGGGAAAGAATAAAGTCCATAGAATTTCCAACAATATTAGAGTTCAAATAGAACAGTAAATATTCCTCAGGGCCTGCAAAATAAATGAGGATGGTATATACCATGCTCACACTTAGGATAACAAATATCATCAGGAAGTTCCAAAATGATCACTTCCCAAAACTAAAGGCAACAGTAGTAAGCTCAACATAATAGTTAAATCCCAAGTGCTATAGCTCTCCTCAAGGCAGGTTGGGTAGTGGTTGGTTCTTTATCTACAACAGTCTGTACTTCCTGAAAGTAGTGTACTGTACATGATGTATTGCACTGCTTAAACACTGGAGTATGAAGGACAGAAAGGACTCTAGCAAGTTTTAACCGAATTCCTATGTGCATATTAAGAGTGGAATTCAGTTTGAATGAGATGTTTGTTGTTGCTATTGTTGCTGAAATTTGTGTGTCTATTTTCCTATTTCTATTATTATAATCTTCCTATTATTATTATTATTATTATTATCTATTATTATCCCTCCTCATGAGACTAGGGAATTATGTCTTGGAGGAGTAACTAGAACGTTGAAAAAGTGAGGTTAGAAAAACTCTAAGGAGGCAAAGTCTGCATCTATTTCATATAAGATGTACCATGAGAAACATCTATACTATTTGGTTGGAAAGTAGAATAGGCCTGGCCTGAGCCTTAAAGAAATAGCTAATTCCCATATGACTGTATATACATTCTGCTGAAAAAAATGTTTTTTATATAGACAAAATCATGAGGTTGAAAATGACGTAGTTCAAAATCAATAGGGCCTGATTGAACAATAATTCCAATTTGTTGCAATTCCTTTAACCTGTGTTGCAATTCCCTAAGATACTTGGCAATTGTCATGTCACCCCCAAGCATAGAAGTATATACAGCAACAAAGGGTCTGGCCTTTAGAGGTGGGAGATCAAACATTTCATAAGGAGAAACATGATAATCAGTAACAAAAGCAGCATCTGCCTTTGAGGCAGGAAAAACTTCTACCCAATGAGTCAAATGACCAATGATAACAAAACAATATTTATATTGAGCAACTTTGGGCATATTTATAAAATCAATTTATAAAGCTTCAAATGGGAGATAGGCTAGAGGGTGACCACCATAAGCAATCTTTCTAAAAGCATGTTGATTAAAAGCCAAACATTCAGGACAACCCACAGTGATTTGAGAAGCTACCAATGTGATTCCAAGTGCTATCCAACTCCTTCTTTTTGCATCCACAATTGCCCATGACCACATGAAAGTACTGCCAAACAGGCCTGCTGATAGTACTTTTTAGGAAGAAATGACTTGCCTTCCTCACTACTCACCCAGATTCTGGATACCTGCTTAGCATCATACTGTTTGATCCAAGTGTCCACTTCTTTGTCTTCATAGATGATTCCTGGCCAATTTCCTTTAGGGAGAACAGAGTCTTTATCTGTATCAGGTTCCTCTTCTGGAGTAGCCATCATCATGGCATAGTTTGGACCATCCTTGGCTGCTGACTTAGCAGCTAAATCAGCTCTTTTATTTCCTGTGGACAGAGGATCACTTTCTTTTTTGTGTGCTGAACAGTGTATGATGGCCAAGACTTTGGGCAATGGTATAGCTTCTAACAAGTCCTTTATCTGGTCAGAGTGGGCTGCCTGTTTTCTAGTTGAGGTGAGGAAACCCCTCTGTAACCACAACATTTCTGTGGCATCACATATTCCCACAGCATAGAAAGAATTTGAGTAGATGTTAACAGTCTTTCCTTTGGATAAGAAATAAGCTTTTGTTAGAGCAATAAGTTCAGCAGCTTGGGCACTCAGGTGGGAAGTCAAAGAGGCTGCCCATAAGATTTCATAGTCTGTAACTATGGCTGCATGAGTAAAACAACAGCCATGTTCAACAAAGGAAGAACCATCAAGCTCAGGATTTTTCAGAGTAATGTCCAACAAATCCTGACATGGTTTTTCTGATAGTTCAGGAACAAATTCACAGTTATGCAAAGGTTCCCCTGACATAGGAAGGTCTGGGAGTAATGTGGAAGGATTTAAGCTGTTGCATTTCTTTAGGGTGGTATTCTCATTTGCTAATAGAGTCACTTCATATCTAGCAATTTTCTGAACTGAAAATGCTTGTGTTCTATGTTTTAACAACAAAGCCTCAACTTCACGAGAGCACTGAACCATCAAAGGACATCCCAACACTAGGTCTAATGATTTATGGACTAGCAGAGCAGCTGCAGCCACTGCAAGCAGACAAGGAGGAGCTCTTGCTGCTACAGGGTCTAGCTGAGCTGAATAGTAAGCTACAGCTAATTGGGAAAAAGCAAAAGTTTGAGTTAGAACTCCAGGCACTACTCCCCTCCTCTCGTGCACATACAGAACGAAAGGCTTAGAGCAGTCAGGAAGCCCGAGGGTGGGTATAGTTAATAGTGCCTTTGCTAGCTCCCTCAGAGCCTTAAGCTGTTCTGGTTTCACCTCCAAAGGCTCAGTGACCGGATCTTTGTCAGTTCAGTGAGAGGCTTAACAGTTTCCCAATAGGCTGGTATTCAGGCCCAACAATAACCTGCTGCCCCTAATATAACTCATACCTGCTTCTTAGTCTTAGGAATGGATAGGTTCTGCAAAGCCTGAATTCTTTTTGGTGAAATAGTTCTTTTTCCAGGTGACAAGATAAAACCCAAGTATTCTACTTGTGACTTATACCACTATACTTTGTTCTTTGAAATTTTATGTTCCCTTTGAGCAAGCTCTCGAACCAGATGACAGCTATCTTGTTAATAGGTTTCCTGGTCTGGTGAAGCAAGGAGCAAGTCCTCTATGTATTGAACCAAAGTAGAGTATTCAAAAGTGATAGTAGACAAATCTTACTGTAGAATCTGGGAGAACAAAGTTGGATATATTGCCAAATCCCTGGAAACCTTGTAAAGGTGTATTTATGACCAAGCCAGGTAAATGCAAACAGGAATTGAGATTTTGGGCTAATAGGAATAGAATGGAAGGCTGCACATATATCAAAAACTGAAAAGCAAGTTGTCCCCTCAAAAGTCTATATTGGGAGGCATCCCACTTTTCATGGTCACAAAGCTTTTCAAGAAGAAGCACTAACCCTTTGTGTGCCCTTGACTCTATATGCCACATGAAGCACCATGTTTTCTATGGGGTTGAACTCTCCACTTGCCAATGTTGGCAATGGCTTCTCAGGAACACCCAATCAAGGAGTTAAAGCTAAGAAACCCTTTCAAAGTTTCTTTGGCTATGAGATCAGTACTACTCTGTCTGGTCCCCTTGGGAGTTTCAGATTCTCCCATAGCATAATGCAACACACACAAAATAACTACACTAAACTAAATATGTGAGTTGGAACAATTTCAATGCATTGTGAATGTCCCCCAGGCATAGACCTAGCCAGGAACCCTCTGGTTCCTGGTTGGCATCTAGGCCAACTCACCTTACCCAAAACTTCTTGCCCAAGCATAGGTCACCCGCAAATTTTTAAACCTGAACCATAAAAAATAAAAACTTCACATTATTTATTCAAGAGTCTACTTTCCCTCAAAACAAGCTAAAAACAACAACAAATTTCAGTTTTTAAGAGAGCATAACACCTTAAACAAATAACCTAGACAGAAACTCTTAATTTTCTCTCTACCAATTTACATATTACTTAGCCTAGGACAGGGGTGTATGGGGTGTTCAGGGAGGGGTAGTATCTCTGGTATGGAGGGCTTGTCATGCCCTCTTAGGGCAGCCCTCCAGCCTCTGAACCTCACCTGACACCAGCTCTCACTTGTGGCTCCCAGTAGCTGCTAGCATGCGTCAGCAGCCAAACCACAGGCAACGGCTTCAACAGGCCGGCTAAACCTTGTGAGGGTAGCCATTGGGTCATCACCGACCCCTGGTGAACCAGGGCTTTGCTCACCCAGCATGTGAAGACTGCTTTGCCTGAACAGACAGAAGAAACCAATAATAAGGTTCAACGGCTGAGATGGCGACGCAGCAAAGCACTGTGGAGTGCTTAGGGCGTGTTGGAGCACAAAGGACAACACGGCCACCCAATGCAGCTGAGGAAGTCTCCAGGTGTAAAGACTTTTCATGCCATTGGACCCAGGCTTCCAACTCCGAGAGAGTGGGACTGTCTGTGCATCGACTTTTCCACTTAAATCTCCATGCACAAGTGTCTTTGTGCACACTCATCTATACATCATAGATGAAAATGCACAAAGACAATCATCATCGTTGGTTACCGAGAGACTACTACCACCAG
The DNA here is from genome assembly GCF_027887165.1 of Monodelphis domestica. Taxonomy (NCBI): domain Eukaryota; kingdom Metazoa; phylum Chordata; class Mammalia; order Didelphimorphia; family Didelphidae; genus Monodelphis; species Monodelphis domestica. The sequence continues at coordinate 186,854,121 of NC_077229.1, forward strand.
CCTAGGACATACAGAAAAAAACAAACAAACCTGCCTTATTAATTTTAACTCAGTAAAGAAAATTTAGTTCTTCATTTCCACAAACTGAAGAAAGAAAAGTTTTAGTTCCTCTTTTTCACAAAGTTCTGGTGTATACCAAATTTAAAATAAAATTGAAGAAAAATGAGAGATAGGTTTGGAAGTATCTCCAAGTCTGCAGCCTTGAAGAATTCCAGATCCTTTTACCTTACTTAGATGACAGGATTCTTGGACTAGAGGAGCCATCATCTAGTAAAAATCATGAATTCTACTGATTGTTTTAAGATTATAATGGAATTTATACTAATCACTTTAGAATCACAATATTTATTATCTTAAACCTATCACTATAACTAACATCCAATCAGGTATAAGGTGGTAAGGGTCTTCTTCCAGACAAAAAGCTTTCCCTAACCCCTCTTAATTCCAGTGCTTTCTCTCCTAATTATTTCCTGTTTATCCTTTTATAGCTTGCTTGGTTTGTATGAAGTCTCTCTCCCACATTAGATTGTAAACTCCTTAAAGTCAGGACTATCATTTACCTCTTTTTGCATCCCTAGTGGTTTGCACAATTATAGGAACTCTATAGGAACTTAATAAATGTTTATTGAATTGAAGGAACAAATAAAGTTATCAAGTGTCCAAATGAGATTTGAAGAGAAAACACTAATCCTTCTATTTTTTTGTACTCAGAAGCAGATTTCTTTTGCAAATCAACGAGGCTAATGCTATTCTAAATTAAAATGAATCACTTACCTTTACAAAGCATTTCCTGGTTATAAATCTATTTCCTCACCACAATGATGAGAATTCAGCCTAAGAACTCCTTTTCATTTTCAGGCTATATAAACATTTAAGAGGTAGGGTGGATGACTGTGTAGAGAATTGGGTTTGAACTCTAGAAGAGCTGAATTCACAACCACTTTGAACTTGATTCAAATTATTTAGATTGTATCTAAAGCAGCTCATTAGGACATATCTACTTCATACTAATTAAATCATAGAGGGGTTGCTTTCTAGATAGAAAAGGAAGTTTACACTTAATCCTTGTACTTCAAAGATATGTGGGCTAGTTGTAAATGACAGTAGTAAAATTCCAGATTTATTATTTGTCTATACCACAAATAATAACAATAATTGTGTTTCTGCTGACAAAATTTAATAGTGATTGAAGAGCCTTTTCTTATAATATTTACATTGTTGTCATAAACATCACCACCACCAGTCACTCAAAGCATTTATCATGCATCTTTTAGTAAAAGTCAGCACTTAACATAGTGCCAAGTACATGAGTACTTATTCAATGCTTATTGATTGGTTTGCTATATGTTAATCACAAAGTAGATGCTTAATAAAAGCTTATTGTCTGATCGAATGTGATTATTAGGCACCAAACAAACTGAATTTGACCACCTATCTATTTTATGGAAGGTTATACTTGAAGTCAATGTGACTTGAGTCATAATGAAAGATAGGAGGATGCTCCTTTGTGAAAATAGAAGGATTATTGTAGAATTAAGGACTTGGACAAGAAACTCTAATTAATCAACTATGAACTAAAATATTCTCTTTTATAATGTATGTACTTCTTTTTTCATACTTTTGATGATCTGTTACTTAATTCTGGAAATCACATGCAAATAAACTATTGGTTGAAGAAACATCCTTATGACTTAGAGTAGGTGGTAGTTTGGAAAAGAAAGAAGCTGCTTTATCCAGACATCAAGGCATGGTGATACTGTTAAGGTGATTCTCTATAAATTATGATGTTAAGATACTCAAAGATCAGATGACCAAATGGCTTGGCAAAAAGAACCAAGATTTAGTGAATAATAATAGTTGGATTACAATGCTGAAGAATCCCACAGACAAGAATTTGGATTTGCCCTGGTGACAAAAGTTCTGGTTCTCTAAAAAGCACAGATGTCTGTTGGCAGAGCAACCTTTTTATAATGTAAACAACATAGAGTCAGAAGACCTGTGTTTGAGTCCAGATTCTGCCATTTGCTACTTATGGTTCTCTCAAAAAATCATTTCATTTCTCTGGAACTCAATTTTCTTCTCATCTACAAAAATTAGGAAGTTGAACTTGATTCTAAGATCTCTTCTAGTTCTAAACTTATGTTATAATAAATACTCTGCACAATGCCTCTATGATAATAGGTGCTTAAAAATGTTTGCTCACAGCAGCAATGGAATTCTTAAGAAACTTAAGAAACACTTAAAAAAAAAAACAAACCTCTTACCTTCTGTCCGAATCAATACTATGTATTGGTTATAAAGCAGAAGAGCAGTGAGGATTAGGCAATGGAGACTAAATGACTTGCCCAGGGTCACACAATTGAGAAGTTCATCTAGATGTCCCTAACAAACACTTTTTTGCCTTATAAATATAAACCATTTGGTTAACCTTCATCATTGTAAATAAATAATTTAAAATATTCCTAAGAATTAGAACTGATTCCTACATACAATTTAGTCCAGAGGAGAAAAAATAATTAAAATTCTTCAACATTTAAATGATTTATTTTTGGAAATTTTTTAAATACATGAAGCAAACATAATTATATCAGTGCATTTCCTGTTTTCAAACAAATACCACTGGACACTAGCAAATAATTGTTAAAATGTGATCATAGTATCTCCATCAAATGAACACTAACTCCCAGGCCTCCATGTATAAGCCAGGATAATGAATTTTTCAAGGAAACAAAGTATTCTCATTTGGATACATTCCCTCCTAGATGGAAACTGCTATAGGGAAGATGTGCCACAACAGATGGTGCAGAGGATGTGTGATGGCTTGATCATGGGCAGCAAAATATTGCAAAACTAAAATAAGTTAAGCCTTGGGTCTCAGGACTTAAGTATTCAGAGAAGTGGATGAGAAGACAAAGAAGCTTCCACATGTAGGGTTAGAATGACAACCCTAAAAATTAATGTTTAACAATAGCCATAAAATTCAAAGGCTTTTAGGGGATAGGTGAAGCCAAGGTATCATCTATGTGAGATTTAAAATGGTTGAGGTCTTAAACTGTAGTGATTAAAATAGTGGAAGATATAAATTGTGATAGATATAAGAGAGGTTGAGTAAATTTGACCACAGAAATATATTTCACTACAGTGTCTTGGGTTTTAAAATCAAATATAAGGTGGTCACCAGGGAAATATTCCCAATTATTCAAATACCCAAGTCAATTGGGTTTTATAGAGATTTTTAATTAACAATACAATGAGTAATCAAAGAAAAGAGAGAGAGAGTAAGAAAGGAATAAGTATGAAGGGCCTCAAGCCAATATGGCCTAGACCTGAGTCTTAAAAGAGAAATCAGTCAGTTTTTTAACACCCACCACAAGGTCTGACTAAACAAGGATACTAGTGACACCAGGCCAGCATCCTTCCTCAAAGAGTCTTCAAGCCAGAGATTGTTTCAAAGGGTCTATCTCAAAAGCCACCAGAGCTCCTACCCCAGAGGGACAGAGCCCCTCAGAGGAGCTCCTCAAGGAGCTCTCCTTCAGAATGAGATTTTCTCCAAGAGCACTTCTCCTCAAAGAGATCTGTATCCAAGGAAAGAGCCCTCAAGCATCAGTCCTCAAGGAAATGAGTCTCTCAGAATGAGATCCTCCAGAATGAGAATCAGAAATCGAGATCCCTGAATGAGATCCAAGCTCTTATTTTTAAGGGAAAAATTTCCTCTGTCACCTCCCCTAAGTCCTTACATCTACCAATCACTGTAGATGTTTCTAAAGGACCGCCCATTTTGAATTCACAGCTGAGTAGTTTTAATCTCTTTAGTAAGGCGGAAAAAAATTCTGCTGTGTTGACAAATTTCATTAAGAAAAAACCTCTGAAAAAGTTATCACCCTTTTAGGTTTAAGTAGTTTACAAGTTGCCCCACCTATATGGGTACCTAGCATCCCATTGTATCAATTTTAAAAACAAGCATGACTCAAAGAACTTCCTGTCCTTTCCATAAGCATGGATCCAAGTACTTTCTTTGTTTAGCAATGATCTCTCTGTCCTAAAGCAGTCCTAAGTAGGGTGGAGTAGGTATATTCCCAAGGCAAGGAGCCCTCACACTCAAGTAGAGTTCTCACCATCTGCTAGGGAATTTTTTAAAGTAGAAGATTCCCCAATGGGGGAAACCCCTAACATTCATAAGTCTGAGAAATTTTGAGGTTTACATCTAGGAAAGAGAGTTGCAGAATGAGTCCTTTATACATCTATAACATTATTAAATGACATTTCAATAACACATAACTGTTTCATGTGATCCATATATACAAATATAATATATACATGCATATACATATTACCTATATATTACAGAAATATAAATGTTTACTTCATTAGTGGGTAGGAGACAAAGGAGAAGAGAATCAAAGACTCCAAAATCAAGTCAATGTGACAATGAAGAGAAGAACCAGGCTTTGCAATTAGTTTTGTAGCTATTTTGTATCCATGAAGCATAATGTTATGGCAATGCATGATGAGTCACGTATTTAGATAACAAGAGAATGCTCAGGTTTTTAGTTTGATGTCATTGTGGGAGGTATGTTTTCTGCATAATTTAGCACACAATTGAATTCTTCAACAAGCACATGTACAAGATAACGATTTGGGATTAGGTTACTGAATGGATTGTAACAATTGAATATAGCTAGGAAATAAACCATATTTCTGATATCCTAAAAGCTCTTTAGCCAAGGAACATCAAGCAATATTACTTAACCCAAAGGAATATGGCAACATTAGTGCTCTACTTAATTTACTTTTCTCTCATTGAATATATATTCCTTTTATAGAATTATTATTCCCCCAGCATTTGGCCAGAGAAAATGCTGATGGAAAAAATAGCTTCTTGGACATTTTAGACACACTTTGTAGCTCTATAATGCATGTCATAAAAAAAAGATGTTGGTATTTTGGGATACTGAGGGCAGGCTGTAATCAACAAATAGCATCTTAGAAAACAAACCTTAAGCATATTTTTAGTTCCTAAATATAGTTTTCTTGATAATAGAAGAGGAAAAGATATGTGAAGACCATCCTTTATGACGTATTTGAGAAGTAGCTGTTATATAATCAAAAACAAAACAAAACAGTGACATAATAAATTGGGTAAAGAAGCAATTTTCTTAACTCTTCCAATAATTGGTTATATGATCTTGACCTTTTTTGGCCATAATTCCTTCCCCTATAAAATGAAGGCCAATCAACTAGGATCTCTAATTCATTTTCTAGGTCTAATATTCAACCTGTACATTCTCAGTGTACATGGCTTCACACTTGCCACATTCTTTTAAACATTTTTTTAAACTTCTTTTAACCTTTGTGAATAAGTACTACCTTGTAGCCAGTATGAAATAAAAGCCATTCAAAGAATAAATAAAAAAGACTATTTCAATGTGCTAATGGATTTGTGATTTCAGGGAATTTTATATTCCTTTGAAAGTGAGAATTGCAACTTTGAATTGCAAATTGAAGTAAGAGAATTTGGGGATTGTCAATATATTATTGGAATTCCCTAATATGAGGCAAGAGTTTTTCTATAGAGAGAATTTGAAACAGACACTGAAGTCACTGAGAAAAGGAGAATATCATGAAGATAAATAGATAATGGCTACCAGGATTTTTATTGGATGACAAATTTAGTTGTGTTGAATCTAAAAAGAGTAAAGTTTGCTGAAGTGGGATAGACTAAAACTGGCAATTAGGAGTAAGGGATATTCCATGTTCCCCACTATTACCACTCAGTTGGTTTTATGGGATTAGTAGTGTCATTTGGAGAGTCAGATATTAATGGGAGCTAAAAGATGGAAAGAATGAGAAAGGAGAAGGTTTAGGATGAAAGAAAGTTTAAGACTTTCCCAAGAGCCCCATGGAAGAATGGGTTAATTTTTATTGAATGGTTCATTTGAAGACTTGTGTTGAGTTAGCCCTAAAGGAGTAGACATTTAAAGACAGTAACTAAGGGTTCAGAATCATTGGGAAAGCTGAGGAAAGTGAGTCAGACATGTTAAATTATTTGTTCAGTCATATAGCTCATAAGTAACTGACAGTGGTTTTGAAGTCAGCTCTTATTCTCTATCCACTTCACTACTTTCCAGCCTCTAAATATGTGTATGAAATACCTCTTTATGTTCAGACTAGGATATGCTATACAATTGATGGACAATTCATAGAGTTGATCTTTTTGTACAACTAATTTTCACAGGTACTGAAAGTGGACAATAAATCAACAAGTCCAAAAGCATTTGTAAGTGCTTATTATAGTCAGACACTACACTAAGTACCAGTGATAAAAGAAAGACAAAAACCAATCTCTGCTCAAAAAAAAAAACAAACCCAAAACAAACAACTCAAAACACATGAAGCTCAGCCTTGAATGGGAGGACAAAAAAAAGATGGAATTGTCTGAAAAATTATGGAGATCTTCTTATGACTTGAACTTCCTTACTGAAACATAGGCTTATATTTTGACACTAGTATTTTTCTTTTGAAGCCATATGGTGATGAAATATGAAAAATCATATTTTCTAAAATATAATAAAATGTACAAGTCGCCTTAAGGGGGTAGTGATGATGTCTGTTATGTACATGCTGAGGCCATGTAGTGTATTAAAAATAAAGAATTATAAAGGAGATACAACATCAGAAATCTGTATGCCACCTCTTGCCTGGACTGTTACAATAGCTTCCTAATTGGTCTCTCCCTTAAGTCTCTCCACTTTAATACTTATCCTATAGATAGCTTAAAAAGTTATATTCCTCAAGTATAGATCTAACCATCAAATGTTCATAATCAATAAAGTTTATTATTTCACCTTGGCCTTGAAACCCTCCCCTGCAGCTATCTCATCAGCTCTCATAAGTTCAATTATCTTCTCTGCTTTTAATACCAAGATCTACATTATTAGTCTTTATCTTTTTCTCTTAAATACACATCATCAATGGCCTCTTAGACATCTAGATCTGTATGTGCCCCAAACATCCTGGACACTTCGTTCTCCTCCACATACTCATTGAGTATGGCCTGCTTGTGGTTTCTTGAAGATGATAGTCTGTTTACCATTTCTGTGAGTTGGCAATGGCTGTTCTATACTTCTCCCTCATTCAATTTGCTTTTCTTGGCTTTAAGACTCAACTCAAACCCCATCTTCTATAAGAGACCTTTCCTGGGCCCTCTTAACTGCTAAGATCTTCTGTCAAATTACCTTCCTCTATTCTACTCTGAATATATCATATATGCATGTATTTAATATACATTTTCCCTTCCATTAGAATGTATGCTCCTTGAAGGAAGGGGCTGTCTTTGTCTTTCTTAAATTACTTTCCCTCTTTTGCCTGTCCTTATTTGTTTATTGAAGGTATAACATAAGTGGTCATACTTTGATTTTTAAATTAACCACAAGTCTTCTGCTTTGATATTTCTGAACTCCAAAATTCCTTTATGTGGTCGTAATCTTTTATTAATCCATGTTTCCTTATGCCTTATGACTCCTAATCTTGTTATTCCTCCTTATTTTGACCTATATTATCTCCAGCCTTCAATTCTTTCTTAGGTCATTATCCCTCCACAAACTATCCTCTCCTTCTTGAACTATTCCAACTCCTTCATGAACCAATTCAACTTTACATGATCCTCTATTGTCTCATTGCTTTTCCCTTTGTCCTATCATTAAGCATGCCTTGTCAAACCTAGCCATGGATTACTCTCACCAGGTATTATTGCCTTTGCTCCTGTTCATGGGCTGCTGAATGAATTTGGAGAAAATCACAAAACCATTCTGACTTCCTCCATTCATTACAAATGTATGTTATATAATCTCAACCAGTTCCTCCATGCAAGAACACAATCATTCTACTCCCTTCCACTGAATTTCCACCCCATATTTCATAACTTCATATTCCTAGAGCCCCACACAGGGATCCCTTTCCACATCCTCTCTGCCAACAGTCTTGCTTCATACATCACTGAAAAGAAAATTGAGGCCATTTCCTAAGAACCTTCCTTTTTCCTCCTTATTTAATATTACTCAAATTTCTACTATTAATCATCACTCTAGTCTCAAATGAAGAGATGGCCTTTCTTGCTAGAGTCAACTTTCATCCCATCCTGTCCTGAATTTTCCAGTAGGTTGCCCTGCTCATCATTGCCACTCTCTACTTACTCTTCAATCCTTAACTATTTTCTGGCTCTTTCTCTGCCTCATACAAATACACCATGATATCAAATTACTTTCTCCACTGAGTACAAAGTGGGGAGCAGAATAAGGGGATGAGGAGGGTTATGCTTCACATTTTGGGAAATATCTTTGTGTGTTATTATATCTTTGATGTAAATATTTTTGAGTAAAAGCTAATCTGACTATTATGTAAAGGGTTAAATGGAAGTAGGATGCAGAGGACTCCCCCTACAAAATGGGGAACAAAACTGGTGAGGGCTAGAGCCAATAGCAGAAAGCCTACATACCTGCATATCTACTTAAGGGTCTTGAAAAACCCTGGGAGATGGATCAAATGTAATATACCTATCATTCCTATATAGGTGGGGCAGGGTAATCTCTGCTAAATATACTTTTTAATTCATCATGTAACTATAAATATGTGGTTGATTGATGAGTATTGCTTGTGAAAGTCTCTCTGTTCTTTTATCAGATCTTCATCAAGGATATCCTTGATTTTTATTTGATTTTTATATTATTTATATTATATATAATTTATTTCATATATATTATAAAAGTATATTATGTATTTATTATTTATGCATCATATATAGATAAATGTATATATGCAAATATTTGCCTGTCATGAAAATATAGCTGTGAATTATTATTTTCAGATTTTTTTGGTCATTTTTTGTGGTAATAATAAGCCTATACATTTTTTCCCCTGAGCCTATGGTGTCTTCTCTCATGTCATATATTGACTCTTTCAGCATCAAAATTGGTAGAAAGGTCTATATAGATCTCTGCTATGTATCCTTTTCTCTTCTGCCTTCTTTTTCCTATCTTTATATACTAGAAAAGTATGTATATATGCATAAATGTATGTGTGTATATCCTGAAATTATAGTCAAACCCACAAACATTTTATATTTATAAAATGTATGTAAATATAATAATTTTCTAATAAATAGAAAAATAAATATTTCTAATTTGTTTCTATCATTTTTAACATTATTTTATTTGGTCATTTCCAAACATTATTCATTGGAGATGAGGATGATTTTCTTTTCCTCCCCACCTCCCCATTTATTTCCCCTCGCTGACACACGATTCCACTGGGTATCACATGTGTTCTTGGTTCGAACCCATTTCCATGTTGTTGGTATTTGCATTAGAGTGTTCATTTAGAGTGTCTCTTCAGACATGTCACCTCAACCCCTGTAGTTAAGCAGTTGCTTTTCTTCGGTGTTTTTACTCCCACAGTTTGTCCTCTGATTGTGGATAGTGTTTTTTCTCCTAGATCCCTGCAGATTGTTCAGGGACATTGCATTGACACTAATTAAGAAGTCCATTATGTTCAATTGTACCACAGTGTATCAGTCTCTGTGTATAATGTTTTCCTGGTTCTGCTCCTTTCGCTCTGCATCACTTTCTGGAGGTTGTTCCAATCTCCATGGAATTCCTCCATTTTATTATTCCTTTTAGCACAATAGTATTCCATCTCCAACATATATCACAATTTGTTCAGCCATTCCTCAATTGATGGGCATTCCCTCATTTTTCAATGTTTGGCCACCACAAAGAATGCAGCTATGAATATCTTTGTACAAGTCTTTTTCCTTATTATCTCTTTGGGGTACAAACGCAGCAGTGCTATGGCTGGATCAAAGGGCAGACAGTATTTTATCGCCCTTTGGGCATAGTTCCAAATTGCCCTCCAGAATGGTTGGATCAATTTACAACCCCACCAGCAAGGAATTAGTGTCCCTACTTTGCAACATCCCCTCCAGCATTAAGTAATTTCCTTTGCTGTCATGTTAGCCAGTCTCCTAGGTTTGAGGTGATACCTCAGAGTTGTTTTGATTTCCATCTCTCTGATTATAAGAGATTTAGAACACTTTTTCATGTGCTTATTAATAGTTTTGATTTCTTTATCTGAAAACTGCCTATTCATGTCCCTTGCCCATTTATCAATTGGAGAATGCTTGATTTTTTGTACAATTGATTTAGCTCTTTGTAAATTTGAGTAATTAAACCTTTCTCAGATGTTTTTATGAAGATTGTTTCCCACTTTGTTGCTTCCCTTCTGATTTTAGTTACATTGGTTTTGTTTGTACAAAAACTTCTTAATTTGATGTAAGCAAAATTATTTATTTTACATTTTGTGACTCTTTCTAAGTCTTGCTTGGTTTTAAAGACTTTCCCTTCCCAAAGGTCTGACATGTATACTATTCTGGGTTTGCCTAATTTATTTATAGTTTCCTTCTTTATGTTCAAGTCATTCACCCATTTTGAATTTATCTTGGTGTATGGTGTGAGGTGTTGATCCAAACCTAATCTCTCCCACACTGTCTTCCAGTTTTCACAGCATTTTTTTATCGAATAGTGGATGTTTGTTCCAAAAGCTGGGATCTTTGGGTTCATCATATACTGTCTTACTGAGGTCACTTGCCCCAAGTCTATTCCACTGATCCTCCTTTCTGTCTCTTAGCTAGAACCAAATTGTTTTGATGACCGCTGCTTTGTAATATAGTTTGAGATCTGGGACTGCAATGCTACCTTCCTTTGTATTTTTTTTTTCATTATTTCCCTGGATATCCTTGTTCTTTTGTTCTTCCAAATGAACTTTGTTATTTTTTTTTCTAAACCAATAAAGAATTTTTTTGGAAGTTCAATGTGTATGGCACTAAATAGTTAAAAAAGTTTGGGTAGGATGTTCATTTTTATTATATTGGCTCGTCATACCAATGAGCAGATAATGTTTTTCCAATTGCTCTAGTCTAATTTTTAGTTGTGTGGAGAGTGTTTTGTAGTTGTGTTCATATAGTTCCTGTGTTTGTCTAGAGAGATAGATTCCTAGGTATTTTATTTTGTCTAAGGTGATTTTGAATGGGATTTCTCTTTCTATTTCTTGCTGTTGAGCTGTGTTGGAAAAATATAGAAATGCTGATGACTTATGTGGGTTTATTTTGTATCCTGCAACTTTGCTAAAGTTGTTGATTATTTTGATTAGCTTTTTGGTTGAATCCATAGGATTCTTTAAGTAGGCCATCATGTCATCTGGAAAGAGAGATAACTTGGTGTCCTCCTTGCCTATTTTAATGCCTTCAATTTATTTTCCTTCCCTAATTGCTACTGCTAGTGTTTCTAGTACAATGGCAAATAATAGAGGTGATAATGGGCATCCTTGTTTCACTCCTGATCTTATTGGGAATGCATCTAGTTTATCCCCATTGCAGATGATATTAGCTGATGGTTTTAGATATATACTGTTTATTATTTGTAGGAATGACCCTTCTATTCCTATGCTTTCTAGTGTTTTTAAGAGGAATGAGTGTTGTATTTTATCAAATGCTTTTTCTGAGTCTATTGAAATAATCATGTGATTTTTGTTGGTTTGCTTGTTGATATGGACAATTATATGGATGGTTTTCCTAATATTGAACCAACCCTGCATCCCTGGTATAAATCCTACTTGATCATGGTGAATGACCCTTCTGATCACTTTTTGGAGTCTTTTTGATAGTATCCTATTTAAGATTTTTGCATCTATATTCATTAGGGAGATTCGTCTATAATTTTATTTCTCTGTTTTTGACCTGCCTGATTTTGGAATCAGTACCATGTTTGTGTCATAAAAGGCATTTGGTTGAATTCCCTCTTTGCTTATTATGTTAAATAGTTTGTATAATATTGGGATTAGTTGTTCTTTGAATGTTTGATAGAATTTACTTGTGAATCCATCAGACCCTGGGGATTTTCTCTTAGGGAGTTGTTTGATGGCTTGTTGGATTTCATTTTCTGATATGGTGTTATTTAAGAATTCTATTTCTTCTTCTGTTTGTCTAGGCAGTTTGTATATATATATATATATTTGTCCATATCACCTAGATTGGTATGTTGCCATATAATTGGGCAAAGTAATTTTTAATAATTGCCTTAATTTCCTCCTCATTGGAGGTGATGTCCCCCTTTTCATCTTTGATGCTATTAATTTGCTTTTCTTCTTTCCTTTTTAAAATTAGATTGACCAGTACTTTGTCTATATTGTTTGTTTTTTCAAAGTACCAGCTTCTAGTCTTATTTATTAGTTTAATAGTTCTAACACTTTTGATTTTATTCATTTCTCCCTTAATTTTTAGGATCTCTAGTTTGGTTTTCTTCTGGGGGGTTTTAATTTGTTCTCTTTCAAGTTTTTTTAATTTGTATTTCCAATTCATTGATCTCTGCCCTCCCTAGTTTGTTAATATATGCACTCAGGGATATGAATTTTCCTCTGATTGCTGCTTTGGCTGTATTCCATAAGGTTTGAAAGGATGTCTCACCATTGTCACTTTCCTTGATGAAATTATTAATTGTTTCTATGATTTGTTCTGTAACTAACTGATTTTGGAGTATCATATTATTTAAATTTCAATTAATTTTTGATTTGGTTCTCCATGTACCCTTAATGATAATTATTTTTATTGCCTTATGATCTGAAAAGATTGCATTTATTATTTCTGCCTTTCTGCATTTGTATGCCGTGTTTCTGTGACCTAGTATATGGTCAATCTTTGTGAATGTGCCATGTGGTGCTGAGAAGAAGGTGTATTCCTTTTTGTCCTTATTTATTTTTCTCCATATGTCTATTAACTCTAATTTTTCTAAGATTTCATTCCCTTCTTTTACCTCTTTCTTATTTATTTTTTGATTTGATGCATCTAAATTTGATAGTGGTTGTTTCAAATCTCCCACTGATATGGTTTTACTGTCTATTTCCTCCTTCAATTCTCCTATTTTCTCCATTAGAAATTTGGGTGCTTTACTATTTGTTGCATACATGTTGATTACTGATATTTCCTCATTATCTAAAGTCCCTTTTAACAAAATATATTTACCTTCCCTATCCCATTTAATCAGGTCTATTTTGCTTTGACTTTGTCAGATATCATGATTGCAACTCCTGCCTTCTTTCTATCAGTTAAGGCCCAGAAGGTCTTACTCCATCCTTTAATTCTGACCTTGTTAGTGTCTACCCACCTCATATATGTTTCTTGAAGACAATATAGGGTAGGGTTTTGGATTCTAATCCATTCTGTTATTAGTCTATGTTTTATGGGTGTTTTCATCCCATTCATGTTCAAAGTTATGATTGTCATTTGTGGATTACCTGGCATTTTTATATCCTCCCCTAATTCTGACCTTTCTTCTTTAGCTATAACCTTTTAAGTAAGTGATTTAGTTTAAATCAGTCCCCCTAGTCCCCTCCGTTGATATGCTTCCCTTTCTAGCCCCTCCCTTTTTGTTCCCTCCCCCTCCCCCCTCTCCTTCCTCCGTTTTTGTGTTCCCTCCCCTCCTATCCCCCCTTGGTTTTCCTTTCTCCCTTACCCCATTGGATAAGATAAAATTTAAGATCCCTATGGATCTGGATGCTCTTCCCTCTCAGAGTTGATTTCACTGAGAGTAAGGTTTCAGTAAAACCTCTCTTCCTCTCCTTCTTATAGGAGAATTCTTCCCCTCCCCTTCCCATGTATATCTTTGTGTGAGAAGGATTATTCTATTTAGTTTTTTTTTCCTATTTCTTGGAGTATATCTTTGTAACATCAAAGATCCCCCCTCCCTTTTTCTTTCTATCCCCCCCTTTCTCCATATATTCTTGATGCCCCAAACTTTCCCTATGAGTGATTCTTCTTACTACTCTAATGAAGCATACAATTTTTGAGAGTTACACATTACATTTCCCCCCCATATTAATATATATATATATATATATATTGATATAAATGTAGTCCTTATAGAAGAGAGTTTGAATAAATGAAAAAGATAACATTTTTCTCCTTTTCACTTTCCTTCATATTTACCTTTTCATGTTTCTCTTGCCCTTTGTGTTTGGATATCAAACTTTCCACAGAGCTCTGGTATTTTTTTTACAAATGCTTGGAAATCTTGTATTTTGTTGAATGCCCATACGTTCCCCTGGAAGTATAGTGTCAGTTTTGATGGATAGTTGATTCTTGGTTGAAGACCCAGCTCTCTTGCTTTTCTGAACATCATGTTCCATGCCCTATGGTTGTTCAGAGTGGAAATTGTTAGGTCCTGTGTGACTCTGATTTATGTTCCTTTATATTTAAATTGTCTTTTTCTGGCTACTTGTAGGATTTTTTCTTTTGCTTGGAAGCTTTGAAATTTGGCAATTATATTCCTGGGTATATTCCCTTTTGGTTATTGAGTGTAGAGGGTGTTCTGTGAACTCTTTCAATGCATATTTTGTCCCCTTTTTCTAGGATCTCCGGGCAGTTTTCTTTGATGATATCATATATTATGATATCAAGATTACTGTATATTTCTGGCTTTTCTGGTAGACCATTGATTCTCATATTGTCTCTCCTTCCTTTTTTCCAGGTCAATCACCTTGTCAGTGAGATATTTTATTTTGTCTTTTAATTCTGTAGTCTTTTGACTTTGCTTTATTAATTCTTGCTCATTTGCAAGATTGTCTTCCAGTTGCTTGATTCTGACCTTTAAATACTGGTTTTCCTTTTCAGTTTTTTCTGACCTCTTTTTTGAGGCTTTGATCTGTTTCTGCATTTGCATATTTTGATCTCTCATATTGCTGAGTTCCTTTTGCATTGTTTCCCATTTTTTCCTGCCAGAAGGCTTCCATTTTTTGATATTTCAGATTAAAATTCTTCCAGAAATTGTGGAGAATTTCCATTTCCTTTGGAAGGTTTTGGAGCATTTGTTTGTGTTTCCTCTTCTATCTCCTCTGTATTTTGCATTTTTGGTCCATAAAATGTGTCCAAAGTCACCCCCTTCTTCTTGCTTTTCTTGGTGTTTGGAGGCTTTTACACTTCTGTACTGTTTTCCATCTCTATCTGAATGAGGAGGACTGGCTCTTAGTGTATATGTCTGATGGTCTGAGGCTTTAGCCTCAGGCAAATTGTCCATTCTCAGCAGCTGCCCTGTTTTCCTGGGGAAGCCCAGGTTCTGCCCTCCCCTTCCTGCCGGTGTTTCAGGTGTTACTGCTCTCAGTTCCCTCCAGTTGCTTCTCTGCTGCCTTACTTCTATGCTCTGAGTCTGGCACAGCACTGTCCGCAAGGTATCTCAGTACCTTTGATGGCTCTGAAGTTTATGTCCTTTCAGAAGATCCTGCACTCTAAGGGGGAGGTATCCTGGCCTCCCTGAGCTGAGGGCTCCTGATGGGATTAGGTTCAGCTGGGTTGGATTGGATGTGACCCAAAGCAAAAGCCTCCTGTGAGATGTGGATGGAGCCCTCCATCTCTCTCTGTTTCCCTGCTGTCTGTGTTGGACACCCCCAAGACTGGCTCAGGTTGTTTTCAATGTGCGCCCTTCAGAACATCTGGCCCTGAGACCCTTTTGCTGGCCCTGAGGTTCCCACTTCTGCTGTGGGCTCAGCGTTCTGGGTTGGGAGTGGTGTGGTCCTGGGACCTTCCTTCTGCCTTCCCCTTAGACCTGAGTGATCTAGGATTCTGGCTTTGGGGGGCGTACCTTTTTATCCAAGTCCAGGAAGAGGGTTCTCTGGCTCTGTCCTGTTGTTAAGTTTGAATTTCAGTCCCCTAGGAGCATTCAGTTTGTGATCTGTAAGGAAGGGTTTTCAGAGATCTGAACTTTTGCTGCCTCTAAGCCTGCATCTTGACCAGAAGTCCCATATTTCTATCATTTTTGGTGGTAATAATTAAGCCTGTACATTTCCCCCTGTACATTCTCCCCTCTTTCATATATCTTAAGAATCTATCCATCCCCACCACAATGGTAGAACAGCCAGTATAGATTCCCTCTATGTATTCTTTTATCCTCCTCTAGCTACTTCTTCTTATTCTTGTTTTCTATAGTGCCTTTTCTATTTCCTCATACAGCACATCAGGGACTTTGATGTTAGAGTCTAAATGGGGTAGCTGTCATTTAAGAAGAAAATAGTTTTTTCTACAAAGCTTTACAGTCCTTTTTCTCCTATCTGTCTCTTGGCTGTTCTCTTTCTAGCATTAGATTGTTCTGGCTGTTTTCTATAAACATGCATTTTTTCCTCATTACATCTGGTTGTATTATCATATAATACAATTCATAATCTGCCTTTCAACTCTGTAATATTTTCCAAATTATTTTTAAAATTCTAGATCAATGTCATTCCTGCTGGTCATACCTCCCAAAATGAGAAGGAACTTTTAGTTCTTACTGCAGGAGTCAGCATGTAAGCTCTTTTAGCTGCCTTATTGGGGTGATTGTTTTGTCTTAGTTAAACTTTGTTAGGCCATGACTGTGTCATTATCTATTCTTTTATTTGTTCCCAGTGTTTTAGATATCAATAGTTATTTTTAAAAGTTAGGTGAGAACTCCCTAAATTATACACCCAGTCTTCTGAACTAGGTATTATATTAGATAGCTTGGCAGACCTAGAGCCAGGAAGACTTGAGTTTGAATCCATCCTCAAACATGCACCAGCTATATGACCATGAGAAAGTCATTCATTTCTGTTTGCTTCAGTTTCCTCAACTGTACAATGGGAATAATAAGAGCACCTATAATACAGAGTTGTGAGGATCAAATGAGACAGTAGTTGTAAACTACTTAGCACATGTATTGCTTAATACATAGAAGGTACTTAATAAATGCTTGTTCCCTTCCACCTTTCCTTAAAGTCTTGCTTCTGATTAGGATTAATTTTTATCTTTATTCTAACAAGATGCTAGTCTAACTCTTTGTAGATAACTGATTTAAAAACTACTACCTATTCGTAACTAGTAATTTCCAAAATGCTAAAAGTGTCACTTTTTTATATTGTTCTGTGTTCAATATATTCATCACTCCAAAACTCTCTTCTTCAAGAAAGTATTCATAATATATTGTCATAAATTTTTTTGGAGACTATAACCTTACCTCTTTCATTTCTAACTTCTGAGACATTCAGAATGAAGAGCCCAAAAACATAATGAAAAAAGTATACTAAACTAAATGTCATTCTCAGCATTAAAACTGTGTTTGTTTAGGCTATGAAAGGCTATATAATTTTTATTACAGCATAAAAAAGGTGAAAAAATTTGCAGGCCAATAATAATGCTGTAGTAGTGTTTAGTGGTTACAAAGATATTTCTTCTCTCATTTAGATACATTTCCTCTTCTCTTAATGGCTCTATTTGGAAATTTCAATGGGTTTGAAAAGCCATTTTAAGATACATTTCTGAGGATCCTCAAATTTTTTTTTTCTGTAGGGATAAAAGGAAGATAAAATAGCAATTGACCGTTGTTAAAAATGGTAAGTTTTGTGGGGCAGACTTTGTAATATAGGTACCACACAGACCACAAATGTCCCCAATGTGCTAACGAGAACATAAGAATAGCCACACAAAGACCCTGAAGACAACATTGTCTTCCAAAATCTTTTTACATTAGTAGAGTTTGAAGAGGAAAGAAACTATCATTATACATGGAATTTTCCTGGTTTCCACTGCTATAAAAGAGTATCAAACTTGTGGACCATCAAATTCATAGATATGATACATCCCAGGATGGAATTTATGATGAATTGTTTTGTTTGTTTACTTGACCCATTATTTTGTTGCTCTAGAGAACATGATGTAAAAATTAAAACAAACAAACAAACAAACAAAAAAACCTCCTTCTATTAATGCACTTACTCCAAAATTTAGGGTCTGGGACGTTGAGAAATTATATGACTTAGGAGGGAGCCTGGGAGGAGTAGAGAGTGAATTCCAAGGACTCTGTCACTCCACAGAATATACATTTACATGTGTGGGTATGTGCATTTATATATGTGTATGTATATGTGTATTTACATGTGTACATGCCATATACCCAGAGGGAGAACTTGAATCTAGGTCTTCCTAAGACCAGCTTTCTATTCACTTCCACATTCTGCTTCTCATATTATTGTATTATATATTCTGGTTATTTATGTCCATGACATTTCTCACATATAATTCTTTGAGCACAGAGACTATATATTACTATTTTTAAAGCACCTCTCCCTTTCTCAGGATTTAGCCAGGAACCATGCATATATAAAGCTTCATACACAGTATTGAGCTTCAATAGCTTAAAACCATACTATATGTAGAACAGTACATATTTGTTGACAATAATTTTATGGATATAAAGAAATAAAGCAAAAAAACTGGGCTCTCAAGGAGTTTACAGTATAGTTGAGAAGATAAGAAACCTGATCATAAACTGTAAAAATTAAAATGAATCTCAAATAATAAAAATATTATATTTTAAGAGATTTATTAATGATCATTAGAAATAAAGGAATAAAAAGGTAACCAAATATAAAAAACCACGTGCCCATGGCTAATCAACCTGTTCAAAATCCCCACTTACCCCCACAGATGCTGACAATAAGTAAAGAGGGCCCAATATTCCATCTACAGGAAGTACATAAAGACAGGAAGTCAGTGGGCTCTGGGGAAATGTAGTTTTTAGGGCAACAGATTTCCAATTATAAATAAACATTAACTCATCCTAGAAGACACAATGAATGCTATCTCAAGAAGTAACCATGTGATGATAAAATATATCAAAATGGAAGTTCAAATTTCAATGCTGGTACTTACCAGAGTGGCAGACATAGACTGAAACAAGGGACTCAAAAGTTATCTAAGCCAAACCATTTACAGAAAAAAAGGAAAAATATTGTATGGTATATCTGACAAGTGGTCATCTAGTCTTTGATTAAAATACTCTAGTAAAGGAGACACTCTCATTTGCTGAATCAGACTTTTAATTTTGATATCTCTAATTGATAGGAAGTTCTTGTTTTGTTTTGTTTTATTTTTCCTTACAAGTCTAAATCTCCCTACCTCCCATGTCATCATTTACTACTAATTATGTCTACTGGGACCTGGCAATTTTATTACTGAGGGCAAGCATGTTTGAATCTCTGAGTCTCAGTTTATTCATCTAGAAAATTACCATGACCACTTTTGGAATGTATATCTCACAGGATTGCCAAAGTGATCTGCAAGGTAAAAAGTTAGCCATGTCT
Source organism: Monodelphis domestica (assembly GCF_027887165.1). NCBI lineage: Eukaryota > Metazoa > Chordata > Mammalia > Didelphimorphia > Didelphidae > Monodelphis > Monodelphis domestica. The sequence goes on from NC_077229.1 coordinate 186,873,312, forward strand.
CACAATGGGTCTAATGCTGGATTTGGCATTAGAAAGAACTGAATTCAACAGTGATATGGTCTCTTAACCTCTAACTACCTCAGTTTCCTCATCTGAAATATGGGGATAATATATAGCATCTACTTCCTAGGATTGTGTAACTAAAATTACTATATGTAAAGCACTTTGCCAGTCTTAAGGTGCTAGATAATTTCTACAAAATAATTCTATCTAGATGTTAGTTATTAGCAAGTACTAAAAAAGTGATGTCAACAATAAACATTAAAAGAGTTCAGAAGAGACTTAGATCATTTTGGACCTTAGTAGTTATGGAAAGGGGAAATAGTAGGGAGTTGGACTTTGAAGAGGGATATAGGATTTATTGGATAAGCAAAAAGGTATTCATAGGGTTTTCCACACTTCATGTTATATATTACTTAACATATGGAAGGTTAATGGTTATGATTAAGAAGGAACGTTTTAAAAAAGTATTTTTCTGAGACATCCAAATTACCATCACAGTAGTTATTGAAAAGGATCCAAGACATATGCTTTGAAGGAAAAGGTTTTTTGTTTTTTTTAATGTTCCTAGTCTTCAAGATTTTCTTTGGGGACAGTCAATTTAAACATTTGACAAAAAGTTAGGTGTCCAGAAAAAAAAGACTTGATTTGAAGTTTGTAGTCTTTGCTTTGTTTTTAAACTCATCCAGGTTGTAGAATTTTCTTAAACTAGTTTGATAAACTGGAAGTGACCTTTATTTGTGATGTGAAAAAAATGCAAATTGTGAAAATCTTTTAAAACTAGTTTGTCAGATGGGGAAAAAAAAAACCCATCACTTTCTCCCTCAACATTTTGAACCATTTTTATGAATTGAAAGCAACCCATTATCACTGAATATGTTAGTTTTTTTTTCCTTTAAACATGAATATGTATATTACCATATCATATACCAGTGCCTGGAACATATTTGGAGCTTAATAAATGCTTATTAACTATTTATTGACTATTGACTATGTCCAAAAGTGTATTTTTTCATACTACACATTAGTCTTTCATCTGTCTTTCTCAAGGTAGGCATCATTCTTTTTCATCAGTCCTCTGGAATTATGGTTGATCATTTAGTTGAACAGAGTTCTAGCCTTTCAAAATTATTAAATTTTATAATACAGATGTTATAGTATAAATTTTTCTTCTGATTCTGTTCATTTTACTCTGTATCAATTTCAGGGAGAAGCTTGGAATTATTAAAAACATAGCAAAATTTCCCAAATTCAATTCAATTTTCTTTCTCCCATCTATTTAATTATTAGTACAATTTATCAATCACTTGGATAACCTGTCTACGACACAAATATTGCTTTACAATTCTTGGCCATCATTATCATTATAAGAGGAATTATCTGCTTCTGTGTGTAAGTGTAGGGAAACGTATGTGTGGTTTCCTGTGCAGATAGATCAAACTAATTTAAATAAGTATGAATCTCTTTTCAAAAACTGTCATATCTTGAAATTTAAAATTAGCATCAACTGATCTGGAGAATTTGGTAGACCATACCTTCAATAGAGAATGCCTTTTCCATTTGGATTCTGAAACTTTCAGTTCTTATGATCAAAGTTGCGCATTGTAGGTTATTGTTTGTGAAAGCTCATTTTTCCTTTTTCATATTTTCGTTAACAATGCTATAATATTTCTAAGGTGCTTGTAACAGTGCCTTGTACATAGTAGATACTTAATAAATGAGTTCCTTTTCCTTGTCTCCTCATTGTGTGTATAACTTCTTTTCAGAAAGATTGTTAGGGTCTATCTTTGCTGGGTCAGGGGAACATGGCTACAGAAGATAGCAAATGATGTCTTTGATATGTTGATCAGTTTTTCTGAACTAATTTTTCTCCATTTTAAATTATTTTTTTAAAGAATCTTCTCTGGAAAGGGGAATATATCACTCTGGAAAAAATAAGTAGCTAAGGTAATAAAAATCAATAAAATTCATTTGTAAAATGTTTTTACCCATAATTTAGGCAGTATGATTGATAAATTTTTCACTAACATGTTTTGAGGTGAAGAGTATCCTCTTTTTTCTAATCATTTGATATTTCTTTCAGATAGGTTGAATATTGATCCCTCAACACTCTTAAAATTGTATTGTCTGTAGCATAGACTTCTTCTGTGTGTACTTGTACTAGTGAAGCTGTTTTTTCAGTCTTTGTTTCCTATAATCCCATCTCTACTTTTTCATGCAATGTATTGAGCATTGTTAGAATCCAAATATAGTAGGGTTTTTATGCTTTTATTTTTAAAATTAATTAACTAATTAGCTAATTAAGAATATTTTTCCATGGTTACATGATTAATGTTCTTTTACTACCCTTCTCCCTCCACCCTCCCAGAGCTGATGAGCAATTCCACTGGGTTATACAGATTTCATTGTTCAAAACCTATTTCCATCATATATGGTGTTTCTAAATCTCAGTTTCCTAATATGTATGAAAAATAAATGAAGTATCCACTACCTAAGATTATTGAGCTCAAATAAGATAACCCCCATCATGTCTACCCCCTGACTTTACTTGGCTTCCTTCAAGTCTTACAGTTTTACTTTCTGCAAGTAGACTTTCCCAGGTCTTTTTTAAAAATACTAATGCTTTCCTTCTAGATTAATCCCCAAATTATCCTTTCTATATCTTTTTTGCACATAATTGTATCCATAATATATCCTAAACCACCAAGTTAGGTTCTCCATTGCCCTCTACCATTCTGCCTTCTAGAATTCTTCAAGAAACAAATTGGCTGATGTCTTCTCACATCTGGATGTTAGGTTTAGGACATTTGGGCCCCACATATATAAATAAATGTGATGAATTCTATCCCTAGTATGTCAAGAAAAATAAAACTCAATGTATCCTAGTAAAAGTAGAAATTACTACACCAGAAATATTGTTATAAAATTTATTCTCTGGGACTTCTTTTATGTCCCTCCCTATATCTATTCTTCTACTCAACTGTCTCTCTGTCAGTCTGCCTAAGTGCCTGTCCAGTGCCCAAGTTTGGTCAGAACCTTTGGAATAATGTATTCTGAAGAGGATAGAAGAATGGCAAGCTGACCTAAGCAAGATAAGCTTACTTGCAGGGTTATCAGGAAGCTCTCATTAATATCCAGTAAAATAAAGATTTACTAATGATCTGAATGTTGAATTATAAACTATTAACTACTAAAATTACAACAACACAGAAGAGAGGATGCCAGTTTTGACATTCATTGGATTTGTCCTCTCATTGTGTAGATTGTTTCTATGAATAGAGTAGAATATATAAGCACATGTCTCATGTAAATATAACACATATATATGTTGCATCTATCTATTTCATGTTTCAAGATGTTTTGTTTGTGTTCTATATGCTTCATTTTGAAGAATTGGCCTGGGTCAGAGATGTTTTAGGGTATCTATATTTGTGCATACCAAGAAAAAAAATGATGAATGACGGCCTGACCAATATCCCAAAAAAGAACACTAGGAAAGGTCTTGGCCCAGACCTTCTGTACACAGTGAAAGGAAAAAACCAAACAAACAAAGTTCTGCAATTTGAATGCAGGGAATCATTATATAAAGAGGAATCATAAAATTTTTTACCATGGAATATATTTTATGAGAGGAACAAAATCTACCCAGTAAGTCGAACTACATTTGAGGGGAGAGGACAAAGGTAAAAGCTAATAAATCTAGATTATAGCTAGATGCTCCATTTAAGGCAATCTGATTCTCAATAAGCAGATTCAAATGACTTTTACAAACATGAAACCTGTCTTGTCCTGCCAAGGACAAACGAATGGCCTGGTTCTCCACCAAATGTGTTGTTTCATATAAGGATTAACATCCCTCCTCCTAAATCATTAGCTTGTAAAGCTAAAGACAGTTCTTTGGCAAAAATTAGGTGAGGTTCCAGGTGGTTTCTATCTGTATCCTCATTGACTCTACAATAAAAATGCCCTGCCATAATCAGAGCATTATGAGATTCACAGTTTGCTAAATGAACATTTAGGGTTTTAGGAGAATCGGCATCTACTAACTCAATATTAGGTGAAAAAAATATTAATCAAGGGAATCTGGTTCTCACTAAAGGTATTCTTAGATTGGCACAGCCTTCTGTTGACCATTTATTCATCTGCAAAGGAATTAGGCTGCACCTGCCCCAGTGACATTTTGCATTTAATTTTTTTTGGTTTGACACATGGCTGAGCACAGAACAGGAGGAATAAAAGCATGTCTATCCTCAATCAGCTTGGTTGATGAAAAAATAATAATCTCTTTCAAATATATTTATGCCTGTGTCCTGCTTTTTCTGTAGCTACAGTGTTCAGGAACTCAGAAGCATTGTCCATCTTAGTATCTCACAGCATCTCATAAGAAATAAGGCAAGACTAAAAGAAATATACTCTGTTGGCAGCCAATGTGGTCAAGTGATTTCCAAGGTTTAATTTTGCTCCCTTGCAGCCCAGAAACTCATCTTGTTCCCACGCGTCTCATTTCTACCTCATCTGAGGCAGTGTCCCTAACTTGCTGTGTGGCCTGGTATAGCACATTTATGCCTCTCATCCATAAAAAAGGATGAAAATAATAGTTTATTCTTCACAGGAAATGGTGTGAATTTTAGAGTGATTCCCAACAGAGAGCAGTATTATTAGAAAGTTTCCATAATTTATTCATTCCCCCCTTTCTTATATTAAGTATAACTAGTTTTTCTCAAAATGAACTGTGAAAAAAAAAATCAGAAACAGATTACACTCCAGGGAGCTCTCTTTCCCACCAGTTCATTTCCCTTTGGTTTCATTACAAAAGGCTTCAGTGCTGTCCAGGGTGTGCCCAAATGTTCCATGGAAGAGTTTTGAAAATCAATGAAGTCATCATTTTATTACAACTTTTAGATTTACGGGCAAGGAGAGTTCTATCCAGAAGAGGCTCTCCAGTTAGCCTGTTAGCATGAGAAGAGAGTCTCTTCCAAACACTGCCATCATTTCCATCACTGTTAGGTCTTGAAAAAGTTAAAAGTTTAAAGACTGATTTAGTCAATAGCAGAATTAACTACTTCTTTCTTCATTCCCATGTGATTCCATCTCTTCCAAGGAAGACTTTGCTCTGACCATTCTTAGTGCCACAATCATTAAGGAATTTGTTAAAATTCAATATCAATTAATTTTACATCCCTAATTAAACCCTAAATTAGAAATCATGAAAAACAATGGAGAGATTGACAAAGTTGAACTAAAAAATAAACCAAGGACCTGTTTTTTTAAATTAATAAAATATATAAATCATTGGTTAAGATGATTAAAAAAAAGAAAACTAAATTAGCAGTTTCAAAAATGAAAAGGGAGAACATGTAACCAATGAAGAGTTATTTTGCCTAATTATATCCCAGTACATTTGAAAATCTAAGTGAAACAGATAAATATATTAAAAATATAAATTGCCCAGATTAAGAGAGAGGAAGTAGAATATTTAAACTGTCCTGTTTCAGAAAAAGAAATCAAACAAGCCATCAACGAATTTCCTAAGAAAAATCCTCAGGACTGTTGTATTCACAAGTGAATTTTATTAAACATTTAAAGAACAATTAATTCCCAAAATACATAAACTTTTTTTGGAAAAATAGCTGAGTCAGGAACTCTAATTAAATCCCTTTTATGATACAAGAGCAATGTTGATACCATAACCAGAAAGAGAAAAAAAAACAGAGAAAGAAGACTATAAACCAATATCCTTATTGGATATTGAAACTGATTAAAAATTTAAAATTTTTTTTTTAAAAATTAAAAAAAGTTGTAAAAAATACTAGCAAGATCATAGCATTATGAAAAAGATAATACAGTATGATCAAGGAGGTTTTATATCAGGTAAGCAGGGATCTTCCAGAATTAGGAAAAGCATCAGTATAATTAACCATATAAATAACAAAACCAACAGAAACAATTTGATTATCTCAATAGATGCAGAAAAACCTTTTGATAAAATTCAATACCAATTCCTATTAAAAGTTAAAAACTATGGAATAAATGAAACATTCTTCAAAATGAAAATAGCATCTAACTAAAACCATCAATAAACATTATCTGTAATGGCCATAAAATAGAAGCTTTCCTAATAAGATCAAGGGTGAAAAAAGAATGCCCAATATTATCAATACTATTCAATATCATATTAGAAATGTTAGTTACAGCAATAAGATAAGAAGAAATTGGAGGAATCAGAATAGGCAATGTGTAAATAGAACTTTTGTACTTTGCAGGTGATAGGATAGTATACTTAGAGAATCAACCAAAAAAATGATAAAAAAAATTAACAACTTTAGCAAAGTTGTAAGATATAAACTAAGCACACATAAATAATTAGCATTACCCATAAATTCTCAAAGCAAGAGTCAGAAAGAGAAATTCCATCTAATAACTATAGAAAATATAAAATACCTGGGATTCCTCCTGCCAAAATATACCCAGGAATTATATGATCAGAGCTATAAATTTTTTTTACCCAAAAGTCAGATATAAATAGTTGTAAAAGCATTAATTACTCAACAATGGAAGAATGATAAAAATGAAAATTCTATCTAAACTAATGTACCTTTTCAGTGCCATACCAATCGAAATATACAAAAATCATTTCATAGAGATAGAAAAAATAATAAAATCTATCTAGAAAAACAAATGGCCAAGAATATCAAGAAAAATAAGGGAAAATATATGAAGGTAGGTGACTTAGCTGTACCAGACCTCAAATTGTGTTATAAAGTGGTAATAATTAAAGCAGTTTGGTACTGGTTAAAAATGAGAGTGGTGACCAGTGGAATAGATTAAACATTCAAAAGGCAATAGTAAATGACCACAACAATCTAGTAATGATAATTCCAAAGGTGGAAGCTTTTGGAAAATAAACTCAACAGTTTACAAAAACTGCAGGGAAACCAGAATAAGAAGAAATTGGATGTTGAACAGGTCCTAAAGTTTGAGTTAAAACACCTGAAGATGCCCCTCTCCATTCATGTGCATATAAAGTAAATGGCTTTTTGTTATCTGGGATCCCTAGAGCAGGATAGCCTATTAAAATTTATAAAGAACTTATAGGTGTTCCACCTGTAACTTACAAGTGATTCAGTGACTGGATTTTTTGTCAGTGCTACAAGGTGTTTAAATGATTTCCCCAAAGCAAGGAATCCACTATCTATAAAACCCTATTGCTCCTAGAATTGCTCTCAATTGTTTCTTAGTGGAGGGAATGCTTAATTTTTGAATATCTTTGATGCATTTAGGGGAAATGAAGTGGGCAACAGCAGCTAAAATAAACCCTAAATACTTCACTTTGGGGAGACACCACTGAACTTTTGCCTTTGAGATCTTGTGGCCTCTCATATATAGTTCCAAAAGAAGATGTTTGCTATCTTCTTAGCATGCTGTGGCATTTGGTGATGTGTTAAATTTAAATTAATGTCTAATAACTCCAAGTATTATATTTTATAAGGTTTATTGTTAATCACTTGAAATAGAAGAAATGAAATAATAAAGGTATACAAGCCGAAGTAAAATCACATGGGTAAAATTCTCCTGCCTGATTCTGACACAACCTCCACAACTGCCTTCCCAGGAGCAGAGAGAGAGGTAGGAGTTATACCCACAACTTTATCTTAAAATCACATGAGAATGAAAATGGGAAGCTGAGAAAGAGTTCTGGGGAGAAAATTCTATTTGCATAATCCTCCCATGATTCCATTGGTAAATGAGCATGTAGAAATCTCCCAGATTTAAATGCCTAGTTTCCCTAATGAATCTTCCCAACATCCCACTCTCCTTTTCACCTTATGTGTTAACATAGTCAGGATATAAATTTTGTGTAACTCCTCCTCTCACACTCTCTTCCTATGATTGGGCTGAGGTGAGTGGCAGGAGAATCTACTCACATGGCCCAATGTTTTGTTAGATAATTAGCTTTTTATTCCTTTACTTAAAGTGATTATTAATAAAGCTTATGAAATATAATACTTGTGTATTGGACATTAATTTAAAACCTAGAGAGGCCAAGAGAAAATCATTTACAAAATGTATAAACAATATTAACTTAGTATTTTCTAAATCTTGTGTTAAAATCTGTGAAAATAAAGTGGGACTTTCCATGTACCCATAGGGGAAAAGATACCACATACATTAGGACTCTTTTCAGGTGAAGGAAAAGGAATTTTCCTGAATGGGTATTGATAAAAATGCTGAACACAAATCCACTAACATAAAATATGAGGCTGTGCTAGGAATAGAGGAGATAATTATGGATGGGCTTGGAAACACAGGCTATCTTTTGATGACATGATTGTTACAGCCCTTAAATCTTGTACAAATCAATAGACAGGTTTCCCATTTACATCTAATTTTGGCTTTGTAACAGTTAAGATAGGTGTGTTATATTCAGATTTACATGGAATTATTATTTTTGTTCAATTAAAGAATTTATTACTGGGGTAATTCTATCAATTGTCTCTTTTGATAGGGGATACTGAGGAATGGAAGGAGGTGAACTATCTTTTGTTTTGATTTGCATGTGAAAAGCTGATTTGAGGAGGTCTACATCAGATGAAGATGTGGCCCAGAGAGATTCAGGTATATCAGCTGGTATTTCAAAGGTGGAAAGTTTGTCCACTTCCCAACTGTTAGAGAGAAGTACAGGGAGCAAATTCAAAGATTCCTCAGGCAATTCTAGCATCAGAGCAGTGTCGTGAGCACATATTATTGTGGCCCTAAGGTTACATAAAAAGGTATCTCCCTAATAAATTTATAGGGGAGCTAGGCTTTAGAAGGAAAGAATGTTCTACTGATAGAGGTCCCACAGACACCATTCAAGGGGAAAGGTTTGGGACCCTCAGAGGTGACCCAGATACACCCACTACATTTAGAGAGCCAATAGAGATGGATTTGGAACCTGCTTTACTCATCAATACTGATCTGGATGCTCTGATGTCTAAGAGGCAATCATAATAAGTGTCCCCAATTTTCAAGGTTACATGAGGTTCATTACTATGTAGGGGAGAATGGACTGGGAAAACTGCTGTTAAGATATCAGTGTCTGGGAAATCAAGTTTTTCTCAGTGCTTTTTATATGTCTTGAGATCTCCTAAACTCTCCTCCAGCTTATTAAGGTCACTCAAATTATTTTCTAGTTTTTCTTCAAGGTGAGCTTTTAGTTCAGCAAAACTATTTAGTTCAACAAAACTGTTTCTTCCTGAGGAGGAATAGGCAAAATGCCCAGCCTCCTATCACTAAAAGTACAGCTAGGAACAATACTATATATAGCCACTCTGAAATATTCTGTTGAATAATAAGCCATATTAGTGAGACAAGAAACAGCATCACAGCTTGAACTAGACTACTCAAAATCGTAGTTAATTTAATTATTAATTTTGTTTGTAGTTCTACTTTCTGTCAGTAGATGGTGCTATTTAAAATTAAGGATCAATAGCTGTAACAGAATTAACTGCCAGGAACTTGACTTAAGGACAATTTCAGTAAAAAGTAAGAAAAATGATCAGAAGATTGAGGGTCCATCCCTCCTACCTGGCTCGCCAATTAAATGTATGGATTAAAAAAGGGATTTTGACAAAAATAAGAGAGCAGCTTTTAATAAGTTAAGTATTAATGAAAATATAGTAGAGTTATAAATTAATATTATCCCTTTAAGTCAGAGAAAACTGCTAGCAGATTTTAACAATTAATTTAGTTTAATTGAAATAGAAATAGTAAAAGAATATAGTAAAATGAATATAGTAAAGGAGAGAAATATAGGAAAGAGGTAGAGAAAAAAACTTCTTTATGTCTAAACTAGTTATCCTATAACTACCTATATTTACTACCTAAAACTGCCTATATCTTCCATTAATAATTGCCATTAGAGAAAGTCCAGCTGATCACTCTTCAGCTCAGCTCACCAGACAGAATCAATATATATATATATATATATGTATGTATATGTCTCCCAAACACTAATCACCAACCCACACCACCAGTAACCAAACCCCAATGGCCAACTGATGCTCAGCAGCCAACTTCCCTGCCACTGCCAGCCCTAACTGTCAGCAACTGACAGCCTTTTTAATCACTTTTTTCTACCTTACTTCCTGTCTCTATGGTTCTTCTTGCCTGTCTCTATGCTTTCTACTTCCTGTCACTGTGGGCTGGTTAATTCCTGCACATCTCTATGGTAAGATGACCTCCAGGTCGCTTGTTAAATTAAAAAAGGAATAAAGAATTTCTTTTTACAGGTTCAATATTAATATTAAAAAGATTATTATTTTTTAAATCAGATATTTATACTATTGGAAACATAGCTAGTACTTTAAACTGCTTTTATTCTCCACCTCTTTTCTTTGTTTTATAAGGTGCAACCCAAAGCTATACATGATCTTTAAATTTTACAAATTCATTAGATTTTATAAATGTAGTCTAAACTGATGTTAGATTGGTCAATAAATAAATGATAAATTTATTTATTTAGCCAAGTTGTCAAATCTTTTCTTACTTTGAGCTCTTAGTTGTATTACTATACTATTTAATCTACCTTAGTGGCTTAAACTTCTGGGGCAAATTATTATAGTTAGTCCTGATGTCAATGCTGTTTACACATGATGTCAAACTTTATACATCTTTTTATTAGTTTTATCTTAATTCAAATCTGTAGCAGTAATAATCATAGCTACATTTATGTACACTTTTGAGGCATTTCAAACATACATACATACAGATAGATAGATAGATAGATCGATAGATAGATAGACAGACAGACAGATAGATAGATATGTCTATACAATCTCATTTGATGGTTTGAGTATCCAAAGAGAAGTGACTTGGTAAGAATCATTTCAATAACAAGTAATTTTATGATAAGATGTAGTCTGTTTTATTATTTATAGTGTTATTTCAAAATCACTACATCTAGTGCTTATCAATTCTTTGAAGAAAATGCTCATCATATGGAGATATAAGATTTATCTATAAACCTTTAGTGTCTCTTGTTCCTTCTTTATGAATCATGGTTTCCTATTTAGTTTTTATTATTTATACCTTTTCTTGCCTTTGCATTAAAATAATCAAATATCAGAGTACAAGGATTTAATTTGGAAGGGCTTATCAATTTCCTTTAATAAGTTCTCTACTACTTCATCTTCAGCAATCGATGTCATTTAAGCTGCAATTGTTTCACTGTGTTCTTGAAAATACTTATTATTAGTAAAGTACTACATTATGTAAACCTTAAAATTTCTTCGACTTATGAATGTTGGAAATTTCACCATTGGGAAATTTCATACTTGAAAAATTTCCTACTGATAATCTATTGGAATGTGAACCCCCCTTTGGCATGGGAGGGTCCTTCTCCTCCTTACTTAAGATTACTTTAGGACAGAAACCTTTTGCTGAACAATGGAAAGGGCTTTGACCTATGCTTAAGCATAGGACAGGAAGTTCTTTGAGTCATGATTGATTTTAGAATTGATACAATAGAGATACTTGGAATGACAGAACTAGGTCTTCCAATCTCCACCCTACTCAGGATAACAGGATTTAGGAAGGGCTGCAGCAAAGGATCAAGATTTAATTATTTGAGAATATGACCTTCAACAGACATGTGCAAAGCAACAGACCTCTGGGCGGTCCTGGGTGAAGCTAGAGCCACCATTGGCACAGGGAAGACATGGACAGTGATTGGTAGATGTGAGAACTGAGGGGAGGGAACTTGGAGGGTTTCCTTAAAGATAGCGGGGTCTGAAGACTAGGGAGATTGGAGAGGTTTTGCTCTGAGAGGTTGTGCTCTGAGAAGCTGGCTCTGAAGGAAGCTGGAGGTGGAGGCCCCTGAGACTGTTTCTCCATTTTGGTCACATGAGTGATAGGGACTGATCTCTTTTCTTTGCCTCAGCTATCTAAGGGCTTGGGCCTTTTGGCCCAGCCTAAATCAGAGGGGGTATTTAAGCCCTATTCCCTTTCTCTCTCTCTCTCTCTCTCTCTCTCTCTCTCTCTCTCTCTCTCTCTCTCTCTCTCTCTCTCTCTCTCTCTCTCTCTCTCTCTCTCTCTCTCTCTCTTTCTCTCTAATATGTTTCTTCCTCCTGTTTGTAATTAAACTCCATAAAAGGTTGACTGCTGATTTGAGTTTTCATTAAGGAATTACATAGCTGAATTCCTTGGCGACCTTAAATTAATATATATCAGTCTTTTAAAGTGATTTCCTTGTCACATTGTGGCTGACCACATGGGAGTCTAAAGAATTCTCTCAATAAACTTCTGAAATTCCTTGCCTTTTTACTCTACCGTCTTACCACTTAGTCCCTTTTAACAGCAAACTTGGCTTAAAGACACAGCTGCTAGAACACGTGAGTATAAAAAACTTTTTCTCTCTTCTCTTTTCTCCTTAAGTTAAATTGGAATCAGCAGTTTTTCTTTTTCTTCCCTTTAATCTTAAGGGACAGCTGGGTAGCTCAGTGGATTGAGAGCCAGGCCTAGAGACAGAAGGTCCTGGGTTCAAATTCCTGAACCCCTCAAATTAGAGTCTGAACACCTGTCAGCTCTATCAGATCTAAAAAAGGCTATCATGTCTGCCCCTGCTCTAGGCATCCCAGATTACAACAAGCCATTTACTTTATATGTTCATGAGTGAAGAGGAGTAGCCTCTGGCGTGTTAACTCAGACTTTGGGACCTTCTCAGCGCCCAATTGTTTATTATTCTGCCCAACTAGACCCAGTAGCAGCAGGAGCACCACCATGCCTTAGAGGAGTAGCTGCTACAGCCTTACTAGTAACAAAAACCGTTGATTTAGTATTGGGATGTCCATTAACAATAATGTGCCCACATGAGATAGGGTTGGGACATGGGAGAAGAAAGAGCAGGTTCAATGTACTAAGACCAGAGCTGCTGTGGTTACCATGACCTGTTGTAACCAGTATGAGCTTGCCAACCAGAAGAACACAAAAAAGCCATGTGACTCCAGCCAGGGAAAATGCCAGCATGATAGACTTTATTCCACTGCCCTAAAGCAGAGGGACTCAGAGATCATGTAATAGAAGCATAAAAAGGACAAATAAAAGGAAGAGCCCAAGGTACTTTATGGCACATGCTCATCTTTCTTGCTTGTTGACTGTGAGTCTGGAGCCAGTTCTGTCATCCTTTCACCTCTTCCTGTAGTGGTCACAGTTTCCAGAACTGTAGGCATTCTCTTGGCCTTGGGTCTATAGTAGATGCCCTCAGTTCAGTCTTCTTCCTAGGTAGCCTTGCTCTCTTCTGGGGCATTCCTTGGGGGTAAAGAGGCTGCCCTCTCCCAAAGTTTTTATTCCTATGAAACTTACTCCATGGTAATAAAAGTAGCTTTGAAATTTAAAAAAAGGACAGACAACTTAGTGTTAGTCCAACCTTATCTTAATGTGGCAGATTTCCATATACTAGTAAATGAACAGATAGGTTCCAACCAATTGCAGAAAATTTTGGCATCTCATTTCTTTTGAGCTCCAATTCTGCTTTTCTTATAGAGCACAGAGCCTTCTTTGATGTGGGTGCACCATGCTTCTATTTACTACAATGACACTTCTTTGTGTACCTATAGCATATCTATGATCATTTTCCCAGCTCTCCTCATCACAAAACTGTACAAAGAAGTAATGGTAAACTTCCTGGAACCCTTGACCATACCACTTGTATGAATAAACTGAGGGAAAGACTAAGTGGTAAGGCAACAGAAGAAGGTATGCAATGAAATAAGATTTGTGTCTTATCTCACTGTTAGTAAGAGCCTTCCATTTAAGTATGTTTTTGTTACCCAGGAGGCCTAACAATAAATAGTGTGATTATCCTCCAGTGAGAGTGGATATTGAAGTGAGACTCTTATCTTTTCCATAGGCCCAATAAACAAGAGCTCTCCAAATTTTAAGACTAGTCACTAGACTGCTGTTTTGCCCAATAGAGATAAAACCAGAGAGCAGACTATTTTAAAGTATGTTAAATTGCTCTCCTAATTATACTTAAAATACAAATATAAAAGAAAATTCAGCTTTTTTCCCCCTGATGTTTCTATTCTTTTTCTCTTACAGTTGCTTGATTTGATTTTTCATCTCATATCAGATCTACTTCAAAAACCATCAGTTGTTTTACATTAAGCGATTGGCCAGTTCCATGTAATAACATCAGAACATTCTTTAAGTGGCTCCCAAAGGCTTTTGGTTGGAGTGTTTGATTGTTTGTTAATGTAGACTATTGTTGAATCACCCTGCTTAGCATGTGAGAGAGGTTATCAGAACAATTACCAAGACCAAGAACACTTTAAGGTGGTAAAGTCCTGGGAAGGGAAATACTGTAAGCACTAAGATTAATCAGATGATGATTATGGATAATAATGAGTTCATTTGCATACTAACATTGTATTGTATTGCAGTTCTTAGCCAGAACAATTTCCACTTTTTTTCATTCTTAAATGAAATCTTTCTGATTGCCTACTGTATGAAGTGCTGATATTGTTTAAAAGTTATATTAAAAAAATAAAATAGAATCTATGCTGTCACAGAAAATGAGAGTACCAACCACTGACTAAAAGATAATCTTGAACTCACCATCAGCATTTCAAAATTCCTTTTATTTCACCTTCAATGGCATTCATGAGCAAGTATTACAAGTGTTACAGCAAGCAAGCAAGTACAAAGTGAAGAGAATCACAGATTTTCTTTTATCTTTGTAAAAATTGAGACTTGAACCTGGGACTCCATTTCCCAGAAGTCCTTGCTCACTTCCCAAAATGCCTTGTAACCTCACCTGGGCCAAGAGCGAGATGGGGTATTTAACCTGGCTGTAAAGGCTACTGGGCCTTTTTTTCCTACTTCAGCTTCCCAGTAGACACGTCTCTTTCATGATATAGATGAGGTTGTCTAGGCCTCTCTGGGCCTAGACATGTGCTTTCTTATTCTGTATATTCTTTAATCCTTAACCTTTAATAAACCTCATAAAAATAATACTCCTTGACAGAGAGAAACTAATTTCTACCTTCCTCAGCTTCCCCCTAAATTTTAATCATAACAGTTGAATTTTAACTGTTACATCCTGGTCCCTGAACAAAGATGGCCCTTCTCCTCATTCACCACTGGCTGGTTACTTGAGAGTTATGATTTGTCTCAAAAGGGAGTTAATCTGAATGCACAATTTATAAACCCAATTATTCGAATTACTTAAGTGGGTCTTTACCAATCAAAATAATGTTTGGATTTAACCAATCAAAACAAGGTTTTGGGTTTAACCAATCAACAAAAGGACTGGAATTTAAACAATCAAAGGAGGAGGAGGTTATATACTGCTGTGATGTTTCATTTTCTACCTATCACTTCTTATTTCATCAGCCAGATATATTTCCCTAAGAATCCATGCTTTCTCTATTTCCTGCAGAAAAGAAACAATAAAGGTTTTCTATAGTCTTCATGAAGCTTTTTAGACTACATTAGGTATTTTTAACATCAATCTATCCTTTCTACCATCCTTTGAGGTAGGCTGTGCAATTATCATGTTCCCATTATATGAAGAAGAAAACTGAGAAACAAGAGGTGAAGCTTTTGCCTAAGATACCAAAGATAATACATATCAGAACTGGTTGTAGACCCAGAGCCATTAGACTTAGCATTTGTCAACTGGAAGGTAAAGTAGATGTATATACTTTATGTTTTACTCTAAACAAGTTGTAATAATTCTTCATTTTTCCCTCATTGTGTAATGCAAGCACTTTAAGGACAAGGTTTATCTTCTTTTGTTGTTGTTTGTTTCACATTGGGGGTTGTAGGATATTATTTTGTTTTGTATCTGCAGCAGATAGTTCTTTGTAAACATTAAGTGGAATAATTACATGATGCATTGCAATGAATTTTTAATAGTATTTGGTTTATCAAATGTTCAATTTACTGTCTCAATTTATTTCCATTTACTGACTCAAATTCTTATCCATTCCCTATATATCTCCACTCTCAAATTCATTCTTTACTTCAAAATGTTAAATTTGATGCTATCTTTCAGGGAAGCTATCCAAACTTCCTTGTAAATGTCTATGGACATATAGTTTAGAGCCTAAGTTTTTTGATTGAAGAGTGTCTTCCGTACACATTGAGAGAGTACGGTTGTCATTTCAAATATGTCCAATTCTAATAATCCCATTTGGGGTTTTCCTGGCAAAGATCCTGGAGTTGTTTGCCATTTCCCTCTCCAGTTCATTTTACAAATGAGGAAACTGAGACAGGTTTAGGTGATTTGCCCAGGATGACACAGCTAATATGGCCAGAATAAACTTGGGTCTTCTTGACTCCAGGCACAGTACTCTATCTTATGTCCCCTAAGTTCCTTGATTATTATCATTATTAATTAAAATGAGTCATATTGGCAGTATTATGTTATTGAAAGAAATCTTGGTTAGTACCTTATCCTGTTCAATTAAGGCAAACTCAGGAAATAAGACAAAAGGGATTTATTAACTCACAAAGACAGTACTCCTTAGAGGACCATTTCAAACCATTTGTGTGCTGTTTTTATAGAAAGAAGCAAATAATTTCCATATAGGGGTAAGATAATTCCAATAGGTCCATGGTTTTAATGAGGAGATGGGATTAGCACTGTCTCAGAGGGGTCAGGGGCCCAGTTTATAGAAGGGGTAATTAATGGACATGTGTGAAATATTTCCAGGCTGCCCTTTCCTACAGGCTAATTCAAAGTTGAAATGAACTGGGATCATTCAGACTTATTTTACAGCAATAGCTCACTTTGAAAAGAGAAACCAGAGCTGAACCTATAGGCCCCAGATTTGGTGGAGGATTTCCTTCTGTTTTTTTTTTCTGATGAAGATATAGCAAGGATACTAGGAAGGTATTGCAGGTAGAGTAATAGTATTCAGAACCATGTTAATTTACTAGAACAAGTTGAAGGGTGAGGAAGGAGAATCTTTGTTTACTTATCAAGCTAGAACTTTTCTCCTAAGCTGCAGACTTTCAATTCCAGATGTTTATAGACATACAAAATGAACTATTTATCACTTCTCTCTCCAGAACTCTCCACCACCCAAACTTGCGTATTACTATTGAGGAAACTATCAAATTCTCAGTAGTTCAGGCTCACTACCTAGCTGTTAACCTCTATTCTTCAATATCTCTGACATACTATATGTAATCAGTTGTCAAGTCTTAACCAATATTACCTTCATAACATCTTGATGTGCACTCTTCTGTCTTTTGAGAGTGCCACCATACTAGTACAGGCTCTCATTGACTCATTCCTGGACTATTACAAAGGGTTATTGGTCTCCTTGGCTCAACTGGAATCCATCTTCTATTCAACTATCAAAGTGATTTTCCCAAGGCAATAGACACAATATGTGTCTATTCTGTGGGTATCTATATATAATATACATGCATGTTTTACATATATACATGCATGTACTGTGAATCTTAAAACTACTCAGACTCTATTTTAGAAGATTTGGTTAAGCTATTCCCCTATTGTAACAATGGAGGCACTTGGTCAGGAATGTATTGAGAACTTTAAAATTACTCCACCCTGCTCAGACAGTGCATTAGGGGAAGATAAAGTTACAAATTCCTGATTGAACAATGAAAAGTCCCCAACTCATACTTATAGTGTAGCAAATACCCTAAGCTAGATGGTCTATTTTTAGATCTAATAAAAAGGGTGCTAAGTACCTATAAAGGTTAAATTAATCACTAAAAGGTCAAGCAACTTACAAAAGGCAAGCTTAACAAAAGAGGCATGAAATACTGAGAAGATATAATATGCACAGAGAAGGTGAGAACTAAAGGGTGATGAGAACTAAGAATGGGCAGTCCTGGGAAAAAACATCTACTATGATTGGTAGATGTGAAAATTTAGGGCAGGTGACATAAGAGAAAATTATCTTTAAAAGGAGCTCTCTGAACTCAGTTCAGGAGTTCAGGAGTTCAGAGGAGGGTCTCTGAACTCAGTTCAGGAGTTGAGGATTTCAGTGAAGGACTGGAGCTTGCTTGGGATGATCTTGTGATGAGTGATAAAGACTGACTGGCTCTTCCTTAAGGCTCAGGCCTAGTCCATTTGGCCTAGGCCCTTTCTACTATATTGTCTCTCTCTCTCTCTTTCTCTCTCTCTCTCTCTCTCTCTTCCCTTAATTCCTTCATTTGTATTAATTAAAATCTCCATAAAGCCCAGCTGACTTGGGTATTTTCATATTTGGGAATTTTCCTGTGGCAACCATTTATTTTTGATTTAGATCAAGACACTAAAAATTATCTTTACAGTTTTTCACAGTCACAGTACATGTTTATATGTAAACATATATAGACATTTTAATATACACACATATATTTAGATAACTTTACAATGCTTCTTTCCACCTCCATAGTTAAATCAATTTCAGTGTTTCCCTTTTACCACTAGGTATAAATATATATTCCACTGACACTGAAAGTCATTTATAACCTAACCCTTCCTAATTTTCCAAATTTCTTTTACCTTGGTCAGCACCACTTTGGAATTCAATAACAATGGCCTACTTGATACATCCTTTAGGCAACCAACTACATATGAATCTGGGCATTTCCCTTGCCTATCCTTTATGTTTGAAATTCTCTGGTTTCTATATCCTAGATTCCTGCCTTCCTTAATCTCGACCAAAGTCTTACTTTCTATAAGATTTTTTGTTCGGATCTTTCCTAATATTAGTATCTTCTCTCTGATGATTGATTGTCTCCAGTATAACTTGCATATTTCTTTATTTATACATAGATGCTTTTATGGTATCTTTTTCATTAGATTGTGGTTATTAACTATATAGCATGAGCATGCACACCCAAGATAGTTTTGTTATATGTAGTTAGAATTTTGTACCCCTGAACTACATTTCCCAGCATTCTTCTTTCATCTTCCTGCTGTATCCTTATGTTTTGTAGATAAAAGTTTCTATAACTTCACCCTCTCCCACTCTTCTCCTTCTTTTCATGTCCAGGAGACTGCTCTTTACTCAGGCTATCACTTTCCTGTACTTCAAGTGATTATTAATAAATCTTATGAAAAAATACTTAGAGTATTGGATATTAATTTTTAATCTTCAAGTTAATTGTCTAGATTTAAGAAAGTAGTAGGAAGTATGTTGCTATTTTGGATTAAATTTACAAGAATGTCATAAGATCTTTCTTCATCCTCGGTTACCGAGAGACTACTAACTAACAACTAACTTTAGGAGAGTCATCTGTTAAACATTTATCAAAATAATCCTGAAGAGAACTATTTTTTTCCAGGTGTTGTAGATATTAAGAAATGTTTGTTGATTGAAATTTAAAAAGTTTGTTTCAGGATAAAATACTAAACAAGATTCCCTATCTTGCTTCTTTTTGCCTTTTTCTCTTTGGCTTTATGCTAACATACTTACCTTTTACTCATTGCTTGGAACTCTTCCCTCGCTCCTTGCTTTTTTTTTTTTAATATCCTGATTAACTTCTAGGAGTTGGTTGCCTTCATTCATTCCAGCTTGAACCTATAGGCCATTCTGTTTATTATCTCTGGTCAATATTGGGACTCCAAAGGGTTGTTATCTTTGGGGCCTATTGATATTCATAATCTTTAGCACATTTGAGGACAATCTCTCCCATTTGGGAGTGAGAGCTCATTTAATTGGTATAGAAAATGCTTATTGAGGAAACTCCTTTAAATAATGCAGATTGACCTCCATTTCCTTTATGCAGTTTATAGCCTTTAACAATCACCTGAGAGGACTGAGAGGTTATATGATTTGCCCAGAGTCACACTGTCAGAATGCTTCAGAGGCTTGACTTAAATTCTATGTCTTCTTGATTCTGAGTTCAGTTTTCTATATACCATCCCACATTGGCTCTCATCTCCTTATGGGATGATGGAAGATATGCCTGTTTTGTTTGACTAACTTTCCACAAGCAAAACAAACAAACAAACAAGCAAGCAAACAAATTGCTTCTAATCTGTAGGCCCAGGCACTGGCTGAGCCACTGACTCTTCTACAATCTTGGGAAAGAAGAGACTCCAGTGCCATAACAGTTAAACCAGATCTCTTGAAATTCAAAAGACTTCTTAAGTATCCACTATAAAAAGGTCGCTGCTATGAAATAGAAAGAAAAAGGAAGTTTTACTGTAAAGGAGCTTGTATTTCCTGAAAGGATGCCCTGCCAGGTTATTTGAGAATAGAGAAAGAGGGGAAAAATAACTCTTCTGAGGTAAGGATTAAAATGAAAAGCCCCACCTGAGATGGACTTTGAAAGAACCTACAAATGAAGAGGTTAAACGTTGCAGGTATGATGGATACTAATGCTAAGAAAGAGAGCGGGAAACAGAATTCTGAGTACAAGAGAAGCTAATGGTATAATTTAACTTTAACTGATATCAAAAGGACATGAATGGGAATTGTTCAGTCATTGCAGTCACATCTGACTTTTCATGACCCCATTTGGAGTTTTCTTGGCATACTGGAGTAGTTTGTCATTTTCTTCTCTAACTCATTTTGTTGATAAAGAAACTGAGGCAAACAGGGTTAAGATTTGCCTAGAGTCACTCAGCTAGTAAGGGTGTGAGGCTAGATTGAACTCAGGAAAATGAGTCTTCATGACTACAGGTCCAGCACTCTGTCTACTGTGTCACCTAACTACCCTACGAATGGGAATAATGTGAATTAAAATAAGGTTGTTAGGAACTGAATGGTAACGGTTTTAAAGCCCAAACCAAGGAGTTTGCATTTAACACTAAAAGCAGTAGAATGCTACTGAAAACTTTTGATCAGTGGGATAACATGCTCAAGTTTAAGTCTGAAGAATGGATTTTTTTTCTCCCCAAGCTTTCAAGTCCTCTTCCAAAAAACTAAAACCAAAAGTTAATTAATCAAAAGTTATGTTGGAAACAATGAATTTTGAAAATGTTTAAAATCCACTTAATATACTAATTTTTAAAAGTACTGAATCTAAAAACATAAAAAAACACACATTAACCAATCAAAAGAGAAAAACAATTTATATAGGCCAACCTGTTTGTAACTTAACGGTGTTACAGAATTGCCTTGAGCATTGGGAGGTTAAATGAGGTACAATTCTCTGATTATAATGTGTTGCTGGAAAATGTACTATTAGCAGTTGGGGGTGGGATGGTTGAATTATACTCTGAAGCTCTATTTTTGTCAGTCAAACTCTGTATATGAACAACCTCATCATGGAAAAATAGGTGTTTACATGAATATCCCAAGGGTTGAGAATGACCCTATAGGCTTAGTAAATAAATGCCAATCTTGGACACAAATTTAATCAGCAGAGCTCCAAAAGGTACAATGTAAAAAGCATTTTTAGCTGTCTAATTACCTTATTGAACTTTTTGCTTCTTTTCTTAAGCAAAGATTAGTTCTTGTTGCAAATGGCATTCATTAAAGAGATGTGTGCTTTCCTCTCTCTGTTCTTGGGAAGAGCAGACAATTCTCTTGAGCAAATTGGCAAAAAAAAGAGGAAATGGAAAAATGCTGTATTGTATGATGAGTCAAGATCTTGGCTTCATATATTTGATTTGCATTAGCACTGTCAGAAAGGGATAGGAACCTTCAATATACTTGTTAAGTTATCATTAATTATAGAAATTCTAGTTCAGCTCAGCTGTGTGTTTGAGATAATTCATAATCACCACATTCGTGTGGCTACATCCCTCTGGTTGACTGCTAATTCCAGATTCTCATACCAGATGCATTGTTAGTTCTTAATAGAAAAAACCCCCCCTTTTTTTTTTCATTTTTCCAACACAGTGCCTCATAACCCAAAAGGGAAAATAAGCATTATAGAATGGTTTGTTAATTCAAAGGAGATTAATAGAATTCTTGGTCCCTTTTTGAAGGTCATTAATACTGTCAGAGGAAAACACCTCTTGCCTCTGAATAGAATAAAAGCTAAGATTAACACAAATTTTAGAGTTGCCAAGTAAAAATAACCTTTCTGGCCTTTGGAAAACTTGAGAATCAGTGAAGTAACAATAGCTAATATTTATATAGGTAGAGCTTGTATTATTCTATTTGATCCTTCCAAAAGCCCTAGGAGTCAGGTATAATTAGTTTCCCCAGCATTAAATTAGGAAACTGAGGCTGAGAAAGATTAAGTGACTTGACCAAGGTCACACAACTGGCAAGCATTTAAGGCAAGATTTGGAGTCAAGTATTCTGAATTCCTGGCTTTTCCTTTATTTGGTGTCTTAAAATCTAGGTAGCTGTTTGAAAGAGGTATTAATTCCAAGGGATTTTGCTGCCTTACTTCCCCTAGGTCCTTTCCCTTTCTTCTCCTCTCTGATCTTTCTCAATATTTCTCCAAGCAACAGAAGAGTTTGTATAAGGAGGAACTAGTTAGATTTCAAGTCTTCATTCTCATCCCCTACTTCTAAATTCAATCCTCAATAAGAAGAGCTTTTATATAAAACTCTAGAGATAGAGTCATGTGGGTGGAAGGAATTTCAAATATAATCAATTACTAAACTCCTGGCTGAAAGAAAGGGGAAAAATCTTATGAAACAAACAAACATGGGAACCCATCTGAAGTATCTTATTTTAACCACAAATCCAAATTGCCTTTACAGCCTGACCTCTCAAGACCCATTACACAATGTCCTTTTTCCTTCCCTCAATGGTCCAGTCAAATTGGCTTTCCTACTGTTCCTTATATAAAACAATTCATCTTCTGAAGTCCAAACCTTTGTACTGATTGTTCTCCCGGCCAAAAATACATTTCATTCCCATTTTCCTTTTGTCATATCTTCAAAATAAGAAACAGTGAGTTGGAGTAATTAAAAATGAGTTGGACAGTAGTTAAAATTCAAATCATGTCTCAGAAATTTACTTACTAACTTACTAACTTTAGGAAACTCACTTAACTTCTTTCAACCTGTTTCCTAGCTATAAAACTGAGATGAGAGTAGCTCTTATCTCATGGGAATCATAAAGTTATTATTGTTCATATCCCAAATTTGTTTATAGACTCAATTCAAGTACCTAGTATATTTTATATGTAATATGCATATACAAATAGGTTCATGGTATGTCCCCTGAAAGCATGACTCTTGCCTGTTCCTTGAGAAGAGAAATATGTTCTTTTTTTGTGTCTCTCCCCAGGGTCCATCAAAGTCCCTGGTATATAATTAGTGTCTAATTCATACTCCTTGGTTGAGTAATTGAGTTCTTTTGGGGTATGTGGGAGAACATTTGATGATGTTTTTATCAGGTCCTAATGACAACCATTTCCCAGATTTATATTCCTGAAGTTACAGGAACACCTTCTTGGAGTCATGTTACTGTGGACTTCATTTGACCCCTGGCTGGAAAATAAAATGAGATGTTTTATTCTGTGGAAGACATTTACTTGAGAAAGATATTTGGACATTTTTATATAATAGCATTTTTCTTTATCAGAATACAATGATGTCTTATCTAATTCAGTGAGTTAAATCTGCGCATCAACTAATTGTCTGCCTAATTTAACAGAGAAAAGAACTCCATATAATTCAGAAACCAGATTGTACTTCTTAGAACATGACCTTTCAGCTATTGACTCTAGTTATGTTAAGATTTTATTTCAAATTATAGACTATTAAATGTACTATTCCTCTTACTTTTTCTATTATTTTACAGTGAATGGATCTAGTTTTCAATTATAATGTGATTTTTTTCTTTTGTTCCTTGACAGCTATGCTTCAATTTGTGTGTTTTTAAGACCTGAATGAATAAAACTACTTTGCAATTGAGAAGTAATAACTTTTCTAGAAAGAATGTTGGGTAACAAATGACATTTTCTGTAATACTACAAATACTCCAAAATATCCATAATTTTATTAGTGTGGACTCTTTCTTGAAGAATTCAATGTCTTCACACCTTCACTTTCAGACATAAATTCATGTTTTATTGGATCTAAAAGAAAGCCATTATGTAGTGGTCAACATTTGGGTAAATTTTTTCACTTAGTGAAACTAGTCCCTAGACGGTAATTCATCAGTCAACTTGAAGTTGAAGCCAATGTAGTATGGAAGGATCATATAAACTGGAAGCACTTTCAAGATCCCTAAGGCCCAGGAGCACCACCAAGGAAGGCTTTCTTCCACCAGTTCCAGAATGTCTGGTTTTCATTGACAGTTTAGAAAGCATCAAACTCTCTACATTTATTTTTCTATGCTAAGTTCCATTTTCCTATGGAAGCAAAATCTTTGAGTTTTATAAAAAAGAACAGATATATCAAAATCTAAATATGAAAATGAAATATCTTATCACTTCCTAAGGTGAAGTTTCAGATTTTTTTTTTAAAACAAAGTGTTCAAGCTTTTAAAATGAAGACTACATAATAGTATACCAAACGTTAAAGTGTGTGTGTATGTGTGTGTGTGTGTGGTGTATGGGACTAGGGGAAGACTAGTACATTTGGTTTGAGGGCTTGCCAAACTCTTTTAAGGGATGCTCATCTACCTTTGGTGACCATCTGCCACTCAACACTTACTTGTGACTCCAAGAAGCTGTAGCATGTGAAACAGCCACAAGGATCTTGGTAAACTTTCAGCAGGCAGGCTAAATCAGATTGAGAGAAACCAACAGGTCTCAAATCTATTAGTAAATTAAGGAAGTGTCTAAAACTGTACATACCTGACATGAAGACCTCCTCTAGTAGAAGGTTTGGATGAAAACAACATGTTCCAATGGTCATGAAGACTGCACAGTGGAATAATTGGAGGTTGGTTAGACATAGAAGAAACCAAGGCCATCACCTGCATGCTGAGCCATCAGTGGTTGTCTTGACTTTTGCCTTGTCACTGGACTTTGATGACTCTAGTGACATGAAGCTAATGACTTTGTGCACCTTTGCCTCATGTAAATCCAATTTATGCATAAATCAAAAGATATCACTAGTGATGTCATTTCAGGCCAATTCAAGTATAAGGCACAGCGACTATCTATCTATCTATCTATCTATCTATCTATCTATCTATCTATCTAGATATATGATACAGGCAGATACATACACATACATAATTTTATAAGCCAACAACCATATGATAGCATGAAATCAGACAGAGGAAGTAATATATTCCCATCAGTTTGTCTCATTAATGTAGACCTCTGCACCATTACTTATAATGGTACATTTATACACAGTCACTTCCATCCTCCATAGAAAACTATTTAGGGAGTCCCTTTTCTGTTATATTTGCTACTTAAAATGACTTTAGGCAGTTGATTCATAGAAGCAAAGATAGAGTTTTGTGACAGAAATTTATTAGATGAGATGCCAAAAATAAAACAAAATCTCCAAGCACAAAAAGAAATAGGTTTATTGAGAGAGGGCTGTTCTCACAACAAAGCCAGACTGTGGTTGGCATCTGAAGACCTCAAGACTTGAGAGGGGAACCCTTCTATAGCCAACCATACAGAGGTGATGTCAATAAGTGAGTATTCAGCTCAAGTAAATTGTCCAGTGTCTTGGTCCTGCATCTTGGTCCTTCCAATGGCCAGTCATGCCATTGACATAACCTCCATCATTAGCATGAATGTACTGCATTTCAGATTTAGCCAAGGTCAGCATAAAGATAGGCTATTCTGAACAATTATGAGGCAGAAACCTGTGGATTAAGCCTAAATCTTTGACCCAGGGTCATATCAGATTAGATGAGAAGGATGTACAGCTTAAGCACCTAACAAAGAAGGAAGGAGGTAGGTGGGTGGAGGAAAATCAAAACAAAATAGCTATAGAGTATTATAGAATTATAGAATATATAAAATACAATATCACAATCATTAGGGGTATGGGATTTCACATTCACTGTTGGAATAATTTTTAAAGACTTCAGGTCCAGTCGAACTAGAAACTGAAAAAGAACCCTCAAAACACTATTCTTCATCACTTTCCACAACTGTGAAGGGTACCACCATCATGCAAATCCCTCAGCCTTGCAACCTAGGAGTCATCCTCAACTCCTCACTCTCAACCCTCCATATCCAATCAGTTGCCAAGTCCTATTCATTTTATCTCCATACCGTCTCATTTACAGATCATTCTCTTTTTGGACATATCACAACCCCAGTGCAAAACCTCATTACTTCACACTTTGATGATTGCAATTATCTCCTGTATGGTCTCTTGTCACAAATATCTCCCCACTACATTTTATCGCAGCTGTCAAATTAGTCTTCCTGGAGTACAAATCTGGCCATGTCATCTCCTTATATAATACAATGGCCCTCTTTTACCTCCAGGTCCAAATATTAAAATCTTCTCTTTGATTCAAGGTCCTTAATTACTACATCAGCCTTACTCCCAACTGCAATTCCTTGAATAAAACATTCCTTAGACTCTAGGAATTTTTACTGGCTTTCCAACATGTCTGGAATTCTCTCCTTCCTCATCTAGGTCTTCTGACTCCCTTCAAGTCTCACAAAAATCCCACATTCTATAATAAGACTTTATCCATATCTCTTAATCCCAAAGCCTTTCTTATGTTTATTATCTCCAATTAATCCTTTAGATATCTTGTTTGTATATAGTTGTTTATATGCTCTCTACTAATAGACTGTGAACTCATTTAGAGCAGAGTCTGTTATTTTACCTTTCTTTGTATCTCTAGCACTTAGCATAGTGCTTAGCACACAACAAGGAACTTTGCCTCCTTGGCCAAGGTTAATGATCTGAGGAAACAAAAGCAACTTAAAGAGTATATTAGTGTCTGTCTTCTTTCCTTTACCAGTTACTATTTTTCTCAATTTTCCTATGCAGCCCTTTCTCTTCTTATTCTGCCATTCCTCAAAAAAATTTCCCTCCTTTTTTTGTTGGTCCTAACTATTTTATATCAACTTCTTAGTTTATATCTGACATTATTTTATAAAACTCAACTATACTTTAGTATTTAAATTTCATTACCTACACTAATTAATAGTTTCTAAAATATGCCAAATATTTTAATGAACCTGCAATTTAATCAATGTGAATTTCTGCCACATTATGTAAACTATCCAACCATATAGGGATCATCCTGTGCAACTCTTGCCCCTTCTTTTATTTAAGTTTGTCACAAGGAGTACCTGAAACATGATATTCCAAATAATACAAGGATACCAATGAAAGACTTTGGTTTTATTATTTTTCCCATTTTTAAAAATTATGTTTCTCTGATGACATTCTTCATTCTCTCCTTCAAAGTTCTTTGTTTCTTGTAGCAATATGCTGGCCTCTATTGTATACCTTTCTGTTCCTTCTGTGTGATACTACTTTTTAATTCCTCAAAAACTATAATCTTCCACAACTCTTATACATACATCTTCTTATACCTCACTTCCGTCTATCATTTGAAAATGTCTGTAAAGTTTTAATTTTGTTGGTGAATTTCTCTTGCATTTATCTAAATCTCGTAAAATATTTTTCTTTTTTACCTTCTCAGTGTTTTTTTTCCTTTGTGCTATCAGAATTGCACTCACAAATCTCCCAAATATTTCCTCTAACCCTTCCCTTTTTCATCTGTAAAATTTGTCTCCTTTAGTTTCTTCCCTCTTATGCAATACTTTCCTCTACCACAGACTCTTGAAGTTGTGTTCCCTTCCACCAAAACCCAGAATTTACTTGCCTGTATGATAAAAAATGGAACCAAAATACAATCTCACTTTATTAATTTCTCTATCTTAAAAATTTTATTATCATGGAAAATCAAGAATTATTTTTTCTAGTTATTTATTTTTACTTATTTTTAAAAATCCAATTTATTTAATTAATTGAGAATATTTTCTCTTGATTACATGATTCGTATTCTCTCCCTCTCCTCATTCTTTTCCCCTCCCATAGCCAATGAGCAATTCCACTGGGTTTTACATGTGTCATTTATCAAGACCTATTTCCATAGTATTAATGTTTGTAATAGAGTGATCATTTAGAGTCTACATCCCCAATCATATCCCCAACAAACCATGTAATCAACCAAATGTTTTTCTTCTGCATTTCTACTCCCACAGTTCTTTCTCTGGGTGTGGATAGTGTTCTTTCTCATGAGTCCCTCAGAATTGTCCTGGATAATTGCATTGCTGCTAGTAGAGAAGGCTATGACATTCGATTGTGCCTCAGCGTATCAGTCTCAGTGTACAACATTCTCCTGGTTCTGCTTCTTTTACTCTGTATCAATTCCTGGAGTTCATT
Organism: Monodelphis domestica; assembly: GCF_027887165.1. NCBI lineage: Eukaryota > Metazoa > Chordata > Mammalia > Didelphimorphia > Didelphidae > Monodelphis > Monodelphis domestica. The sequence continues at coordinate 186,901,510 of NC_077229.1, forward strand.
CCAGTTCACATGGAATTCCTCCAGTTCATTATTCCTTTTAGAACAATAGTATTCCATCACCAATACATACTAAAATTTGTTCAGCCATTCCCTTTTCAAAGGGCATCCCCTCATTTTCCAATTTTTTTTTCCATCACAAAGAGCATGGCGATAAATATTTTTGTACAGGTCTTTTTCCTTATTATCTTTGTTGGGGGAAATCAAGAATTTATTATCCATTCTGATTTTCTCAGTGATAACATCAAGAAACTTGGGAGTCATTGATTAAATGTCTTCTCTCCTTATGACATAATGTATATGTTAAAGATTTACAATCCATTTCTTAAGATTTTCAATTATTTCTTCTTTGTGTCCAGTTGGTCTTTAGTATATGCTAATACGAATGGAAAAGGAACTGCTTCTATTTTTACTTTCATTAATCTTCATCCAAATTTTCACAATTAGTCATTTAATAAATCAGTAAGCATTTAAGTTTCAGGCACAATAATAATCTCTCCACCATGCTCCCTTTTGCCCTTTGGGTTCTAGTTTTCCTCACATGACTGTATCTTATTGATATTCAATTTAATGATATAATAATAATAAATCATTTAGTATGATGTCTGATACATAGTAGGTGCCACATAAATCTTGTTGTTATGTTGATTTTATTAATGCTATAACAGGCACATTTTCATATAGCCCATATCTTTTTACAATAAGGTAATATCTGGAGTCATATTCTAGTCAGAGAATAGTGATTTAATAGTGACTTCAGCCCTTGAACTCATCTTTCATTTAACTTATACTTTGTGTGTTTGTATATAAGTATTTAAGACCATCAGTTTTACTGTTTTGTCCTTTCCCATATTTTATAAATTCTGGATGTCTATAATTCTCCTTGTTATATTATATCTGCTCTTGATAGTATTTTTTTTTTTTGGTGGATGCATATACATAGGCATTTTTGCAGTACATCCTTTTTAGTTAAAGCCTTTGGTTTAGCTGTCCAAATCTCCTGACAAGAAGATTCCTACTGGTCTTTGTTAGGTATATTCTATTCCTGGTCAATGGCATGCCATTTCTCTAGCAAAAGTCATACTATTTGAGGGATTATTAGAAGGTCAGAGACAGACTCTCACAATATACTATAATTCAACATATTTTTAACATTCCACAATTGACTGAAACATTCAATGAATATAAAATTACTTGATTCTCAATTATCATCTCTAAGGAGATTATTCCCAGATTTATATATCCATCCCTAGTTTCTCATTTTAACTCATATTTCATGATATTGAATCCTTCTTAGACTTTTCAAACTCAACATGTACAGAAGAGAATTCATTGTCTTTTCCCAAAAACCTTCTCCTCTTTACAAATGCCTTATTGTTGCCAAGGGCACTATCATTTTTTTACTTGCTCAAAATCACAGTCTCAATGTCATCCTTGACTTCTTTGAATTCACCTACTATTTTTAATCCACTGCCAAATCTTGTGATTTCCACCTTCATAGAATCTATCATAAAATCTGCTTCCCTTCACAAGCACAGACTAACCAGCTGAAGTTCTTCCATGCCTAGACTAACAAGTCAGTTTTGGGGAATGAGTCTGTTTTTTTTTCCTTCTTTTCTTTTGACCCAAAACACCAAGGAGAAATATTTTTCTCTCATATGCAAATAAGCTATTGTTTCCCCTGGAAGTTTTGTTTCTTTCTGTTTACTCTTTAAACAAATCCCATTCAGCCTCTTTCAGGAAAAATGTTATTGCAAAGCTTGCTTGAAAATCTGAAACAACAGTTTGAGTTGGTAGAGCAAAAAAAGTGCAGTTTGTATCTGTTTAATTCTTATCCGGGGCCTTTTTATTTTCATTGGAGATTTCCCACTTTATTTCCTTCTCCTCAAGAATATGCCACAAGCTAGCCTGCTTATGATACAAACCAACCTGAAATATTTTGGCAAAGTTATATAAGTCTTAACTGTTCTCAACATGCAGAGTAGAGATTCTTCCCTGTGCTTCTATGAGAAAATTCAGACCTCTGACAAACAAAATCTAAATGGATAATAAATATGGGGGGAGGTGAATGAAATTTTAAAAGAGATCTGGAAGTTTCTTGCTAATTATTTTGAGTTTATTCTCCTCCTATAATAGAGGACAAGTCTATTGGGATTAGTGAAAAGGATTTTGACTGCACTACCTGTCTGCACCTTCTCATTGGTTTGTATTATTGTATTTACTGATTGCTTTTAGGTTTAAGTTTTTTAAAGTATATCTGTTTTAATTTAATCAATATCTTCCTGTTATACTGAATCATTTTGAAGTGGTACACTTCACAAATGAGTTCAAACACCTAGAATTTCAATTATTGGAACTGCAATTTATTAATAAAAGAGAGAAATAAAGAATCTACCAGCTGGGACAGAATTCCCTAATGGAAGACTGCATCAGACTGACATTACAGGACAGCTTATATACGTTACAGAGTTATACAGGTTCTTATCTGACAATAAAACAAACTTTAACACAGAAATGTGGGGTCCAAGATGAGGAGACAAGCTTAAATTTACTGCGGTTGTTACCTAAGGAGTGTTTATCTTCACTTAGCCAAGTATCAGTTCTCTTCCATCCTCATCTTTTGGTATTCCTGAAATTCATCTTTGTCTCCTGCCCCCAAACTAAGTAGAGACTAGTTTGTTATCTGCATAAAGAGCTTGACCTCCTGGGGGAGAGATGCCAGATAAGTTCCTTAAAATATTCTGACAGGGGCCTATCTGCTTTATTTACTTTTAATTTTTCCATCTTTGCCATTTTTGGGGCTACTTCAATTTTATGCTACTATGTTTTGCCTATATTGATCTTTAATTTGAACCTTTACCTCTGCTGAAGAACAAAATATCACTGTATAATCCCACGAACATCTTGCCTAAAATCCTTGTCACTAGATCCATTGAAGATCACATGTTGCTTTTCTTAATTGTCACATGAATGATGATGGATGGATTTCAACAAACTGGTTAAATTGTGTGCAACCTTTGGAGAATTTAATGACCTAAGAATTTAAATGGCAATTCTAAGGGGTCTTCGGAAATAATTTCAGTAACTGGTAGTTTCTGAATGGATGTTTTATACATATATATATATATATATATATATATATATATATATATATATATATATAATAAAGAATGTTGTATCAAAGGTAGAGAAACAAAGAAATGTCCCTATCAAGGTGTTTCTATGAATCAGGAAGCAAAAAAAAAAAGGCTCCTGCAAAACTCTTCATTTTAATTTACTTCCAACAGAACAATCTAGATTTCTTGATGACGTTCTAGACCCAAATAAGTTTTACTTTGTTTAAAAATATGTTTGCCAAGGTTGAAAGATTTACTACATCTTTAAAAATTGTGACAAATATCCAGCAGTTCACAGTTTTTTTTAATGTCATACAGCAACTTAAGTGAAATATGATAGTGGGTTTGTTTGCTATTGTAACTAACTGGACTATTGTGAATTTTGGGGACTTTGGTACTTCTTTGAATGTGTATTATCTACTGTGTTACTGTTTTATTCTGAAAATCATTTTGTACTCACACATGACTGACACAGTATGTCACTGATTTTAAGCTATATATTTTTTAAAAACTTAAAAAAAACTTTGATTTTTTCCTTGCTTGTACAATATAATATCTGAGTTTTATTTTTTTTCCTTTTTGTATTTGAATAAAATGTCAATAGTATTGAGATTTTTCTTTTTCTTTTCTTTTGCAGTATTTTAAGTTTTAAATACATTTGTTCTAATATTAATACATGCCCTTTTAAAAAGCTTTAGACTATAAAAATGATGCCATTGACTGCTTAAAAGAATTATAGAACTTTGCTTCATGATTCTGGCTGATTCCAAAAGAAGAGAATACAAAAAGAGCCATTGCACATTGCCAAAGAAGCACAAAGCTAAAGTGCATAGTACCAATTGAACACAAAGTCAAAGGGACCAACCAATCCTGATGGGATTGATGAAAATTTTGAGCCAAGACAAGAGTTCTTGAACTTGTTTGGGGTTCAAGGTTATAGCTATTTATCATGTGTTAAAGGCAGGTCTTCCTTGTCCCACATTCTTTCAAGTATCTCAAATTTGGATGCTACCTGGCTCCTATAATCTAGTCTCCTTTCATGATGTGGCAAACTTTCTGTAGTCCTGGCTACTGACTGGGTAAATGCATAATTGCTTAAATCATTTTAATTGGGCCCTGACTCAAGTATCTGTTATAGATTTGTTTTTCTTTTACTTAGATTTTTTTTTAGACTTGTCTTCTACATTTTGTATTTCATCCACAAGTTTTTTTTCTCTTTTATTTGGATTTTTTTTCATGTTTTTAATTTTCCTTTGCAAACTGATTCATATAACTCATAACTCAGTCATGCATCCCTGACTGATTCCTATGTTTGTTATTATTCACCTCAGGTGGGCCAAGTTATTGTTGTGAAATTTGATTTATATTTGGGCACTTTTAGAATAAGAAACTTGCTACCTCCCAGAATCCAGAAAGCCCCATGAAGATAGAAGCCTGTAGAGATCACATGCTGCAACAGAAGATCCAGAGTAAACTTTGAGTTGTGAATTAACTATGGGGGGGGGTGTTGAAATGCCTTTGTTTTGAATGTATATTCTTATGCCAAAGAGGACTGCCCCCAAATTGGCTTTTTGTCAACCTAGTAATCATTGGTTTTGTTCTCTATTCCTTTTATCCACAAATTATTGCAATTTTTAAGTTATGTTTCCATGATCCTTTTGGGGAAACTGGTTTCCCAATAAAATCACAGGAAAATATGTATAAATGGAGATTTTGAGCCTTTGTACTTCATCCCCCAGAAGTCCCTTATTATTTCCAAAAATTACCTTTTCCTGCATCCCCAACTTTTGTGTGATTGTATTTAAGTGGCTGTAACTCCTCCCTCTTCCTCTCTTGGACCTGCGACTGGGTTGAAGTTAGGCAATTCATTTGTGTTATTTATTATTAATAAAAATTTATAAAATATAATATTTAGTTATTGATTATTAATTTTAAACCCCACAATATGTATATATGTATGTTGCATATAATCTCTCCTACTAGAATATGAACTTATTAAGAGCAGGTATGGTGCTTTTGTTTTACCTTTCTTCATATTCCCAACATTTTTGTATCTGGCATAATGCAAGTACTAAATAAATACTTGTTGACTTACTGAGTAGAGCAAAATTCTTCCCTAATGACTCTTCTTCAACAAGGTACATATTTATTTCTCAAGTATATATCAAAATGATGTATGTTTCCTTGAAAGATATAATATTAGGACTGAATTTGTTTGACAACTCTCTTAATATTAATATCAAAAAATGGCATAAAATCAAGAGAATTTTTTTTTCACATGGCCATTGTAAATGAACTGTTGCACGTATAGTCAGGAAGACTTAAATTCAAATCCAGTCTCAATTATTTGCTAACTCTGTGTTCCTGGGAAAGACAAACTCTGCTTCAGTTTCCTCATCAATAAATTTGGGATTATAATAATATATACTTTCCAAGGTTGTGTAAGAGAGAGAAAATCATATCCAGCACTGCAAAGGAACAGCCCAAGCAGAGGAAGGGCAAGAAGACTCAGGATTCCAGAAAGCAATAGAGGAGCTGGGGGAAGTTGAAACTGCCATATTATTTCTTCTCTTCAGCTCTCCTGGAGTGGATAGTCTGAGAAGAGGACCTCTGAGACAGAGGATCCCTATGAACATTGACTACCTTCCAGTGAACCCTTAAATCTCTCTGGTTCCAGATGAAGATGGAAAAAGTAGATTAGGACTTGAAAGAAAGCTGTCTGCTAAGATTTCTCTCTATCCTCAAAATTGTCCTGGATTTCAATTCTCAGCCAGATTAGTTTAGGAGGAAGGACAAACCCAACAACTGACCAAAAGGAGGGTCAGGCAGACAGCCTGAACCTCTCAGGATTTTTTGGGGGGGAGGCCAGTTGTTAAATCATAGGGATTCCTATCTCCCACTTTCCTCTCACAACACCCTCATTCTCCCTGCCTTGTGAGTCCTCAAGAATAAAGTGTTGTCCCTTTAGATCAGGTCTGCCTGCTTTCTAACATCAAAGAAGGGGATTGAAGATTTGTGCAGAATCATACCTTTCCTCCCAAGGAAGAGAGCCAACTCCAGACCAGGGTTGAGGAGTAGTTCAGGTCTCCAAGGGGAAGGTGGCAATTGGGATATTGGGAGGATCCAGAGGCAGGAAGTTTGCCCTATCTCTCAGCAACAGCCAAGATCAAGAAGACAGGTAGTGGGTCATTTCCCTAAGACCTTCTACTCCAGTCATTAACCTCCATATCCCAAAACCTGGTCTCTGAGGAAATATATTATGTCCCTCTGGAAGACAATTTGTGCTATCCATCCATCTCTCTCTCTCACTCTCTCTCTCTCTCTCTCTCTCTCTCTCTCTCTCTCTCTCTCTCTCCATCGATCCATCCACCTATTCTCTTTCTCTCTCTCTCTCTCTCTCTCTCTCTCTCTCTCTCTCTCTCTCTCTCTCTCTCTATCCATCCATCCATCCATCCATCTATCAATCCTATCTATCTATCTATCTATCTATCTATCTATCTATCTATCTATCTATCTATCTTTCTATCTATCTATCTAGGTCTCTGCCTGGTGGCAACACTATTTTTAGTAGTGGTAGCCATTTTATCTCTCAGAATACATGATTATTTTATTTATTCTCTTTCATTGCTATCATTAGTCTCCTGACCCAAAATATCACTTAAGTCCTGGCAACATTTTCTCTGTTCTTCATGTTTAAAATCAGTTTTGTCTTTGTTGAGCCTGAGTGGCCTTTTCTTAGCATCATAAGATATGGGCTCATGAGCACTAAGTCATTATGACTATGATGGAAGAAGGCCTTTGGTGACTGATCCTGATTTTCCATTGAGTGATCAATAATAGCATAGAACTTAAAACTAACTTTGAGATATAGGGAGTTTCATAGTTGGGTAATTAGCTGGATTTGAGTGCTAATATTTTAACCTTAATTTTCCTCTAATTTTCCATCTAATTTTTAGTTTCCTCTAATTTTCTATCCTTTCCAAGATAGGCCGTTCATATATATAGGCAAAGTAGCCATCTACTTATTGAAAAGTGAAATGTGTTAGTGCAAAGATCACTGACCTGGGAGTTAAACCAAGGTTTTCATATGAGTTCTATCACTATTTATCTTGTGACACGTTGTTTCATCTTTCCTGACCTCAGATTACTCATTTGCAAAGGAAAGCATTTTAAACTAATCATCTCTATTGTCACTTCTGGTGGTTAAATGTCAATCAATGTCCATCAGAGCATCTCAGGGATTTCTAATTGTCCCATGCTGTATAACAGCTAGTTGGTACAGTAGATAGAGCACTAGGCCCTGGGTCTTGAGTCAGAAAATCTTGAATCAAAGCCAACCTCAGACATTTGCCAAGTATGCGACTACTTAATATCTGTTTGCCTCAATTTCTTCATCTGTAAAAAAGGAAATAATGATAACACGTACCTCTCAGGGTTGTTACAATAGATAAACCCAGATTATTTGAAAAGAAAATAGCACAATGATTGTTTCATAGTAAGTGCAAAAAAAATACCTTTTTTTCTCATGTGGTAAAAGGCAAAATTGGCATGCTCATCAAATTTACAAAAGGTACAAATATGGAAAGGATATATAATATATTGGATAACACAGTCAGGATGCAAAATGATCTTGACAGGTAAAAGCATTATGATAAATTTAATAAGATGAAATTTACTATGACAAATATGAAGTTGTACCTGGGTACAAAAAATCAACACCATAATTACAGGATTGGGAAAATATAGACAGAATTTCATCTGGAAAAGATCTCCTTTAGAATATGTAACTTAGTATTCCATTAGAGTATTAAATTATTCTATTAGAGCATGAGAGAAATGTATTTTTAGGTAGAGGAAGGTGATGGTCCCTCCCTATTTGTCTTCATAAGACTTCATCTGAAATATTGTGTTCAGAGCTAGGAGCTACAAATTAAGGATATGGATAAACTGGAGAGTATCCAGAAAAGTGCAGTCATGATGGTGAAAGGCCTGGACTTAATGTCATGTGAAGATTAATTAAAGGAAATGGGAAAACTTTGTCTGAGGACCAGGGTGGAGGTGGAGATACATGTAATGGTATGCTAGTAGATATTTAACAATCAGCTGTCGAGGTGGAAGGTTGTACATTGGAGACACTATTTTTTTTTTTATAAACCCTTACCTTCCATCTTCGAATCAATACTGGGTATTGGTTCTAAGACAGAAGAGTGGTAAGGGCTAGGCAATGGGGATCAAATGACTTACCCAGGGTCACACAGCTAGGAAGTGTCTGAGGCCAGATTTGAACCTAGGACCTCCCGTCTCTAGGCCTGGCTTTCGATCCACTGAGCGACCCAGCTGCCCCCTGGAAACACTTTTAAGTTAAATCTATGCTTTTAGTGTTCCTCCATGACATCATCACATTCTTGAGTCTAGGAAATCAACAAAACAATAAATCAGACCTTAATTTGTAGTATTTGCTCATATATAAGGCATAAATGCTGAAACATAAAATTTAACAATTGTCTCTATCTTTGCTGGCTCCAAGACACATCTTGACCATGATTGCAATGTTCAACTTCTAGAAGGGCTTTTATGAGGAAGAGACTTTAGACTTGTCTTGAGAGGACAGAAACGTAAGTCATAGCTAGAACTTGAGGAGTCTAGTTTAGATTTAATGTTAGGGAAAACTTATTAAACTTAGATTTGTCCAAAATTGTAATAGGCTCTCTTGAGAAGTGATAACATTCTGTAGATTCTCTGAGCAGAAGCTGAACAACTACTTGTGAGATGTGTGGAGAGGGGTTACTTTTTCTTGTGGAGTAGACTAGATGGGGCAGCTAGGTAGTGCAGTAGATAGAGCACTGGACCTGGAGTCAGGAAGATTTGAGTTCAAATATGACCCTGAACATATACTAGCTGTGTAACCCTGGGCAAATCACTTACCCCATTTTTAAATCTGTTCCCCCTTTATAAAATGGGGAGGAGGAAACACTAGAGAAGGAAACAGCAAAATACTTCAGTATCTTTGTCAAGAAAACCACATGGATCTAATCCATGGGGTCTCGTAGAATTGAACACTACTAAACAACAAAAAGAAGACAGCCACTGAAATTTCTTTCAAATCTTCAATTCTGTGATTCTATGTCTGAGATTCTCTCATTCTAATACACTAATATGAGGAATGCTGGGAAAATATCCTTGTATTATCTTCTAACTCCCCAAATTACTGACAGAAATTTCTACTTAAGGTTAGTTCTTAGGGTCAAAGAAGTGAAGGTATTAATTAAAATACAAAACTATAATTTAATAGAGAGAATTCAAGAAGTCATTATTAGACACCATTATATCAAGGATCTTTGAATACCAACACATATCTCCAACTCAGTTTGCAATCCATCTATAATATTAAAGGTTAGTCTTAGAAAAGTCTCTAAAGCTGAAAGAAATTGAATGATTTTTCCAAATCACATGTGCTAGTGAGTGTCAGACATATTTGAGCGCTGGTCACTTTGGTTACTAGATGAGAGCTCCAAAAATACAGAATACAAATTAATCTGTTTTATTAATTAGCTAATCATCTCATGTGGTCCCAGAAGAATAGTACAGGGGTCAATCTCAATGTTAAAGGAGAAGAAAGAGAAACATAAAAAGTATGGTGGTGTTGCAAGTGAGAATGAAGTTGTGGGCTTTGGGCAATAGAAATGAGGCATGAAAGCATCAAGATGCCAGACTGGATGGAGCCAAAAAATGGAGGTAGGTAGCAGGGACAACATTAAAAAAGTTATTACTTGAAAATAAATAAATTGAAGTCATATATTTTTCATCTTTTTATCTTGACATCAACATCTTGTTTTGTACATTTAATGGAGAAAATCATACACTACAAGGTAGAGGAAGAAATTGTAATTGGAGAAAATGTGATTTTAGCAATAAGCATTTAATAGACTATTATTATGTATAAGGGACTATGCTAAGTGCTGATATGATTAGTATTAAATTGGAACTGAGCTCCTAACCAGGAGAACATGAACTGTTTTTTAAGGATAACTATTACAATATAATAGATTTTCCTTTCTAATTCTATGTATTTTTATTATACACTTAAAAATAATATTTTAAGCATTCATTTTTTCAGACTGAAAAAGGAGTACATGACAAAAACAAAAATGTTAAGAAGCCTTGAGTTAGAAAGTTTACCATTGAGTAAGCATTTATTAATACTTTACAATGTGTGAGGCACTATATTAAACACTGAGGATAAAAAGAAAGGCAAAAGCAGTCTCTCCTATCAAAGAATATATATTCTAATTCAGGGAATATCATGAAAGTGATTATGTATAAACAAAATGTTTAGAGGGTACAGTGGAAGACGTGAAATTAGTTAAACCTGTGTTCAGACCTAGCCTAAACACTTTTACTAGCTGTGTGATCTTGGGAAGATCACTTAGTGCTATTTGCCTCCTTTTCCTCATCTTTAAAATGAGTTGGAGAGGGAAATGACAAATTACTGCAACATATTTGCCAAGGAATCTCCAAATTGGAGTCACAAAGAGTCAGTCATGATTGGGGCAAAAACTGAAAAACAATACAGGGCAAATTAGAAATTTCAGAACCTGCTTATTAGCATTGGAAGGGACTGGGGAGTCATATATATATATATATATATATATATATATATATATATATATATATATATGTGTGTGTGTGTGTGTGTGTGTGTGTGTGTGTGTGTATTTAAATCCTTACATTCTTTTTAGAACTGAAACTAAGTATTGGCTCCAATGCAAAAGAATAACAAGAACTAGGCAGTTGGAGTTCAGTGACTTGCTCAAGGTCACATAGCGAGGAAGTATCTGAATCCATATTTGAACACAGGACTTCCCATCTTTAGACTTGACTCTTTATCTACTGAGTCATCTTGCTGCCCCCTAGGTCAGATTTTCATTCAGATCTGAATGAAGCCAGGGTAGACAGGAAGCAAAGAATGAGAGGTAAAACATTTCAGACATGGGGAAACAGATAGTGAAAATGCACCAAATAGTGAGATGGGTTGTCTTATGAGAGATAAAGCAAGTTGGCTGGTGTCATATTGTATAATAAGTTGAGGGAGTACAATATAAGAAGACTGGAAAGGTAGGCATGGATCAGGTTATGAAGGGCTTTTAAATCCAAATAAAGGATTTTACATTTGAATTTGGAGATAGTATGGAGTCACTGGAGTCTAGTGACATGGTCAGACCTGCACTGTAAGAAGATCACTTTATTAACTTAGTGGAGAATATTCTCGAGGATAGGAAATCAACCAGAAGGTTATTGTCGAAGTATGAGGTAATAAGAGCTCCCGCAAGTAGAGTGACGGTGCCAGAGGAGAGAAAGAAGGACGTATATAGACAAGAGATGTTGCAAACAGAAAATGCCCTTGACTTGACAACTTTTTGGATGTGGAAGGTGAGAGAGAATGAAGTTTCAATGGATCACAAATAGGTTAAGAGCTTGGGACGCTGGGATAATATTGTTTGCCTTGACAGTAATAGAGGAATTTGGAGGAAAGCACTTTTTTTGAAGGGAAGATAGCAAATTCATTTTTGGATATGTTACATTTACTTCCCTTCAATAATCAGAAAGGCTGATTAGATGTCTAATGAGGGTTAGAAAGTCTGATTAGAGTTGGTATTTAGAATGTTAAATCCAGAGTAAGATATCAACAATTTTTTAAGGAATAAGAGATTTTTAAATAACTTACAAAAATCTACTTCCTATTACGCATGTGGTTTCTTAAAAAATCACAAACGTTACTATATAATATCTGTTTGTGATTTCATCCAGGATCTATCACTTCAACAATATGGGCACTTCCTCCACACAGGCAAATTGTAGACACTCTGATCCAGCATATGGTTTCTGAGGTTTCCTGTGGCATTAAATTTCATCACTGCAGTCAAACTGGTGACAAACCTCTATGAATTTAACCAGGATGAATTTTGGACCCCAGCATAGCCTTATGAGCATTCTTAAAGTTATCCAATTAGAGCATCATCTAGGATCTCTATTTACTGGCATAAACCCTTATCATATAGAAGCAACGATAAGGAATTAAAACAAGAGTTCTGTGAGGATGCATATAGGCATTTTTGCATGTATGTATGCACATAATAAATTATATATAACATTTATATAGAGTTTAAGGTTTATAGAGTGCTTTACAAATATTATCTCATTTTCTTTTCACAACAACCCTGGCATGTAGGTGCTGTGATTTTCTTTATGAGTGAACTGAGGGGCAGAGAAAGTAATTTACTTGCCTAGGGTCATAGTTAAGAAGTGTCTGATACAGGATTTGTACTCTTGACTTCCTGACTTTAAGTCTAATGATACATCCTGTGAAGATTGGATTTGGCTCTCCCCTGATTGTGACAATGAAGGTACTTAGCTATTTTTTGATAGTGAAGATAAAATTGTAATCCCCTGTCTATTTTTAGATTTTTATCCCCAAAGTGTTAACTCAATATTTAAAGTAGATCTACCCAATTTACCTACAAAAAGGTGTTAATTAACTACAAAAAGTGAACTAACCAAAAAAGGTGTTAACTAACCACAAAAGGTATAATTAATTAAAAAAGGTGTGAACACTCATTTCATACATTGAGTGGGCAGTCCTGGAGAGGAGTGTCTGTTGTAAATGGTGGACATAAAATTTAGGGGAGGTGACAGAAGAGTAAAAGGTCTTTAAATAGAGGAAACAGGTACACACAGGAAGAATCAATAGATTGTTAGATTCAGTCAAAGGTGAACTGGAAAACAGACACCTGAGGAGGGAGAGGAAGAAAAACACTCAGACTTGGAGTGAAGACACCTGGCTATGGAACTGGACCTCTGGAGGAGACCTCAGACTGCTTTCCTTTTAGATGGTCACCATTGTGAGTGAAAGGCTAACTTAGTTTCCTTGCTTTTCTGGAGGTGTGAACCTCTGAGAAAGGCCCATCATCTTGAGGCTCCTTTCCCTTGACTGCTGCTTTAGAATTTCTACCTGGTTCAGAGGAAGCCAGAGCTTGCTCTCGCTCTCTCTCTCTGTCTCTCTCTCTGTCTCTCTGTCTCTCTGTCTCTCTGTCTCTCTCTCTCTCTCTCTCTCTCTCTCTCTCTCTCTCTCTCTCTCTCTTTCTCTCCCTCCCTTTTATCTCTTCCTTAATATCTTCCCCCTATTGTAAAAATAAACTACCCTAAATTCCATTTTGCTTTAGTAATTCATTTTGGGATTTAGTAATTGAATCCCTGGGAATCACCAATTTAATAATTCAGTCAAACCATAAAAAATTTAACAATCCATTCTGCCACCACAAAATTTTTATAGTCTTAAGGAGAAGTGAAAAAATAAGCATTTATGTATCTCGTTCTGCATGCTGGGCACTTTTTATAACAGATATTGTATCATTTGATTCTTATGATAACTCCATGAGGTCATTATAATTATTATCCTCATTTTCCTCCATAAATTTAGTGTGATTTCTCTTCTTTCAAAACATTATGGGTACAGAAATATATTATATGATAACACAAGTACAATCTATATCATATTACCTGCTATTTTGGGGTAATGGGAGAGATCAGAGGGAGGGACAGAACATGAACTACAAAATGTAAGAAAATTATTAAAAATTGCATTGGGCAAAAAAAATGGAGTCACAAGGAGTCAGATACAACTGAAATGACTGAAGGACAACATAGGGAATAATTATGAGATGGAAGGCACTAAAATCAAGAAGGGTTAGGAAAGGTTTTTTATGGAAAATTGTATTTTAGTTGGAAATTAAATGAATCCATGGAGGTCAGCAGGCAGAAATGAGGAGGAAGAATGTTCCAGGCTGAAAGATAGCCAAAGAAAATGTCTAAAGCAGAGAGATGTAGTGTCATTTTTGTGGAATAGCCAGGAGACCAGTGTCACTGAACCAAAGAGTATATGGCAGAGTATAGGTATAAGAAGATTAGAAGGGTAGGAAGAGGTTCTCACTCTCTCTTTCTCTTTAGATAGATAGATATATACATATGTGTGTGTGTGTGTGTGTGTGTGTGTGTGTGTGTGTGTGTGTGTGTGTGTAGGGCTGGATCTTTGATTTTTTATTTCTTTTGAAAAGATAATTTACAGATTAGGAAATTCCCTCTATCAATGTATGTCAGCATGTTTGGAAACCTATAATATTAAGAGAGTTGATTAGTGTCATGAAAATTTTCATTACTTTCACAGCTAGTATAAATTGGGGAAAAGACTTAAACTCATATCTTCCTGACAAATCTATACTCAATCCATTACATCATGTTGTCTCCAATGCATTTCTCTATGGTATAAATCATATATAGATACCAATATATATTTCAAAGCAGGATTTTGGTAGAGGATGCATGTATATTAAATATACTAATCTATAATTTATGTGTTAATATATGACATCCATGAAAATCTACAATTTTGTGTTAATATATGAGGGAGTCTTCATTTCAGTAGTTCCATAAACTAATGGATTCACTGGTTATATACAGATCAGTAACATCCTTCACCTAAAGGACTTAAGGAATCATGTAGGTAGAGATTAGAATGAATATCTAAGAGGTTAAGTCCTGATTACAAAATAATTCTACCAGTCTTTTCTATCTCCCTAGCTCCATTGCCAGTTGTATTTGGATTGAAATGACATAATCATGCTTGGAGTAGTCAAAATTATGTCATTTAATTTCCCTAGACTGAAAGGAAAGCTCCCTTTGTCTTCCTCAGCATAAAACCCCATAGGCACCTTACCAATATAGAGGGGAGAAAGTTGCCTGGACTAAGCTGGTTGCCTAGGATTTATCTATAGGTTCTTGTTATTTCATTTCCCAGAAATGGATGAATCTAGAAACTTGTAGACACATTTTGTGCCACTATTGATATGTATGTTATCAGTAAAACTTGCTCTTCTATGATCTCACTGTAGCAGAATTTTGGGTTCTTTGAAATCTCTCTCTGACATTGAAATGATCTTTAATAGTCACAGACTTTGAGGTAGAGGGTAGGGGAGATAGATAAGTACACTGCCAGATGTGTTAATGTAATTTTCCTGTATTAATGATGAGCAGAGTTGTTTTTCATTCATTTCAGTCATGTCCAAATCTTCATTTGAGGTTTTCTTGGTAATGAAATTAGAAGTGGTTTGCCATGTCCTTCTCCAAGTCATTTTATAAATGAGGAAATTGAGGCAAAAAGGTTAAGTGACTTGCCAAGGATCACACAGCTAGTAAATATTTGAGACCAAATATCTGGAAAATGAATCTATTTGACTCTAAGTTCAGTACTCCATGCATTGATCCACCTAGCTGCCTGGTAGTTGGGAGGGGAAGGTTAGCATGAAAAATATACTTATCTCCATGGGAATTGCTTAGTTGTCCATATCAAAAGCATTTATGTTTAAATTAACAAACCAAAACCATTCCAAGGGATTCATCAAAAAAGGATATATGCACTACTAGAGAAGGAACTGATAGAATCTGAATTTGGATGAAAAAATACCATTTTTCACTTAATTTCCTTCATGCATTTTTCTTATATAAGCAATATGTGTCTTCTTTCACAACATGGCAAACATGGATATCTATATCTATATCTATATATATATATATATTGCATGATAGCACATATATAATCTATATTATATTATCTGCTGTCGGGGATGAGGGGGTGGATGGAGACATAAAGAGCAGGAAGGAAGGAGAGAACATGGATAGAATAATATCATAAAATTATTATTAAAAATTATATCTACATGTAATTGAGAAAAGTATAATACAAAGTCAGCAAGAAGAGTCAACATATAAATATTGAAATATTAATTCCTTTTGGCTAAAATGTCCCTAAATTAAGGGTTACAACATTCTGCTTTTTCTCATATATCATGGTTCTATAATTCTATTTCTCACTAGTGTTCTCATCATTACTTTGTGGGGGACACACTCAACATATGCCATTCTTTTTTTAACCCTTGCCTTCTGTATTAGAATAGGTTAAGATTACGGAATTTGCCCAAGGTCACACAGATAGGAAGAGTCTGAGGTCAAATTTGAACCCAAGACCTTCCAACACCAGTCCTAGCTATCCCAATGTGCTATTCTTTTTATGTTCTCTTCTTATTATGGTTGCAGTTCATGGTGACCCAGAAAATATTTTGGTAACCATGTAGAAAGCACTGAATGATCAGATTTAATTTATAATAAAGCATGGAATGATCTAGAGAGAGCTTAGCATTTAGTCAGAAAGATCTGGGTTTCAGTCTTGCTTCTCACTTCATTTTGTCTGTGTTATACTGGACTAGACATTTAGCCTCTCAATGACCCTAGGTCACTCTCTACAACTTTGATCTGCATTGGGAGATGGAATTGTTTCACAGGGAATTCCCCATACCAATAAAATCATAAATACAGTTGGAACTGCAAACATTATTCACAAAATCATAAAGGTATATTACAACCTTGGAATAAAGGAATTTTCCTTAGAAAAATCAATAACTAGGGAAAATGTAGCAAAAATACTTTTGTAGCTTCTTTAAAGTAGAGATTCTGAAGGCTTACAGAAAAGGTAAACAATTTGCTTTAGAAGTTTGATGTAGAAACATGCTTAAGGGGAAAAAATGAACTTTCAAGTGTTAGGATATGACCTTTTGGAGGAAAATTTCTTCAGCACTGTTTAGGGCTCATTTAGAAAATGCCACCTAACTGCTGAGTAAAGGCATGTTTTGAACAAAATGATTTTTATATTTAGACTGAACTTTATACAAGCAATTTGGCTGTTCCTGATATAGTATGTAATGACAGGAAAAGAGAGACTAACATCATTCCCATTTCAAAGCAATGAAGTAAAGAAAAAAAAAACCTGACTAAATATGCCCTAGATAAGAGTCAATTTACTTTTTTTTTTTCCAAATGGGATCAAGAAAGGTTTTGTTAAAAAAAATTTAACTCTGCCATATGAAAAGAACAAAGGGTTCCCTTAACCTTTCATAGAAAGCTATGAGGATGACTCAGAACAGATTCTGTCAAATACATAAAGAATTTTCTTCAACAGGTTTAGGATTTAACCAATATGGAACTCTTTTCAAAGGTATAAATTACAATCCTTCCATACCTGTCACTTATGCATGCCACTTGTCCGTGGCTTCCTCTAACCCAACAGGATCTGTACAACAGTCTGAGCTTCTTCCTTTCTCAACAACAAAGAAGTCATAATACATGAGGGCCATCCTTTTGCTCTTGCTATAACTGTTTTAGTCTTATCTCACTCATTACATGATTTCATTTTATACCACTTTTACATTCAGTTTGTTATTAATGGAGTAACACATCCTTGAGAGCTGGCATACTAAACAGAACCGGATCCTTTTTATTTCTTCCCCTTTATCTGGAATCATATAGAAAGTAGGAGGGCAACAGTGAGAAAAGACTCCAAATTCTAAATAGGACAAAGGCACATGGAAGAAAGATGTTGAGTAGAGTCTACTTAAAAAAGGAAAAAGTAAGAGAGACCATAAGTTGGGACCAACTGCTACACTTTGAAGCCAAATCAGGTCTTGTGTGTTCAAAGGCCAAGTGATCCAAAGACTTTGTGTCATGGGAAAGAGGACTGACTTAGAAGTGAATGCAAATGAGAATATCCTGGGTGAATGCTGTGAGGTTTCATGGCAGCAGCACAATAGGACTTATCGTAGATATTCCTCAGCTGAAGTATGATTCTAGTAGTTTGAGCTGTTACGTGACACCAAGGAAAGGTAAGGGGTAGGACATATCCAGCCCTAAGAACAGAGATTGCAGCGCCCAAATATTAACTTCCACAATTATCACCGTGATTTTATTCTTCAGATAAAATGATAACTTCCTAGGGCAGAAAGGAAGAAAAGGAAGAAGGTAGTGAGTGACAATCAACAGAAATTAAAAAATGACTATTCCTGAGGTAGTTATATGCAGGTCAGAGACACTAACCTCATCTCTGTCCTTGTGCATGCCTTGAAGTGAATTTGCTTTGATCTTTATTATTCTAAAATAAGTGCTTAAGAGTCATAAGTTGTTTGGAGGAATGGTCTACTATTCCTAGGCAGGGGAGTGAAAATAATTTAGATTCCTACTTTTTCCAAGAAGATCATGATTAGAAGAACAGGATTTTAAGGAAAGTAAAAATTAATTTTGGAGTCCCCAAGACTGAATCTTGGTTTCTTCATAAATGTTTTGAGTTATAGCAATATACTCAAACCTAATTAAAATCAGCATCTGTTACTTGTGATTTAGATGACCTGAAATTTAGGGTCTTTGGAAACTGTTTTCCTCAGCTTTACAGAATCATCCAAATAATATTGGTAGTAAAAATATGGAAGCATTTCACTTTTATCTCTCTTTTTATCTTTTGTCAAGCAGCATGTACAGTGATAACATTCTGGACTTGGAATCAGGAAGACAGGGATTCAAATCCTTACTCAGATAGATATTAATTAGATTAGGAGAGAGAAAAACCCCTTTCCTTTCCAGGCCTTATTTTCCTCATGTGGAATTTAAGGGAGTTGAACTTGGTGACTAACTACTAAGTGTCCTTCCAGTCCTAGACCTATGACAGTATGATCTTAACAGTTATATTAAAAATATTATATTAGAAGAAAACTTTCAAGGCAATGTTTTATTGAACTAAATTCTTTAATTCAAATGCTTTAACAAATGTGGGGGAAAATGTGAAGGACAGAAAGATTTCATACGCTCTGACTCGTTCCATCATTGGATGGCAAAATATGGGGCCTACAGTAGAATACCATTTTTGAATGTCTACTTTTTTCACTCATATTTTCCTTTAGGAAGCCCAATATACATAAATGAATTATTTGCATAAACTTTTAAGGAGACAGAAAAGATAAGCAGATAGTTAAGGAACAAAGGGTAACCTTCATGCCAGAGTAAGGCATTGGAATCAGGCTTTAGTAAAGGAATCCTTCAAGTATAAATTATTAACTCAGAGGGGGATATTCATGGATAAAGTTGCGAGGGATGACCATCATATTGGAAACCTAGGGTTGTGTTATTGAGTTCATGTACTGTATCAAGATCAGAGACATAGAATTTGTAGGAGTCCTTAGAGAATATTTCAATCAATGACTCATTTTCTAAATGTGTTACCTTGGATAAGTCACTGAACCACTTCAAATTTAATGTTTCCCCCTCTGTAAAATGAAGAAGTTAGACTTGTCCCTTCCAGTAACTAGATTTATTTTCTTAAGAACTAAGATCACAGAAAAGTTAAATGACTTGCTGAAAAGTCATAAGTAGCCACACTGGGATTGGAAACCTTTGCTTCTATCTCCTAATCTAACAGTCTTTAGACTGTCCAACATAGTCAGCAAATACTGACTGGTCCTGCCTGGGGTCAGAATGGACAAAAATTAAATTAGTCCCAGGGACAGACACACACATACACATTCACTGATACCTCACTAGAGGTTACTTTGAAAACTTCATAACTAAGAAAGATATGGGGAGAGTAGAGGGAAGATTAGAGAGGAATGATGGAATTAAAGGCTTGGAAATTAAGATTTATTAGGAGGGTTCAGAAATGGGGATTATTTAATATAGAGAAAAGAGAAGAAGTTTTTCAATGCCTTTTTCAAGTATATGAAGAGGGCTAGCTGTTATACCCTGTCACTGGAAAAAAAAAACACATGAAAGATTTAGGTTAAATGTAGAAAAGAGTTTCTTGATAAGGTGTTAGGCACTAGAATAAGTTACGGAGGGAGACTTTAAACGTCCTTTGCCTGAAGTCTTTAAAAATGAGATAAATGCTTCTCTGTCTGAGTAGTTTAAGTATAATCCTTCCTGAAGGAGGGAGAATGGACTAAACAACATGTGAAGGTCACTTTTAGCAGTAGGATTTGATGATGTATTTAATCGAAGACTTCAAACACATAGGCCACTGTACTCAAAAACAGTAAGTCTCAGTGATCTATTTTACAAAGGTCTGCAGTTTTAATCCTGGCTAGATTTTTTAAGGGCACTCCAGACCAGGGCAAAACCTAAGCTAATTGATGTAGGTAAATACAAAACTATGTAATGAGCTATTGCTCTAAGTATCAGGCCACAAAATGAAGAAAAAACAAAAACAAAAAAAAAGAAAACAAAAAAAACCCAAATCCTTAAATGAAAAGGAAATTCCTTGGTGATTGCCTTTTTAAAAGCTTTCCTTTGTTTACCAATATCACTTGGGGAAGAACAGAATTAGTCTCAGTCAGTTTGGTTTCTCTCCTGCATGTGAATGAAATGCATTCAGGGTAAAAAGTGATGGCTTCCTTTCTGGAAAAAAGAAACTTACCTGCCCAAATGGCATTTTATATTTAATTTATAAGATAATAAGTGCATCTCATGTCATGGCTCTGATCACACAGCCCTCTGAGTGAACTGGGAGGGGAGCCTTTGGGGATGGAGACCTGACTGTCAGATATTGGGGTGGTTAATAAGAAAAAGAAAAGACACAGATGAAGTTAGATGGAATAGATTATTCATGATTCCACTTCTTCAGGGAGAGTAGGTGCTTCTTCCTTCTGGTATAAAGGAGAAAGAGCATAATGAGGATCCAAGAGAAGGTATCAACAGCTATTATTCCCCAAATAGTGGGGAATACTCAACTCAATTCAAAAAGAATTTAACTGCCTACTACCTCCAAGGCACTATGTTAGGCACTGGGGCACAAGAACAAAAATGGAGGAGGACAGATTGCCATCAAGCACATTTAAAGTGACATTTTAACAGTAAATGTTTTAAGGTTTTTGAAGCACCTTGTACATATATCTCATTTGATTTTCACTGAGCCTCATAAAAGCCTTGATAATAAGATATTATTTGTATGATCAACTCCATTTTGTGAAAAAGGAAACTGATGTCTAATGAGACTAAGTAACCTGACAGAGATAAGTGAATACACATCTCATTCCAGCTGCTACCCCATACTGCCTTTCAAAGAGGATACAATATAGACTGTGTTATGAAAAAAGTAAAAATTGAAAGAGAATGAAAGAGTTCAATTTAGGGTGGTGGGGAGGAATGTTACAATGGAATATCCAGAAGAGCTTAATGTAGTCAGATCTCTTCCCATACACTAGAGCCTAACTTTAAGTGGATAATATTAACAACAACAATTATAATAATATTTATATAGAAATTTAGAGTGTGCAAAGCAACTTACACATTTTATTTCATTTTATTTACACAACATTTATACAATACATGTAGGTATTATTTATTCCTATTTTGCAGATAAAGAAGTTGAGGAAGGCACCCAAGGTGAACCAATGTCATACGGCTAGGAAATATCTTAGTCCCAGATTTGATTTCAGGTCTTCCTGACTCCAGGTCCAACATTCTTTCTATATGGCTACCTAGCTGACTCCAGATGAATAAGCTTATTCTTTGTTTTGCCATATACAGGGGACAACACAGGAAATTTTGGGGAATAAGGCATTAGTTGGGATTATGATGATATATATTTGCAAACAATCTGATGGGAATGTGTGCTATGTGATGAGGAATATATAGGAAAATAATGAAAGAAAGTCAGTCAGTTAATAAAGAAACATATCTTAAGTGCTTATTTTGGTTAAAACAAAGATTGCCAACAGAACTTTGCCAAAGAAAGATAAGAAGTATTCCTGATCCCAAGAAGCTTATAGTCTAATAGATGAGACAACATGTAAAAAAACTAGATACCAACAAGAGATTTAGGATAATTTGGAGATAGTCTCAAAAGGAAGATTGCATTAGGGAAGAGTAGGAGAGGCTAATTGAAGTCAGATTAAATTCAGCAGGATAGTGAATATTATATTGACAAGCTTCTATTTCATACTATTAGCAATGTGAAGTCAATAAAGGTTTTTGAGTAGGGCTATGACCTGACAGGTCATAGAGCAAGGTCAAAAGAGCATGATTTCTTTAGAATATGAGTATTGAGCATTACATCATGTAAGAGGCATGACTTTCCCACAAAACAGTGTTGATAAAAAGACTTTACTCAAAATATTTCTAAGACATGACGACAAATTCAAGCAATTGAGGAATATGCACAATAATTTAGAAGCATACAGGAATTGGGGGAGAGTCTGGGTCATTTGATCATGACATTACAAAAGCTTCTTCAGTCATCAAAATAATGAACAATTCAAGGATTATTATAAAGGAAGCTTTCAGAAGATGTATTTAGCTAGACAATACTTTTGAGCTACTATTTTGAGATCTGGCCCTGCCAGAAATCCCAGGCAAACTCACAAGCATGCCTTTTATGGCTGCTTTTCCTCAATGGGCCTAATTTGTCCTAGGTTCTGCCATAATGACCTGGTCTCATTCACATAATTTCCTTCAACTTTTTAAATATAAAGATTTTCTCCAACTAAATAAATATTCAATTTTACTCTATCTTCTTTTCTTTCCTGCCTTTTGGGGAGAGGGGAAGAGAGGAAGAAAAAACAATTTTATAACAAGTACACATAGTCAGATAAAACAAATAATCATAATAGCATGTCCAAAAATATGTGTTTATTTCTACATATTTAGTGTTTGCGATATATTTTATAAATATTTACATATGGTATGTGGTATCATCTCTCAAAAATTGCCTTATGTTTTTGGAACATCTATTTTCTTTGAGGTATAGTGGGATAGTGAACCATTTAGTCAAGACATGGATTCAATCCCTTCTTCTGACATTCCTTGTTGAGTCTTGGTATACTATAACACTATACCTTCCACAATGCATGGATTATGCTAAAGCCATGATAGGTTTCTAGACTGGTATCAGATCAGCCATTCCCTATCAACATGTAATTCAGAACTAAAGTGATTATGAAGCTAACATGGGAGACAAATTATTTGAGCCAGAAGTTTTTTTTTTTTATCTATAACGAGGATAATCCCCTACTTTTTTTAAATTTTCTAATATTTTATTTGATCATTTCCAAGCATTATTCATTAAAGACAAAGATCATTTTCTTCCCCCCCCCCTACCCCCCATAGCCGATGCGTGATTCCACTGGGTATCACATGTGTTATTGATTCTAACCCATTGTCATGTTAGTATTTGCATTAGAATGTTCATTTAGAGTCTATCCTCTGTCATGTCCCCTCAACCTCTGTAGTCAGGCAGTTGCTTTTCCTCGGTGTTTCTACTCCCACAGTTTGTCCTCTGCTTATGAATAGTGTTTTTTCTCCTAGATCCCTGCAGATTGTTCAGGGACATTACACCGCCACTAATGGAGAAGTCCATTATGTTCGATTATACCACAGTGTATTAGTCTCTGTGTACAATGTTCTCCTGGTTCTGCTCCTCTCATTCTGCATCACTTCCTGGAGGTCATTCCAGTCTCCATGGAATTCCTCCACTTTATTATTCCTTTTTGTACAATAGTATTCCATCACCAACATATACCACAATTTGTTCAGCCATTCCCCAATTGATGGGCATCCCCTTGTTTAACAATTTTTGGCCACCACAAAGAGCGCAGCTATGAATATCCTTGTACAAGTCTTTTTCTCCATTATCTCCTTGGGGTACAGACCCAGCAGTGCTATGGCTGGATCAAAGGATAGACATTCTTTTATCACTCTTTGGGCATAGTTCCAAATTACCCTCCAGAATGGTTGGATCAGTTCACAACTCCACCAGCAATGAATTAATGTCCCTAATTTGCCACATCCCCTCCAGCATTCATTACTTTCTTTGCTATCATGTTAGCCAATCTGCTAGGTGTGAGGTGATACCTCAGAGCTGTTTTGATTTGCATCTCTCTGATTATAAGAGATTTTAGAACACTTCTTCATGTGCTTATTAATAGTTTTGATTTCTTTATCTGAGAACTGCCTATCCATGTCCCTTGCCCATTTATCAATTGGAGAATGGCTTGATTTTTTGTACAATTGATTTAGCTCTTTATAAATTTGAGTAATTAAACCTTTGTCAGAGTTTTCTATGAAGATTTTTTTCCCAATTTGTTGTTTCCCTTCTGATTTTAGTTACATTGGTTTTGTTTGTACAAAAGCTTTTTAATTTGATGTAGTCGAAATTATTTATTTTACATTTTGTGACGCTTTCTATGTCTTGCTTGGTTTTAAAGTCTTTCCCCTCCCAAAGGTCTGACATGTATACTATTCTGTGTTTACCCAATTTACTTATGGTTTCCTTCTTTATGTTTAAGTCATTCGCCCATTTTGAATTTATCTTGGCGTAGGGTGTGAATTGTTGATCTATTCCTAATCTCTCCCACACTGTCTTCCAATTTTCCCAGCAGTTTTTGTCAAATAGTGGATTTTTGTCCCAAAAGCTGGGATCTTTGGGTATATCGTATACTGTCTTGCTGAGGTCTCTTGCCCCTGTCTATTCCACTGATCCTCCTTTCTGTCTCTTATCCAGTACCAAATTGTTTTGATGACTGCTGCTTTGTAATATAGTTTAAGGTCTGGGACTGCAAGGCCCCCATCATTTGTGTTTTTTTTTTTCATTATTTCCCTGGATATCCTTGATCTTTTGTTATTCCAAATAAACTTTGTTATTGTTTTTTATAAATTAGTAAAGAAACTTTTTGGGAGTTCAATGGGTCTGGCACTAAATAGATAAATACGTTTGGGTAGGATGGTCATTTTTATTATATTGGCTCATCCTATCCATGAGCAGTTAATGTTTTTCCAATTGCTCAAGTATAGTTTTAGTTGTGTGGAAAGTGTTTGTAGTTGTGTTCATATAGTTCCTGGGTCTCGGGAGATAGATTCCTAGGTATTTTATTTTGTCTAAGGTGATTTTTGAATGGGATTTCTCTTTCTAGTTTTTGCTGCTGAACTATGTTGGAGATGTATAGAAATGATGATGACTTATGTGGGTTTATTTTGTATCCTGCAACTTTGCTAAAGTTGTTGATTATTTCAGTTAACTTTTTGGTTGAATCTCTAGGATTCTTTAAGTAGACCATCATGTCATCTGCAAAGAGTGATAACTTGGTCTCCTCCTTGCCTATTTTGATGCCTTCAATTTCTTTTTCTTCTCTAATTGCTACTGCTAGTGTTTCTAGTATGATGTCAAATAGTAGAGGTGATAATGGGCATCCTTGTTTCACTCCAGATCTTAATGGGAATGGATTTAGTGTATTCCCATTGCAGATGATATTAGCTGATGGTTATAGATATATACTGTTTATTATTATTAGGAATGACCCTTCTATTCCTATGCTTTCTAGTGTTTTTAATAGGAATGGGTGTTGTATTTTATCAAAGGCTTTTTCTGCATCAATTGAGATAATCATGTGGTTCTTGTTGGTTTGCTTGTTGATGTGGTCAATTATGTGGATGGTTTTCCTAATATTGAACCAGCCCTGCATTCCTGGTATAAATCCTACTTGATCATGGTGGATGACCCTTCTGATCACTTGCTGGAGTCTTTTTGCTAATATCCTATTTAAGATTTTTACATCTATATTCATTAGGGAGATTGGTCTATAATTTTCTTTCTCTGTTTTTGGCCTGCCTGATTTTGGAATCAGTACCATGTTTGTGTCATAAAAGGAATTTGGTTGAACTCCCTCTTTGCTTATTATGTCAAATAGTTTGTATAGTATTGGAGTTAGCTGTTCTCTGAATGTTTGATAGAATTCACTGGTGAATCCATCAGGCCCTGGGGATTTTTTCTTAGGAAGTTCTTTGATGGCTTGTTGGATTTCATTTTCTGATATGTTGTTATTTAAGAATTCTATTTCTTCTTCTGTTCATCTAGGCAGTTTGTATTTGTGTATATACTCATCCATATCACTAAATTGGTGTATTTATTGCCATATAATTGGGTAAAGTAATTTTTAAGGATTGCCTTAATTTCCTCTTCATTTTCCCCACATGTTACTATACATAGATTGATATAAAAGTAGTCCTTATAGAAGAGAGTTTGAGTAAAAGAAAAAGATAGCATTTTTCTCCTCTTCCCTTTCCTTCATATTTACCTTTTCAGGTATTCCACGCTCTTTGTTTTTCGATATCAAACTTTCCACAGGGCTCTGGTCTTTTCTTTGAAAAAACTTGGAAATCTTCTATTTTGTTGAATGCCCATATTTTCCCTTGGAAATATATAGTCAGTTTTGATGGATAGCTGATTCTTGGTTGAAGAACCAGCTCTCTTGCCTTTCTGAAAATCATGTTCCATGCCTTATGGTCATTCAGAGTGGAACTTTCAAGGTCTTGTGTGACCCTGATTGTCATTCCTTTATATCTAAATTTTCTTTTTCTGGCTTCTTGTCGGATTTTTTCTTCTGTTTGAGAGCTTTGGAATTTGGCAATTACATTCCTGGGAGTTGTCTTTTGGGGATTTAGTGTAGAGGGTGTTCTGTGAGCTCTGTCAGTGGCTGTATTGCCCCCTTTTTCTAGAATCTCTGGGCAATTTTCTTTGATTATATCTTATATTATGATGTCGAGTTTGCTGTTTATTTCTGGCTTTTCTGGAAGTTCAATTATTCTTAAATTATCTCTTCTTCCTCTATTTTCCAAGTCTGTCACCTTGTCAGTGAGATATTTTATGTTCTCTTCTAATTTCTTGGTCTTTTGGCTTTGCTTTATTTATTCTTGATCATTGTCTTTGAGTTGCCTGATTCTGACTTTTAAAGCCTGGATTTCCTTTTCACTTTGGTCAAACTGGTTTTGTAGATGCATGAATTTCTTTTGCATTATTTCCCACTTTTCCTCCCAGAAGGCTTCCATCTTTTTGATCCTTTCCGATTCAAATTCTTCATGGGTTTATGGAGAGTTTCCATTTCCTTTGGAAGGTTTTGGAGCATTTGCTTGTGTTTTCTCTTCTATCTCCTCTGTATTTTGTATTTTTGCTCCATAAAATGTGTCCAAAGTTTCCCCCTTCTTCTTATTTTTCTTGGAATTTTGGGGCTTTTGTGCTTCTGTGGAGTTTGCCATCTCTATCTGAGTGGGGAGGACTAGCTTTTCTTATCTCTGTCTAGTGTTCAGAGGTTTTAGCCCTAGGCAGATTGTCCTTTCTATGCAGTTGTTGTTCTGTCTTCCCGGGGAAGCCAGGAATTACTGGTGTTTCCATGTTACTTCCCTCCTCAGTCCCTCCCGATGCTTCTCCTTTGCCTTACTTTCACACTCTGAGCCTGGCTTGGCCCTTTCCGGGGGGTGTTTGTTTCTGTGCCTTAGCCGGCCAAGAGAGCCAGCACTCTGAGCGGGGAGGGGCCGTGGCTTCCCAGAGCTTGGAGGGCTCCTGATAAGATTAACTTTCTCTGGGTTGAACTGAGTATGCTTTGAGGCAGGGACCTTCTGTGAGACTCGGATGGAAGGATCCAGCCAGGGGGCTGCAGGCTCCCCCCATCTCTCTCTGTTTTCCTGCTGTCTGGGTGCCCCCGTGACTGGGTCAGGTTGTTTTCTGGAAGAGACCTTCAGAATAGCCAGCTTCTGAAGCCCTTTTGGCAGCCCTGAGGGTTACTGTTGTTTCAGAGGGCCCTGCTCTCTGAGGGGGGAGGGGCCATGGCTTCCTGGAGCTCTGAGGCCTCCTGATAGGATTAACCTCAGACTGAGTATGCCCTGAGGCAGGGACCTTCCATGAGACTCAGATGGAAGGATCTGGTCAGGGGGTTACAGGCTCCCCACCTCTCTGTTTCCCTGCTGTCTGGGTGCCCCCTTGACTGGGTCAGTTTGTTTTCAGGAAGAGGCCTTCAGGATAGCAGGTCCTGAGGCTCTGAGGTTCCCTCTGCTGCCTCAGACTCAGTGCTCTGGGTTGGGGGTATGGGTCCTGGGACCTTTCTTCTGCCTACCCCTTAGGTCTGAGTGATCTCGTGTTCTGGCTTTTGGGGGGGCCTTACCTTTTGATCCAGGTCCAGGTCCAGGAGGTGGATTCCTGGGGTCTATGCTGTTGTTTGTTTTGAATTTCGATGCCTTAGGAGCATATAGTTTGAGTTCGGTAGGGAAGGGTTTCCGGAGATCTGAACTTTAGCTTTCTCTAAGCCGCCATCTTGACTGGAAGTCTGATAATCCCCTACTTTAAGAAGATAATACTTGTTTTCATATAGTCTAAACAATTAGTCTACAAGTAGAGGGGGCTACCTAAGGAAGTGGTGAATTCCTCATTTTGAAGATTGTCAAGGAGAGACTGAAAAACAACTTATCTAAAATTTAATGGAATCAGCAGGTGTTTCCAGTTTTTCAAACATGTTGGCCACCAATATTTCAAATGAATTATTTGACAAAGTGCCATAGATTTACAAAGAGATGCTTGGTCTCTTGAGTCCAGCCTCCTTAATTTGCATAAGAGAAAACTGGGACACAGAGGATTGTATAAAATCACATAACTATTATGTATTTGAGGTGAGATTTGAACCAAGTTCTACTTGGTCCAACTTCCCTCAGAATCTTGCCTGGAGACTAGGTTTATGGATTTCTCTTAAAGTGGTTCTTTGTGTTAGTTACATTAATACACATTATAGAGTTCATTGCCTTTCTCCTAGTCTCTCCAATTTGAGATCCTTTACTTATTCTATGCAGAAAATGAGAAATTCAAAAATGGACAGAATTTCATGTAACTTGGAAGGTGGTTATGTTTTATACTTTGGGCAAAGCAAACTATAAATCTTTTCATTGTCATATGCAAAGTTTCATTTCTCTTTCTTAATTTTGACTTGACTTGGACATTCTGCCCAAAGTAATAGAGTTTAGTTCATATTTTTAGACAATTATGTTGCTAATCACTTTACTGAAAAATAGCAAGTATAATTGAGAAATTGAATGTATATGTCCAAAATAAATGCAATTCAATTATATCTGATATTGGTAAAACTGTTTTATCAGAGGAGACTGAAATGATGAGTCTAGTTCCATAAAAGTCTTTAAGAAATCAGTGTCTATTCCTTTCCCAGTCACGTTAGACAATATATTAAGCCTAATTCTAAGAAACTTTAGTCTCTTAATTATTATGTTGCACGGTTTTCATAACTATTCCTTAAATGGTAATGGAGGATATTTAATTCATATTCTTTTGCTTAATATTGACTTCTCAGTAATTAATTCCTATTTGGTTTATTTTGTTCACAAAGTATTTACTATAGAATTTCCTTCAAAAGACTGTGAGTTCATGGTTTTCCTGTTTCTTCCTGTTTGAATTTTGATTTCATAGTCATCTACACCATTGGTTTACACAATGCAATAGTTGACAATATAGAAAATTAAGTTGTAGAATAAGAAGAAAAGCCTAAAAGTAAATTGTTTGAATTTTGTAACAATAGGCAAAATACCCTAGTGAAGCTCTGAATTTAGAGGATATGAAGAGTAAGCATGTGTTGAATATTGTCACAGGTCCTTAATGAATTTCGAAGAAAATTCTCATCTGTGGGAAGACAATGCCCAAATGAAGTTATTTACAGGCCCAAATCCAAAGCATGGGAAAGTGATGCACTCTTAAAACCTGCATAATTAAATAAATCTCTGTCCTGACTTGGACAAGGATTTCTACTAATAGCTGTTCCAGTCACATGCTTTTTCCTGATTCAGCATTAACTTATGAATAAATCTTTAGGTACTTTTGACTGCAGCTATGTTTTATCCTGTCTTATCATTTTTTCCAGGCTAAACATTTTTCATACTTTCCCCTTCTATTGTCATCTTTCCTCCTGAACTAATTCCACCAGAATATTAATATTCATTTTCTAACAGTCAGAATGGCAGCTACTTCCTAATCAGCTGAGCATGAGTCAGTGAATGTAGTTCTATTGTTTAATACATAAAAGAGAACATGATACTGGTATGCAAAAAGTGGAACATATAGTGAAGAATTACTTCAATTAGTCTTAGAATCAGTAAAATCATTATTAGAAAAAAAGGTATGAGTTCTACAACTCTGAGACAATTTGAAAAATATGAAATCTGGGGCTGTCAAAAGAAAGTGATATAAAGTATTAGAAAGAAGGATCTGTGGGGAAAGTCAAAGACAATGATTTTCAAAAGTGTGAAGTATGGTCCTGTTGTGAATGATAATCAGTGAATACCAGAACTTTTGAATTAAAAGGGAACCTAGAGGTCCATGAACCAATCCATAGCTGAGCATGACTGTCTTCTACAATATTATCATTTAAGTGACTATGCAGCTTCCATCTTCTCTGTAGCTCCCAGCCATTAGGTCCAGTTCAGAAACTTGAGACCAACCAGAGTAAATCTTACTGCCTCTTCCCTTAGATAATTCTTCTAATGCTTGATGACATCTATCATTAACCTCTAAATATTTTCTTTCCAGGCAGGACATCCTCAGCTACTTTTTTAAGTACTCACATGACTTGATTACCATTCCCTTCACCATTGTAGTTTGTCTCTTCTGGATGCTACTCAACTTATCAATTTCCTTCCTAAACTGTAGGACCCAGAACTAGAAATGGTCTGATCAGCATACAGTATGTAGCAACCCGTTATTAACCTAGTTCTTATCTCTCAATCTTGTTCTAGAGAAAAGAATGAGATATTTTGTCAAATGTTTTAAACTTCAAAGTTTATCTATAGCAATTCTCAAATCCATCAGTTCAGTAGTTTTGCCAAAAAAGGAAATAAGTTGGTTTAGTATGGAATGAACTGTTAATAATGATACTATTTTGATTCTGAATGATTGTTCCTGCTTTTTCTGAATATTCATTAATGATCACTTTGGTAGCCTATTCAAGAATCTCTCCAGAAACAGAAGTCAGAGTTACCTATTGTTTATAGACACTTCTTTTTCTTATTTTGGAAATCAAAACATTTGCCCTTCTCTAGTCAACCAACATCTGTCCCATTCTCCACAATCTTTCCAACACCTCTAATAGTTGCTCATCAATCAAATCCAGAAATCCATTGATATTTTATACTGTAATTTTTCTTTAAGTTTACAAAAGACTAAATGTAGGCAGGGGGAAATACGTACATACACATATATAAAATTAATGCAGTGAATGCAGCCCTATTGTTTAACACAAAAGTAAACATGATATTGATATGCAAAAAATAGAACATATAGTGAGAATTTTTTCCAATTATCTAATAGTTATCTGTATGAGGCATCCACTTCAGATATAAATGAAAAAGTATGAACTTGAAGAAGTAAAAAATGCATATGAAAAGTCACCAAACACAATGAAATTGAAACTGGGCATAGACTGCCTTTGTCTATAGTCACTCATTTGCATAGTTGTTTTTGTTCTGTCATTGCAGTGGTTTCTGACTATTCCTGAAAACATCTTGGGTTTTCTAGGTAAAGATACTGGAGTGGTTTGCTACTTCCTTCTACAATGTGTCCTCATTTTACAAATGAGGAAACAGAGACAAATCACTTACCCAAGGTCACACGAGTAAGTTTCTTATGCTAAATTTTAACCCAAATCTTCCTGACTCCAAGCTAGGATCTCTTTCCACTGTTCAGCATAGCTGCATCCAAAACAATATAGGAAGTGGATCTGGATGATCACCATAAAAAAGTAGGGTTCTTTTTTTTATTTTAAACATTATTTTATTTGGTCATTTCCAAACATTATTCACGGGAAACAAAGATCATTTTCTTTTCCTCCCCGCCCCCCCTCCCACCACCTTTCCCTCTCCCATAGCCGATGCACGATTCCACTGGTTATCACATGTATTCTTGACTCTTACCCATTTCCCTGTTGTTGGTATTTGCATTAGAATGTTCATTTAGTCTCTCCTCAGTCATATCCCCTCAACCCCTGTAGTCAAGCAGTTGCTTTTCCTCGGTGTTTTTACTCCCACAGTTTATCCTCTGCTTGTGGATAGTGTTTTGCAGATATCTGCAGATTGTTCAGGGACATTGCATTGCCAGTAATGGAGAAGTCAATCACCTTTGTTTGTACCACAATGTATCAGTCTCTGTGTACAATGTTCTCCTGGTTCTGCTCCTTTTGCTCTGCATCACTTCCTAGAGGTTGTTCCAGTCTCCATGGAATTCCTCTACTTTATTATTCCTTTTAGCACAATAGTATTCCATCACCAACATATACCACAATTTGTTCAGCCATTCCCCAATTGATGGGCATCCCCTCATTTTACAATTTTTAGCCACCACAAAGAGTGCAGCTATGGATATCCTTGTACAAGTCTTTTTCCTTATTATCTCTTTGGGGTACAAACCCAGCAGTGCTATAGCTGGATCAAAAGGCAGACAGTCTTTTATCACCCTTAGGGCATAGTTCCTAATTACCCTCCAGAATGGCTGTATCAATTCACAACTCCACCAGCATTGAATTAGTGTCCCCACTTTGCCACATCCCCTCCAGCATTCATTACTTTCCATAGCTGTCATGATAGCCAATATGCTAGGTGTGAGGTGATACCTCAGAGCTGTTTTGATTTGCATCTCTCTGATTATAAGATATTTAGAACACTTCTTCATGTGCTTATTAATAGTTTTGATTTCTTTATCTGAAAACTGCCTATTCATGTCCCTTGCCCATTTATCAATTGGAGAATGGCTTGATTTTTTGTACAATTCCTTTAGTTCTTTGTAAAATTGAGTAATTAAACCTCTGTCAGAGGTTTTTATGAAGATTGTTTCCCAATTTGTTGCTACCCTTCTGATTTTGGTTACATTGGTTTTGTTTGTACAAAAACTTTTTAATTTGATGTATTCCAGATTATTTATTTTGCATTTTGTAACTTTCTAATTCTTGCTTGGTTTTGAAGTCTTTCCCTTCCCAGAGGTCTGACATGTATGCTATTCTGTGTTCGCCTAATTTTCTTATAGTTTCCTTCTTTATGTTTAAGTCATTCACACATTTTGAATTTAACTTGGTGTAGGGTATGAGGTGTTGATCTAAACCTAATCTTTCCCACAATGTCCTCCAATTTTCCCAGAGTTTTTATGAAATAGTGGATTTTTGTCCCAAAAGCTGGAATCTTTGGGTTTGTCATATACTGTCTTGCTGAGGTTGCTTGCCCCAAGTCTATTCCACTGATCCTCCTTTCTGTCTCTTAGCCAGTACCAAATTGTTTTGATGACGGCTGCTTTATAATATAGTCTGAAATCTGGGACTGCAACACCCCCCCCTCCTTTGTATTTTTTTTTCATTATTTCCCTGGATATCCTTGATCTTTGTTCTTCCAAATGTACTTTGTTATGTTTTTTTCTAAATCAGTAAAAAAATTTTTTGGAAGTTCCATGTGTATGGCACTAAATAGATAGATGAGTTTGGGTACGATGGTCATTTTTATTATATTGGCTCGACCTACTCATGAGCAGTTAATGTTCTTCCAATTGTTCAAGTCTAGTTTTAGTTGTGTGGAAAGTGTTTTGTAGTTGTGTTCATATAGTTCCTGTGTTTGTCTCGGGAGATAGATTCCTAAGTATTTTATTTTATCTAAGGTAATTTTGAATGGAATTTCTCTTTCTAGTTCTTGCTGCTGAGATGTGTTGGAATTATATAGAAATGCTGATGACTTATGTGGGTTTATTTTGTATCCTGCAACTTTGCTAAAGTTGTTGATTATTTTGATTAGCTTTTTGGTTGAATCTCTAGGATTCTTTAAGTAGACCATCAGATCATCTGCAAAGAGCGATAATTTGGTCTCCTCCTTGCCTATTTTGATGCCTTCAATTTCTTTTTCTTCTCTAATTGCTACTGCTAGTGTTTCTAGTATGATGTCAAATAGTAGAGGTGATAATGGGCATCCTTGTTTCACTCCTGATCTTAATGGGAATGGATTTAGTTTATCCCAATTGCAGATGATATTAGTTGATGGTTTTAGATATATACTGTTTATTATTTTTTGGAACGACCCTTCTATTCCTATGCTTTCTAGGGTTTTTAGTAGGAATGGGTGTTTTCTGCATCTATTGAGATAATCATGTGGTTCTTGTTGGTTTGCTTGTTGATGTGGTCAATTATGTGGATAGTTTCCTAATATTGAACCAGCCCTGCATTCCTGGTATAAATCCTACTTGATCATGGTGGATGACCCTTCTGATCACTTGCTGGAGTCTTTTTGCTAGTATCCTATTTAAGATTTTTGCGTCGATATTCATTATGGAGATTGGTCTATAATTTTCTTTCTCTGTTTTTGTCCTGCCTGGCTTTGGAATTAGTACCATGTTTGTGTCACAAAAGGGGTTTGGTAGAACTCCCTCTTTGCTTATTATGTCAAATAGTTTGTATAGTATTAGAGTTAGCTGTTCTTTGAATGTTTGATAGAATTCACTGGCGAATCCTTCAGGCCCTGTGGAATTTTTCTTAGGAAGTTCTTTGATGGCCTTTTGGATTTCTTTTTCTGATATGGGATAATTTAAGAAATCTATTTCTTCTTTTGTTAGTCTAGGCAATTTATATTTTTGTAAATATTCATCCAAATCACCTAGGTTGGTATATTTATTGCCATATAGTTCGGCAAAGTAGCTTTTAATGATTGCCTTAATTTCCTCTTCATTGGAGGTGAGATCCCCCTTTTCATCCTTGATGCTGTTAATTTGCCTTTCTTCTTTCCTTTTTTTAATTAGATTGACCAATACTTTGTGTATTTTGTCTGTTTTTTCAAAGTACCAGCTTCTAGTCTTATTTATTAGCTCAATAGTTCTGTCACTTTTGATTTTATTAATTTCTCCCTTAGTTTTTAGGATCTCTAGTTTGGTTTTCTGCTGGGGGTTTTTAATTTGTTCATTCTCAAGTTTTTTGATTTGCATTTCCAATTCCTTGATCTCTGTCCTCCCTAATTTGTTAATATATGCACTCAGGGATATGAATTTTCCTCTAAATACTGCCTTGGCTGCATCCCATAAGGTTTGAAAGGATGTCTTGATGTTGTCATTTTCTTCAAAGAAATTATCAATTATTTCTATGATTTCTTCTCTAACTAACCGATTTTGGAGTATCATATGTAATTTCCAATTAATTTTTGATTTGGCTTCCCATGTACCCTTACCAATCAATATTTTTATTGCCTTGTGATCTGAAAAGGCTGCATTTATTATTGCTTCTTTTCTGCATTTGAGTGCCATGTTTCTGTGACCTAGTGTATGATCTATTTTTGTAAATGTGCCATGTGGTGCTAAAAAGAAGATGTATTCCCTTTTGTCCCTATTTATTTTTCTCCATATGTCTATTAATTTTAATTTTTCTAAGATTTCATTCACCTCTTTTACCTCTTTCTTGTTTATTTTTTGGTTTGATTTATCTAAATTTGATAGTGGTTGGTTCAAGTCTCCCACTAATATGGTTTTACTGTCTATTTCCTCCTTCAATTCTCCTAGTTTCTCTATTAAAATTTTGTATGCTATACCATTTGGTGCATATATGTTGATTAGTGATATTTCCTCATTGTCTATACTCCCTTTTAACAGAATATATTTACCTTCCCTATCCCTTTTGATCAGGTCTATTTTTGCTTTGGCTTTGTCAGATATCTTAATTGCAACTCATGCCTTCTTTCTATTAGTTGAGGCCCAAAAGGTCTTACTCCAACCTTTAATTCTAACCTTGTGAGTGTCAACCTGCCTCATATGTGTTTCTTGAAGACAACAAATGGTATGGTTTTGGGTTCTAATCCAATCTGCTATTTGTCTACGTTTTATGGGTGAGTTCTTCTCATTCACATTCAAAGTTATCATTGTCATTTGTGGACTCCCTGGCATTTTGATATCTTCCCCTAGTTCTGACCTTTCTTCTTTAGCTTTCTCCTTTTGAACCAGTGATTTACTTTATGTCAGTCCCCCTAGTCCACTCCCTTGAGATGCTTCCCTTTCTAGCCACTCCCTTTTTATGCTCCCTTCCCCTCCCCCCTCTCCTTCCCTCCCTTTTTATACTCCCTCCCCCCATTCTTAGTTTTCCTTCTTTCTTGCCCTAATGGATAAGATAGAATTCAGGATCCTACTGGATCTAGATGTTCTTCCCTCTCAGATATGATTTCACTGAGAGTAAGGTTTAAGTAATTCCACTTCACGCTCTCTTCCTCTCCTTCTCATATGAGAGTTCTTCCCCTCCTCTTCCCATGTGTATCTTTATATGGGAAAGATTATTCTGTTAAGTCACCCCCCTATTTCTTGAAGTAAATCTTAGTGTTATGTATGGTTCCCCCCTCCCTTTTCCTTTCTTTGCCCCCATTTTCCCCAAATCTTCTTAATGCCCCAATCTTTTCCTATGCATGTTTCTTCTAACTACTCTTATGATGCTACAATTTTTGAGTTACACAAAACATTTTCCCCACATATTAATATATATAATTTGATGTAAATGTAGTCCTTATAGAAGAGAGTTTGACTTAAAGAAAAAGATAAGATTTATCTCCTTTTCCCTTTCTTTCATATTTAGTTTTTCCTGTTTCTCTTGCTTTCTGTGCTTGGATATCAATTTTTTCCACTAAGTTCTGGTCTTTTCTTAGCAAATGCTTGGAAATCTTCTATTTTATTGAATGCCCATACTTCCCCTGGAAGTATATAGTCAGTTTTGCTGGGTAGTTGATTCTTTGTTGGAGACCCAGCTCTCTTGCCTTTCTAAATATTGTGTTCCATGCTTTGCAGTCTCTTAGTGTGTTAGCCGCTAGTTCGTGTGTGATTCTTATGGGAGCCCCCTTATATCTGAAGGTCCTCTTCTTGGCTTCTCGTAGGATTTTCTCCTTTTCTTGGAAGCTCTTGAATTTGGCAATTACATTGCTAGGTGTTGTCTTTTGGGGGTTTAGTATAGAGGGTGTTCTATGAACCCATTCTATTTCTATTTTTCCCCCTTGCTCCAGAGCATGGGAACAATTTTCTTTTATAATCTCCTGTAGAATAATATCGAATTCATTGTTCATCTCTGGTTTTTCTGGGAGACCGATAATTCGGAGGTTGTCTCTTCTCCCTCTGTTTTCCAAATCTGTGACCTTCTCAGTGAGATATTTTATGTTTTCTCCTAATTCATTAATTTTTTGGGTTTGCTTTATTGATTCTTACTGTTTTATGATCTCACTTTCTTCGAGTTGCTTAATTCTGGTCGTTAGGGACTGGTTTTGCTTTTCAGCTTTGTCTGCCCTTCTATTGGATGCTTGAAGCTCTTTTTCAAATTGAGCAGTCTTATCTGTCAGACTGCTGATCTCTTTCTCCCATTTTTCTTTCCAGGTTTCCATCTTTTGGATAAGTTCCAGTTTGAGATCTTC
Organism: Monodelphis domestica; assembly: GCF_027887165.1. Taxonomy (NCBI): domain Eukaryota; kingdom Metazoa; phylum Chordata; class Mammalia; order Didelphimorphia; family Didelphidae; genus Monodelphis; species Monodelphis domestica. Next base: position 186,938,754 of record NC_077229.1, read on the forward strand.
CTGAGCTTGTTAATAATTTCCATTTTGGGAGTCATGTTCTGATTTTTTTTTTATTTCATCCTCATTCTCTTCTTTTCCTTGGGTACTTCCACCATAAAAGTTTTCAATAGTCACCTTTTCCTCTTTCTTCCTGGAGGCTTGATTTTGGGCCATGTGAGCCATCCCTTTGGTGGTTTTATTCCCCTTTCCTTTTTGGTCTGGGGTCTGAGTTCTATGGACAGATTTTCTCTGAATTTAGGTTGCCTCAGACTAGTTCTTCCCAGACTCCTAGGTTTCTTAGAGTGCCGGGCCCCTGATCACAGCCAAACTGCCCAGGTGTTCAGCTCCTCCCAGATAATCAGCATGTGGTCTGCCCCTGGTGTTTAGCTCTGTCCAGATGATCTGCCCAACCACCCCGAGTAAGGCTCTGCAACCTGTGCTCAGCACCGGGTTCTCCCATGAAACAGCTCTGAGAAGTTGTTTCCTGGCAGTCCCCAGATCCCAAGGAACCTGGAATGCCCCCCCCCAGACAGAGACGTTCCCCACTCACTCGGTGTCCCAGTGTGCGCTCCGGTAGCTCGCTCTGGTTTGGTGGGGGAGGTGGTGGGAAAAAGGGGGTCAGTTCACGTTTTTGTGCAAGCTTTTCCTCCGTCTTATTATAGTGTGGAAATGTTCAAATCCCATGTACCTTCACCTCTGTGGGGGTACTGGGGAGTCCTGTTCCTCCAAAGGTGATTTTTATGCTCCTTTGATGTAGTCTATTTCATTCGGTGCCGGGGAGAGGAAGAGTGTGGCGTCTAGATTGCAGCCATGATTACCCGGAAGTCTCTCCCTAGGATTTTAATGATACTGATCAAAAGTAGAGTTCTTTGATGAAGAAATTTGCTATGAACTAGAAATAATATTTGAGTGGGAGGGTGTATACTTCTCCTACCTCCTATCTGGAGGTGACTAAATTAATATTTGAGACTATAGGAGAGGTCAACAGGAACAACTTTTGTCAAGCCTGAGTTAAGAATCACAACTCTTGCTGAAAGGAAAACTAAACTTAAACTCTAGATGAAAAACATTACTTCAATCCTTCAATTGAGCAGAGTGAAGTCACAGCCCCTCCAGCCAGAGGCGGGAATTGGGAAAGACAGAAGATGCTTTTTGAAAAGTCAACTAAGAGAGTCTAAAGGATTAGCTCATTCAGAATAGGCATCATGTGCTATAAAAATACAGAATAGTATCATAGGATCATGAATTTGAAATTAGAAGGAATTTTTTTATTTCATCTGGTATAATCACCACATTTTACAGATGAAGTTGAGATCTAGAGAGATTAAGTAGCCAAGTTCTCACAGTTTTTTTTTGTATTATGATGTTGATGCTTAATGTCATCACGTTTTGCACATTTTAATACCATTTTCTATGTAGTTTCTGGTTCATAATTTTCATGCTAATAAACTATAACTACCTACAACTATCAAATTTACCCTTTGGATGATATTCATATTTAATTCTTTGGAAACTGTTATATATTCTATGCTTCACAGTCATCTAATATTATTGATCTCAAAGAAATGGAGTTGTTTCATGGACTATTTAATGTTATTAAAATACAATGCAACTTTATTTTCCAAATATAATTCAATTTGCTCACCTACTCCTGTTCATCTTCAATATATGAGGTACAACAAAAGCCACAAAAAATAAAATCCTCAATTAGAGCTACCCAAAAGGCTGGACCACCAACTGCATGTGCTTCAGTGGGGATTCTTTTGCATATGGGTTGGAATAGGAGTCATTTCAAATTTTTAATTTTTGTGATTTTATAATTTTCTTGCCTCTGGCTTCATAAATGGCCAATTTCTGCCAAGGATTCGTGAATCAAAGAAGCATTTATTGAGTATTTACTATGTACAAAGAAGCACTTTGCTAAGTTCTGGGGATACAAAAAGAAAAGTAAGATAGACCATACTCTCAAAAAGTGTGGATTCAAATAGGAGAGGTGACACATGGAAGGTTTCTACTATAAGTGATATGATAAAGTATCAAGGTTGGGTTAGAGGGAAAAACAAATGTTTTTACTTCTTTTAAAAATATCATTTCAACTGATAAAACAATACCAATTTCTCATGAGAAACCATTTTAAGTGTCTAGGATTTTGGAGGCTAGCCCTTTCTTTTCTAGGTCTTTAATAATTATGGCTTTATCAGCCACAGAAGTAATCACCAGGCATTTCCAAGAGTACATGTACTAATGTATCAAGTTCATGAGTCATCCATCCAACTGCATGTCTTAGCCTGCAAAATAGGAATTCTTTATTCATTTGTTTTATTTCCTTTATCATTTGAATTATTTTAAATGTTTATGTACCTCATTGAGGAGGCTCTGAAACATTCTATAGTTGATTCAATCAATACATTATCATCCACAAACAAATGTCTCAGGGAATATCCATTCCACTTGGATCATATGATAGGACATCCTTCATGATAGAGTCTAGCATCTTCATCTAGATTGCATCTCTCTGTATTATACTTCACTTGATATTTAAAATCAGGAGCATGGTTAAATAAAAATATCTCTATTGTCACATCATTCAAATAATCTTGAATCATTTTAATATGTCGATTTCAGACACCTTGTTAGAGAAGGACCTCCTTTGTGATAGCATCTTTCTCTATCAAATCACATGTTTTTTCTTTCTAAAGTTAACTAAAAATTAAACACAAAGGATTTAGTACTCTCTACAAATATACCATGCTAGAACATAGCATGTGAAAAGACTGCCTATCATCTTCTCATACCTTTATTGAGGATGTCTCTAGGCAAAAGTAGATTATTCTTAAACAGATTTTGTAGAGGTGGGGAAGTAGGCTTTTATATGTATTTTTACTTTTTTCTAATATTTTTATAGTAATAATAGCTGGGATTTCCTAATAACTTGTCATTCTCCATTTTTAACAGTTAACTTAAAAATTTATGCCTTTATTTTTTTCACATCATGAATTTTTTCTGTGTATACTTACTTTTTTTCAATTATATTGCCTGTCTTGTGAATGTGTCTGGGCGTATGCTGTTTTAAAGTTGTCCTTCAGTACATTATGAACTGTGATATTGAGTCAAATTGTAGTGACTCCACTGTAATTGATAGAATACTCAGTTTTTGTAATCTTGAGAGACTTTCCTCCCATTTCCATTTGTTTGTTGTCATCCCAAGTTAATCTTTTAATGCTCTTGGAATCACATTACATAATAAGGTCTTTCACTAAGCTGTTTAGAAAAATTGTTTTCCTTCTAAAACTTCTAGGTGCTTTTTGACATGATACTGCTCATAATGTTACAATACTTTCCTTTTGAACTTGAGCAAGTTATATTTTAAAACAGTATTGTTTTTAGTTTCCATTTTTCTTGGTGATACCTATAAGGTCAAATTTTGGGAAGACTTTTAAATTCACACTGTCACCTACATTTTGGTGTGTTTCTAAATAGACATCAGAAGTCATGAGATTTATTGGTGACCTCTCTTTTGAACTTGTCTCCTATGAATGTTGGGGTACTTTTGCTGATTTTTTTTTTCTGTTAGAGATAAACTATAACTGCAGTCTAGCTTGAGAGATTATTAGCTTTCTCTCTCACCTTTCCTCTTCAATTTGATGACCTTTTGAATAAATTTGCAAGTTTCCAGAAAAATGTATTCTTATTAATCCAGTTTAGATTCACTTCATCCCTGACCAGAAAACTGTTATTTGTATATTTTAAATATCTTCTCCTCTATAAACATTTCTCAAGTAAGTTAGTTAGTTCTTCTTAAGGCTCTTATTCCTAGTTCATCTTTCAGATCTTCCTCCTAAAAACTTGCATATTATTTATTTAGAGAGAAAATTCTCTAATAGAATGTGAGCTCCTTAAGGTAAAGAGGTAAAGACTAGTTTTGTTTTGTTTTATTCCTCCCTGAGTTCATGCTCAGTGTCTTGCTCAAAGTACAAATCTCTGTGGTCAAAGTGAATTTAATTTAAGTCAATTCTTTTCTCATTCAAAACATCTCATTCATAGAGCCAGTGTTTTAGGTCAGGCTATTGTTCCCATTCATCCAGGATTAGAATAACTTCCACTTTGCTAGACTTCCTTCCATTTTGCCTTCATTCTTGTCTTAAAATCCCTTGCTCAAATTATCTCATGTAAGTCCTAGAGATATCTTATATACCTCCTTAGAACTCAGTGATGAGTTTCCATTGCCCCCCTTTAAAAAAAAAAAAACTCTTGTCTTTTGTCTTGGTATCACTTCTAAGACAGCAGGGTGGCAAGGGCTAGAAAACTGAGGTTGTCTTGAGACTTGCCCAGGGTAACATAGGGAGGAAGTGTCTGAGTTTAGATTTGAACCCAGGTCCTTCTGATTCCAAGCCTGGCTATCTATCCATTTTGCTACCTAGCTGCCTCTCCATTGGCTTTTAGATGACTTCCATTTTCCTCATCCAACACTTCCCAATATTAATTATGCCTTACATTATTGCTTTATAGTTTTAAAGAATACTTAAACCTATCATATCTTTTGATCCACATAGAATAGATATGACAAGTGTCATTATCCCTGATACACAAATGAAGACACTGAGCATCAGGGAAATAAAATGACATCCAGTATTAAACAACCAAGGACTAAAATCTAATCACCTTACTGTAAGTAGATGGCTCTATTTGCCACCTTAAAATAGTTTATTTTCTATTATTCTATTCACCTACTTCTCAAAATTAAGAATATCCAAAATAAGAGACATTATCTTTTCCTCTAAATCCAGCACTTCTCCCTATATTCCAATAACTCTTGAGACCTTTATCATCCTCTCATTCCTCTTAAGGACAGAATCAGCATTGTCTCTTTCTAATCCCTTTAACTAATTAATCTCCCTTATTCCTTTATCCTGTCATATCAGATTAGTTTGTCAATCTTATTGATTCTGCCTCCATATTAACTCTTAGATCCACTCCTTTCTCTTTTTAGGCCATTATCAATAGTCCCATGAATTATTTTAATAATGTCCTTCCTATCTCTTCTCTCACCTCTCTATCTTTCCTCTGGATAGTTACTCAAAAAATCTTCCTAAAAGGCAGGCCAAGCCATCTCCCTTCCATGTTCAAAATCATCCATTTGCTCCCTATTTCTTTTAGGATGAAATACAGAATTCTCCATGAGACATTTCAAATTCTCAACACTTTGACTTCAACCTTCTTTGCCAGCCTTATTTCATATTACTCCATTTTACTTTCTAAAATTTTCCCCAGTAGATATTTATCTATCCACTGTGTCCTATCCACATTGTTGATAAAACACTTTTCTCACAGCAGTCCTTGGAGATGATTAGGGCATATATTTTTATCCCAGTTTTATAGGTATGAATATTAAAGCTTAGAAAGATAAGAGCATTGTGGATGATTCTTCTGCCATAGGAACAGTAGACATGTTGTAAGGAAGATTGATGATTACATTATGTTCAGCAGAGAGCAATATGATGACATCTCTAGAGACATCAAAAGTCCAGTAGCATTAGAAGTATAAATTGCTCCAGTCGGATGTTTCCTAACTGCAGTTGTCCTATGCTTGTGCCCCTTATTCGTGGATATTCCTGGCCATATATGTTTCATGTCTGTCTGTCTTTTACATTGGATCATTGACAATGTGTGTCTTTCCTATATTTTCCTTCTCATCCTGGTGCAATGGCAACCTATAGGTAGGATAGTCTGTACCCAGTGTATGTGGGGAGTCTTTCCTTGTCACTTAATTTATTATGTTACTTAATAAAGTATCATTTGCATTGAACTGTGTCTTTGGTATTGTTAAGAAAAAAATTAATGGGAGTCAACTAAGTGGCTAAGTGGACAGAAAGAAAGGTCTGGAGATAAAAGATCTTGGGTTCAAATATGGCCTCACGCACTTCTTGCTGTATGACCCTATGCAAGTCATTTAATCCCCACTGCCTAGTCCTTATTACTCTTCTCCCTTGGAAGCAACACTTAGTGTTGATTCTAAGACAGAAAGTAAAGGATTAAAAATTAAAAAAGGAAAAGAATGGTGACAGTTGATAAGTTATGGCTTTAAGTTTTATGAAGACCTCATTTATAACTGGGGATTAGGGTAGAGGCTTGTGTTATACTTGTACACCAAATCTCATCAATGTGGTCATTGCCCATACCAGTACAAATTACAATCTGTGTAGATGTTTTCAACCTATGTGATTTTTGTCTATGTCTTCCCATAAATCCTTCTTGGTGGAGCAGCTGATATTCCACAATAAAAGCCTTTCTCTGTTTTATATTTTAAGTTTCCAGATGTTCATATAGCACTTAACTTATCCGTTGCTATATCCCATGCAGTACATACCCAGTCTATCTTCATTTCTTAGATGATAAATTATAGATTTAAATCTGAAATCAAACATGAGGAACATTTTGTCCAATACCCCCATTTCATATTTCACTGAAGAAAATCATATTTGAAGATGTTAAGTGATTTGCTCATCATGGTCATGTAGGCTGAAAGTGATAATCCTGAGATTTGAACGTATGTCCTCTTATGTCAAATATGGAATTCTCATGAAACATTCCCTTCTCTGGCATGAAACATGCCACTTCTCTGCAAATCATTGTTAAGATTCTCCAGCTGACTAATTTGCAATTTTTGTCTCTTTTTATCATGACACCTCATGAAGCAGCACTTTTACTTAAGTGAAGATATTGTGAAGAATTGCACAGAAATAATAGCCTAGTGTCCTACATCAAGAGCTGGATGATGGGGTGGGGACACGGAGAGATGAGGAAGGGTATGGGGCAGAAACAAAAATAAATGTCATAGTTATTTAACCAGTATTACAATGTCTTTCTATTTAGTTACTAATTGGATTGATCTATAGCTAAGCAGGATACATGTTAGCAATGACTGCAGTATTACTTTCTCTGCCCTTTCCCAATGCTTCGTTTGGAACATTTACAAAGACATTGCAGGGCACACAATTTCCCTATGTTAATGTCATGCATACATTCACATGGTTTGAGTCTTAAAATAATTCAGAAAGTTTTTTAGCTTTGTGAAATGTCATCCAACACACCAAGAAGTTTGAAAAAATTCAAGATTGTGCAATCCTTGAAAACATCTGTGATTCCTCATGTCTCTCTTATGTGGTTGTACTAGATTTCCTATTTGGGGAAACTGGTTCTGTGAAGAAGTAGGATATTAGAACATGACTGTTAGATTATTTAGAATGGTTCATTACTTCTGCCTTGTTCACCAGGGAGCTGGAAATTTCAGCAATAACACAAACATACAACTGATATGTTATCCTACACCTGAATTCAAATAGTAGACTCTTAATTTCACCAGGTACTTGTGGGTATTCAGTGACTGCATTGCTCATATAGCCAGGAAAACTAGTTGGTCTCTAATGCACACTACAACGTCCCCCATGGTCTCATTCTGCTCCTCTGCCATGTGGTATAACACATTGAGCTAATCACATTTAAAACATCTGAAAAGAAGGGCAAAATAAAGGCAATGACATGTGTTTCTAGGCAGTTTAGTCTAGAATATAGATTTTATCCTTATTCTAGCAGAAAATACATTCAATGGGAATTGACGGCCCATTAGGACAAAACTAACTCTTCAAATAGCTAAAGAGAAACTCAGTACTAAAATTTCAATTGCAAGTCCTACCTGGAACCTTTCCAAAAGCCTTGGGAATTTTCTGACCAAAAGTAAAATGCAGAATGAAATAAAGAACAGTACTGAACAATGATAGACTGTAAGTTCCTTCAGAGATGATTATTTTTAAAAAATTTATATTTCTGGTACCTAACTCTATGAACTTCAGATTACTCCACCCTACTTAGTCTAACAAAACAGGAATATCTACATCCCTACTTAAGGATTAAGTATTTAGGAGATTGGCCTATGACAGACATGTGCTAGCAAATGACAAATCAGAAACAATTAACAGACACCTGGGCTGTCCTAAGTCAAGCTTAAGCTACCATTGGTACATGTGAGATACAGGAAAATGATGTAAAACCATCTATATATTTCGTGTCACTTCCTCTCTCCAGGCTCTTTCTGCGGAGAAGTGGCTCTGGCGGTAGCTTGCTGAGCATTTTAGCATCTTGGCATGGCAACAGCTATTGTCTGGGTTTGGTGGTGAGTTTTCCTTGATCTTATACTGGGAGAAGCTTAGTAGCCTAGTTCAGGCGAGGCATCTTCACTGAGCTCTCTTGGAGTTTAGGCTGATTCTTTTCTCCTTTACCTTCCAAACACTATCCTCTTAAGAAAGCCTCTAATCTTCTTCAAAGACCTCATGTTGGAGGTCTTTGAACTCCCCCTGGCAAAAGCCAGGCAGGGGAAATTATATACCCTCTCTCTGTGTCTTCTTAATTCCTTCTCTCTGTATTAATTAAAATCACCATAAATTTCCAAACTGACTTGGGTATTTTATTTGGTATTTTCTCTGGCGACCAAATTAATTTAGATTAAGTCACAACCCTAAAATTACCCTTACAACTTGTAATAGGCGTTTATTGATGCTTTTTATATAGTGTACTGTCTTATGCAGTGTGGTATGGTGACATGTTGTATTATATTGTATTTTATTCTGTTGTGGCATGCTATATCAGAATAATGGAGACTGATAGATGATATAAACACAAATCACTGCAGTATGCAATTAATAAGCACTGAGCATAGTTGTCATGGAGAAATTAAACTTTGTGTCAATACATCTGTACTATCTACCTCACCAAATTATTGTGAAGAAAAAAAATTAGAATTTAAAAGTGCTACATTAGGGTCAGCTTGGTGACTCAGTGAATAAAGGCCCAGGCCTGGGAATGGGTAATCCTGAGTTCAAATCTGGTCTCAAACACTTGCTAGCTCTCTGTGACCTTGGGCAAGTCATTTAACCCCCATTGCCTAGCCTTTATCCCCTTCTGCCTCAGAACCAATAGGGTTGTATTGATTCTAAGATATAAAAAAAGATTTAAAAAATTAATACACACAGTCAATAGGCATTGATTGTCTACAGCTGTTGGTATATACAGACTGAGAATTCCCTAATTTCCAGATAGTCAGATTCCTCATTAAAAGACAGCAGTACTAGCTGATGGCTTTTCTAATGATCACATCACCATCTGTTTGTATTGTGACCTCTTGTCTCCTGAGAATGCCTAGAATGTGACTGTTCATATGTATGGAAAAACAGTTTTTCCTCAGAGGACTTTGCTTCTTTTTAATATTCTTTTATGAGACATGGAAATCCATGAATTCAGAAAATACTGGAAATATTAGATAATCAAAACATCCAGTTAGACAGGGAATTGGAGTTGATAACTTGGATTCAAATTCTGTCTCTGTAAGTCAATGGTACAACTATCAAGTTGGGAATGGCTTGATTCTTTTGTACAATTGACTCCTGAATAAATATTTTCTTCACTTGGAAATGGCTCTACACAGTTGCAGTCAGACAATATCAAAAAGAACTTCGAGTGTTGTCAGTCCATAAAGTAATAGGCAATTTATATTCTACTTAGTGTACTATGCAATAATCAATCATAAATAACACTTTCTGTGTCTCATAAAAAGTAATGACTAATATATTAAAATAAAGAAAACAATAAAAAACAAACTCTGTCTCTGACATTTGTCATTTATGTGACTCTAACACACCATGACGAAGTCACATTCATGTCTCCAAACTAATTTCATCTGTAAAATGGGGATGATAATTACTGTAGTAACTATGTCACAAACATGTCTTGAAGTCTAATTGAGATACTGTAGGTTGCTGTTTTATAAATAATAAATACAAATGTCCTTGATAATTTTCAATTATATTACATAATTCAATTGAATAATGACTATTTTAAAGCTTCAAAAGATTTAAAACAAGTATTTAGCTGTTATATCTATAATATTCATTGGGGACTAGATGCTTATATCTTTAATAACTAGAAATACTCATGATGTGTGTATGTGTTTCTAGTGTACTTGACTTTGATGTAGGAAGACCTTGATTCATATCCCACCTCAGATACTACTGGTGTCACTCAGTCACTTAACTACTTCATGACACAGTTTCCCCATTTGTAAAATGAGGGGTTTGGTTGCATGATTCTAAGGGCCGTTCTGCCTCTAAATTTATGATCCTATGTTTCAAGAAACTTCATAAAATTATAAATTCTAGACAACTTATAAAAGCACAGATACAAACCAAAACAATACAAAACAAAACAAATATATTACACACTTGCTTGTTTTTATAAAAGGAATGCAGATTTTTCTCATATTCCCCAGGTTCTTTCAAATCAACTTAAACATATGCTACTTTCAAAGTGATTCTAAATAACAAAGTTATCTTTAGCTTTTACTGTCTAGAAATCTGGCTATAATATCCACATTCTGGAAGCCTCTAGCAAAGAATATTAGCATCACTAAAGAATCAAATAGTAAAAACTCAAATTTATACAGTACCATAAGACTTGTATGAGGCTTCATGATGTCATGGATTGAGAACTGCTCTTTAAGCCAGGAAAATTAGGTTCAAATCCTGCCTCTTATATATACTGGTTGTGGGTCCAAAGCTAATTACAATCATTCTGTGGCCAAGGCAATTTACTTAGAGGCAATTTCTAATACCTAAGAAATCGCATTTAAATATATTTTTCTCATATCAGGTAGGTAGGGCACATATTTTTATCCCAATTTTATAGATGTTAAGCATAGAGGCATGAGGAGATTGCCCAGGACTTTAATACAGTCAGAGCCTGGGCTCGAATTCAGGCCCTGTTGCCCTATTACCCAAGTTCAGTGATGTCACATTTAGATACAAAACAGATCATTAGGGCTACTTATTGACTTTACATACTAAATACATACATACATACATACATACATATATATATATACATATATATATATCCCAATATTTGCCAGTTACGTTTTGATCTGTTTCAGCTATACCTGAGAGTTTTTTGGCCCACAAGTCTGGCACCTTTCTCCAAACAAAAAATAATTTTAGTATAACTTTTCATCCTATAGCTAAAGAAAAGTGTTTTCATTTAGAGGAAAAGTTGATGAGTAGGGAAGGGAGAAATTGAGACCCATAATATAATCCATGAAATTAAATCATCCTGGTGCAGAAACTTCAATAACCTTTGTAGATACACAACTGATTGTTTTGAAGAACTGTCTGGGTCAGTGTAAAATTAAATTACTTGTCAGATTCACATAGCCAGAGATAGATCTGGAACCCAAGACTTCCTGACATGGAAGTGTTATGCAGTGTCAGCATTTTCCATAGACTCTTGATAACTGAAAATATCAGCTGTATTTTTTTTCAGATTGTGTTTAAAGTAATATACAATTAAGAAATTTTGAGCATCCTTCCAATGTTATTCTAGAAGAATTTTTTTAAAACAAAAATTGGCCAGTGTAAAAGCTGTCTGCAACATGGGGAATAGTGAAAGATTATTTGTCATGGGTCATATCTGTTGGGACTGCCCTTGCTAAAGAATGGAATCTTGTGAAGACTCAAATCTAGGTCCTTCTCAAGGAACCCATTTATGAATGGTCTTGGGGAAATAAGTGCAAAGACAAGCATCTTGGGGAGAAGGTTATTTTAAACTGAAATATTTAGCAATTCTAGACCAACATAGGAGCAATGGATGTACAGGGGGGAAAAAGATTCAGATGAAGTTAAGGTTGTTTCAGTACTTGAGAGTGCATAATGAGTTGTTGACTTTCTAAGACCATTTTGTCAACAGGCTTTCTCCCTACTTCCCCCAACAGGTACCTATGGAAAGGAATAAAGCATACAAGAACTATTTGCAAGTTCTGACATGTCATCCTCAGTTCCCTGCTCACCGATCCTTAGTTGTTCTAGGTGGCTATCCTCTCTGGTATGATTTGAGAGTTGCTAGAGAAGAGTGACAAGAATGTTAAAAAGCATGGATAGCTTAGACTGGTGTGATAAGACAGTATTTGAAGAGATATCTCATAAAAGACTGATTTGATTTATTTTTTATTTATTTTGTTTGCCCCTACAGAGTCAAAATAGGAAAAATAAGTAGAGCCTGCAAAAAAGACAGATTGGGGGTTTATATAAAGAAAAATGTGCTAATAATTAGGATCATTGAAAAGTGGAGATAATGTGCACACTATGTCTTGATAGCATACAAATAACAAGTAGATTATTTAATTTTGGGGGGTATCAATTTAGATTTGCCTCTGAAGTAATAGGATCATTACTTCTTAGACCTTTGGATACATTTTCATTTAACTTGCCTTTCATAACTAACAAAACTAAGACCTAGAAGGTAGGGAAGGGAACAAATATTTATTAAATTATTGTTATAAGCTCTTTACTAAGCACTTTACAAATATGGTCTATTTCATTCTCACAACTCTGGGAAATGAAAGTCATTATTATTCTCATAATATAAAGATTACATCCTAGTGGCCAGAGAGGTTAAATTATTCACCCAGGTCACATAGGAATATCTAGAACTTAACCCAGGTCCTTTAATTTCAAAACCAGTGATGTCATGTATCTACTCCACCTCCATTGCCTCTTATGTCTAAATCTGGCATTGTTTGATCATCATAGCATGTACTTAATTAGTATCCTATTATAGAAATGACAAGATAAAAAACTGATCCCAAGAGATGCATAGTTAATTAATTATTATATTATATTTTTATTTATTTTGTTCAACACTTCCCAATTACTTTTTAGCTTGTTTCAGCTGTAACTAGTTTTTTGCCCATAAGTTTGACACTTTTCTCCATCCATAAAAGAATGTTTTGTATAGCTTTTTACTCAATATCTAAAGAATAACATTTTTGAGGGGAAGAGTAGTCAAACTCAATTGTTTCTTATTAATAAATTATTATAAGGAGATGGTTTTTTGGGGGGCTGTTTTTAGTAATTCTCCCTGGACAGGACTCAATTCTTAAAATTTTTAAAGTCATGCCCTTTCTTCTTCCCAAACTCCATAACCAAAGGTCCTGTTATATGAAATTCAAATATTAACAATTATTTTCTTCAGGCCCTGCCTAAACTTTGAACTCTTCTCTAAGATGTCCTTCCTAAAGTCTTCTAAACCAAAATATTATTAGTGATTAGATGATAGATAAAAGAGAGCTGCAAAGGATATAGCACCTAAACATCCATATATTCACTGGAAAGGGGGAAAAGAGTAAAGAATGGGAAGCTTGGGACTTCTCCATAGGCAAACTATGCCTACTTAATAATTTGCTATCTGACCCATGCTGAACCAAAATACCATTAAGACTATTTATTTAGATGGCTCTATATAGATAGATAGAGAGCCAGACCTAGAAATGTGAGGAGCTATGTCCAAATCTGGCCTCAGACACTTCCTTCCTATGTGACCCTGGGTAAGTCAGTAACACCCATTTGTGTAGCCTTTACCCCTTTTCTGCTTTGGAACCAATACTTAGTACTGATTCTAAGACAGAAAGTAAGAGTTTAGGGAAAAAAGAATATTTCCACAACTCCCAAAATAAACAAACAAAAACTCGAAAGAACCCTAGATTTCCTTCTAATTATTTCCTTCTCCTCTAAATTTCTTCTTGAAATATACTCACTATAAGAATAAAAATTAAACTCAATTTGGGCCATTTCCTCTCTGTGACTGCTTGCATTACTTAAAAACATTTTGAGAAAGAGTAAAATAGTGTTTAAGATAGTGGGGAAAGACATTATGAGGGAATCAGTGCAGTTAATAGGTTCAGAGGAAGAATCCTTCACAAGTTGGACAACTCCATTTGAATCTGTAGATAAAAATATTCAGAGCACAGATTTAATGAGGAAAATGAAGAGGCATCTATAAAGCAAACATTTTTCTAAAGGTTTAGAAAGTTAAGTGTTTTTCAAGTAATGGATTATATTTGCTTAATAGTTTGGCCTAAGAACATTTTTTAGTAAAAAGCAGATACTGAATGATCAGTTTCAGTTAATCTTATGCTGAATTGGTTCAGTTTCTAAATGATACTCTTTTTTTTTTTAATAATTTTATTTCCCTAGTATCTAAAAGTGAATGAAGATGGGGAAGTTGAAAAGGTTTCTCTTTCATAGGCAAGAAGGTATAAGAGAAAGGAAGGTATTGAATATGGGAGATGCTTGCATTTGCTTTGATCTTGGCTGAGATAGAACATATAAAACTATGAAAATATGGTTATTCAATGGAGTAGCAATAATAATAATCATCTTCAAGTCCAACCCATTTCCTATATAGAAGAGAAAGGGATTGACAGCAGTTATATAGAGAATGAATTTTATGTACTGTTGTACTATTCTGAATGCTGTGAAAACCTAGTATTAGTCCTGGAGTGTTAACTAATGGGGCTCTGGCAATACCATGTTGACTTAGTTTCTCAAATTGTGTGATGGAACTATTCTATGAGTCTAAGAATGGACAAAGCAAGAAAGCATTATAGGCTTGCTCTATGAGAACACTGTTGTCATCAACTTGACATGGAGGAATGGGAGAGGTTCAACTTTGTATTCTGGTACCATAAAAGGAAAATATGCATTGGAACAAATAAAAACTACGAAGATATCATCTACTTCAATGCTTCTGTGCCCAAATCACCGATTACTATAATAGTTATATAATAAGCGTAGATAAAAGGGACTAAAGACATGAGTATTTCATTATGTGCTAGTACTCTTACAACAAAACTGGTAATAGATCTCCAGTAATACACAAAGGACTTATACTACTCCTTTGATATTTGTACCATCAGTTTCAAGTCATACTTACCATGCATTGTTGAGCAGTTCAAGAATGTGTAAAGAGAACCTCCTGCCCAGAAATCACATACTGGGGTCATGCTACCAGTGTCCTTGCACTGTGTGCACTACATCATGTGAGAGGGCTCCAACATAAGTCACTGGACAGTGAAATGGTACATTGACATGGAAAGAAAAGGTTATATTTCCACAGCTAAAGGAGAAGATTTAAGAAGGGGTTTCAGGAAGTGTAGGCTTTCTATTCTCTTGGATGGCAATAAAAGGACAGTAGCTGAGATAGATAGCCATGTGAAAAAGTGCCCATATGGTGAGATTAGAATAGGGTTAAATCTGCCTCTATCTCTTTGCTCTCTATTTCAAGTAAATATTAATAAACTCTATGGAAATTAAGGACTGGAGTTTTAATTAGCTTGGACAAGGAAATCATCCCAAAATATTTGTTTCCCTATAGCTAAATTAGATTAAATAAATAATCATACTGGGGAACTACTAAATTCTGAAGAGAAAAAGTTGTAGTATCTGTAATCAGTAAGTCAGAAAATCTGTTCCTACAAAAGTGTTGTGCCATTTACAGTGTCTGAAGCTCTACCAAGTATTGAAGATACCAAAGAAAATAAAGACAATAATACCTTCAAAAAGCTCACAATCTAATCAAGAAGACAAGAAAGAAAATGTAAAATAAGCTATGTTAAGGATAAATAGGAAATAAAAGAGAGAAGGCACTGGAATTAAGAGGAGTAAGGAAAAGCTTAATGTAGAAGATAGAATTTTAGTTTTCTGTATTTAAAAATTCAGAAAATGACAATTTGTCCAAGATTCTAGATTCCTTTAATGAGTAATTGAAAGCAAAAATTAAAAGGCCAAGATGGTAGAAATACTCAAAGCAGCCCCAAGAACAAAATAAATAATTCAATAACCAATCAGAAACTTCATTAAAGAGACTTAAAAATTAAAACAATGTGTGGGGATGACAACCAAAGAAGGAATCTGTGATGAGTTTGTTCTGTAAACATTTCCAAAAAATCCAATTCAATGAAAATCCAAGTTGAATCAAATAAGAAACAGAATGCTCCTGTATCATGAATATAAAGAAGGATATCAAGAGAAGTGATTGAAACTCTAACTCCTCTGTAAAACTCAAAATTGGTAAGATGGGGTAAGATACATAATAATTGACTCAAATATTTCACAGTAGCTCAAGATTTCCTAGTAAGGCACTTTAACAACTTCTCTCACAGGAATATCTGATTTCATCTTTCTTAACAGAATTCATTTTTACAAAGGATGAGAAGATCAGTGAGTTGTCCATATACAGACAAATTAAAAATGTTCTTTTTACAAAGCATTCAGACTTTGTGTCATGAGAAAAAACAATTAAGCTCTTAAAAATACTCACTATATTGTCTGAGTTGCAAAAAAAAAAGCATGTAAAACAAGTTAGATACAAAGGAAATTTACCATTGATTTGGTAATTATTGATAAAGCTTCCAGAAAATGCTTTAAATACATATTGCCTTTGTTAATTTTCATAAAGCCTTTGATTCAGTTTTACACTCATAGATTATTCATGTACTACAAATATATTCAACAGATTCATATACAATGAGAAAATTAGAGTAAATGAAGTCCACATTGAACATTATTCTCTAGTTAAAGCATGTCGCCAATATGTTAATGTCAAGAACAATTCACATAAAATGTAGTATTTTTCAGAGAGATAGTTTAAACCCATTAAGATAAGGCTTCAAACAATTATCATTATTCCTAAATAGAATTTAATATGATTTCCAAAGTAATTGAGTATTATTATGATTTCCAAATTAATATGATTTCCAAAGTAATTGAGTCATCTATCATATGCCATTTATACTTGTATGCATCAAGATTTATAGCTCAAAGAATAACAAATCAAACTTCTTCATCAATCAATAATAAACATTTATAAAATGCCTACTATAATCCATAAAAATGCAAAGAATGCCATTTCATCTTGTGGGCATTTTGTCCCAGCCATCAGAATGTACTTTCGACCAGATAAATGCAAAATGCATAAGTTATATCAAGAAAGGATGTTAATTGAAGATTTGAGTTTGAACCTGAAGGTCAAAGATCACATTTAACCAGTAGATTAAGGTAATATCCACAAATATATTAGTCCTCTCTAATTGAGATACAGAGAACATAAAAATACTACAGAGAAAATTATAATTGGATTCTGAAGACAAAGTTAACTGGTAAGAAAATATGTAAAGTCATTAAACAATACTGTTTAAAGCAATAACTATTACTGGCAATTAATACCCAAATTATAAAATGAACCATATAAGATTTATAAAACACTCTAAAAGAAGCCTGCACATTATTTACAAAACATTGGAGCCATTATCATCATCATTGTCATCATCATAATGCAGTGATAGAAAGATGAAGAATTACTTATGAAAAATGAAGAAGAGGATCAATACAACAATTCTAGCACCAAAAAAAGAAAACTGTTAAAAAGATACTGTAACAACAATAATGACAACTATGATCAACAAAGTAAAGATACAAGGCAACTCCAATGGACTCATGACAAAAATGGATACCAACTGCCTATAGAAGAAAAAGAATGAGTATGAATGTAAATTGAAATATACCATTCTCTACTTTATTTCCTCCATGAATTTTTCTTTGATGGAAGCAAAATGTCTTTTGCAAACATGGAAATATGTATTATCTGATAATGTATGTAGAATATATATGCCTTCTTGGGAAGAGGACTATGAGGGAGAGAAAGAATATAGATTTGAAAATGTCAGAAAATGAGTTTTAAAATTATATTGACATGTAATAAAAGAGATAATTTTAAAATGAATAGATATTACATCATTCAGCAAAAATAGCTACTGATAGGAATGCCATTAGAACTCAATTGAAAATGACTTATTTACCAATGGAACCTATGAAACAAATAAAATCCAGAAGAGAAATGCAAAAGCCCTATAATCCAAGTCTTCTGATTCCAAGCACTTCTATTTTCTTCAATAATACCATACCACAGGGTGGCCTTTATCATGAACCATGGAGATGTCATATAGACTAAGACTCATTATTGCATAAAATGTAGCACCATGTTAAAATATGCATTTTATCTCATTTTAATATGGAGAAAATTTAATCTTTGACTACTACTCTAACCATTTCATTGTATGAGAGAGCAAACTGAAACTAACATTAAATGACTCAAGTTGAGTGACCAATGAGGACCATACAATGTCTTCAATGAGATAATATTTATTATTGGTGAGATTTATTCCTAATACTGTATCATTTTTATTTCTCAATAATACTCTGACTGTGTTAATTTCTAATAGGGTTGTGTACTGTTTTCTTTAAGCCTTTTCCCACATTTCTTTATCCTGTCAATCTGAAGAATGCTATCACATTTCTTGCCCCAGGGCAGCTTCTAAAACTGGGATAATTATGATTGATACTATAAGCTCCATTTTGTCCAGTAAACAAAAACTAATTCAGGCCAATATGTCTTGGGGGCAGCATAGCAACATGCTTGAGTCTCACTTTGGGATGGTCAGGGGAAAGTCCTAATCAAACATAACCTGATTTCTTCCTCTAGATCAACAAATATATTGCATTTCTATGATCAGGCATTTGATTTTCCACATCTTCACAAGATATTATGAAAAGGATGGGAAACATTAGCCAACTTCCTCATTAGGTATTCACTAATTAGAGGTATCTTGGACAGGACTTAATAATGAGCTTATGAAAGTGTATTTAATGACTCAAGATGCTGAATAAATTTGTCTTTGATAAGTAAGAAAGATTGCTGATCAATTAACTTATTTGTTATTTGTAACCTGATCAATAAGATGATTTTTCTTACCTGGAAGTCATTTGCTGAGAATTCTTAGTCATCACACTATAAAGATATTAAATCATATTCACAGGATTAGAATTTGTCTTTTCTCTCTAGCTATTTTTTTGTATTATAGCATGTGTCTAGCACAAAGTCATGTACATAGTATATACATAAATGTTAAACTTTTCCAAAATTCTAATTGATGTGAGAATTCTGAGAGGCGTATGTTATTTGACATAGGAACAAGGGTACTATACTATAAAGTAAGAAATCTGTGTTTTTACTGCCACTTCTCCCTCTCCATCCCAAATTTTAGCATGTAACTTTGTAAAAGGCAATAAAATCCTTTGGGCTGAATCAGTTAATCTTTTGAGGTCTCTTTGAATTCTTAAATCTGTGATCCTATTTCAAGTATAATTTTACCTCAGTTGGCAATTAATGTTGATTTATTTTCAATTCATCTGAAGATTAATCAAGTGTCTCTTATATGCAGTGCACTGGGTTAAAATGATTGAGATAAAGAGATGAAAACATATAATCTCTGCTATTAAGGAATGTATCATCTAGAAGGTAATACAATCCATGGGATGGTAATACAAATAATAATGATACATTTAATATGACACTTAAGTGGTTATGAAATGTGGTTGAAAACTGTAATACAAGTTTGATTGTGGAATTTCATAGAAAAGTGGACTGGGAGATTAATGGAAAGAAATATCATAAGGGGGATTGACATAGGAATGAACATTTAACACATCCTGTTCTTGGTTTTATAATTTGTTTCAAGGAATAGAAGGTTAGGGGGGAAAAAACCTTTCAATTGATGGACCTTAGTCTCTGACATTGTTCCCAGAAGGAATCTGTGCATGTGTGTTTGGGATTTAAATTACCATTAGTTCTATAAATTTGATTTTTTCTCATTAGGTTTCTATTCTCTTCTGCAGACCTGATTCATTAAAAAAAATAGTGTTTATATAGGTTTTTAAGGGCATTTATATGACCTGGACATTATCTTCACATTAATAAGAGAAGCTACCAAAGCATCTATGTTCTTAAGCTTGAAACAAGTATGACCAATTTCTTCCCTCTAAGCTAAAAAAGGCTACTCAACATAAAATATTCTTTATAAATATATATGTAATGTATATAATTATATAAAGTTATATAATTATATATAATTTTTAATTGATCAGTGGATTGAGAGCCAGACCAAGTTCAAATCTAGCCTAAGACACTTCGTAGCTCTATGACCCTGGGCAAATCACTTAACCCTCATTGCTTAGTCCTTACTGTTCTCCTGCCTTGGAAATAATACATAGTATTGATTCTAATGTAAAGGTAAGGTTTTAAAATATATATATATATTTTTTTCCCCCAAAAGAAAATCCCTATGAGTCTGCTAAGTATTGTCAGAATTGTCTTAGGGACTTTTAAGCAAGATTGTTCAATATAAATAGATAAACTCTGGTATTCTTATACTTTTATGACTTTCTTTGCTTCCCAAAGGAAGTACAGTATGGCCCCTCTTACCTCTATAGTTTTCAGTTGCCATCAGGAAGCCCAATGCACCAGAGGTCTACCTTCCTGTAAAGTGCTGGAAGTCTACTTGCTGCAGTGGTGAGCCTCTGGTAGTAGTCTCTTCTGTTTGTACTTTTCTCTAAGACTAGAAAAATACTTCAGTTAGGGAGGATTTTGTGAGGAATCCATGAAGAAAGCAAGGTGACCAGGAAGAGTGTATTAAATCCATGTATTAAATTTAATTCTAGTATTGCTAATTGCATAGTATTTGCATGGGAAAGTGTCCTGCTTTAGGGTAATGATTTTGTAACTACTGTCCTTACCGTACTTGCTTAGAAAATATCCTTTCTAAAGGAAACTATGTCTGGTAGATAAAAACTGAAGACACTTGACTGTATATTTATTCTTTGAGCCCCCTAGGGAGTAGAAGTGATCAATTCTAGGTACTAGTCCAACAATGCCAGTTGGAATTGGGAAAACATTCTATAAGGTTCTATTATGTAACATTTAAAGCTTCATTTTTGCAAAACATAAAAATAATTTAGTTGTTTTCCTTAAAATTATATTAGATGAACTTTATTATTAAAGCTCATTAAGGACTTTAAAGTGCCAGTTACAAAACAATTCACATTTCCATTATAAGTCTCCATATGACAATGTACTACTTAGCAAAGATAAAGTTTAATTTATTCTGCATGCTGTTACTATACATTGATATCTTTTATTTTGCCCAACACAAGTTAAATAATGATGAAGAAAATTCATAACCCATTAGACAGGATTAATTCAGAAAAATCCTTATGAAGTCAAATTTAACCATATTTACATAAATACATACCCACGCACTTGCTGAAATGGAGAATAAGATGAAAGAAAAATACTTTGGCAGAAAAAAAATGATGAAACAGTCTGGTCACAACCCACTTCAATAATCAGTGTGTGCTTTTACCCCCCCAGAAGGTAAAACCAAATTCTGACCTATAGATTGTGACCCTGAACCTTTCTTGATATTTTTTTCTAATTCAAAGATGTGTAAAACTATTCCATTAATTTTTTGAGATGCATATAACCAAGAGTCTGCTTGCCCCTCAGCATTCTAGATTTTGATCATTCATTCTTTGTTGTCTGTTCAAGTCTTTCAGAGGACTTATGTTCATAAACATTTTCCATTTAAAAAAATTGTAGTATCTGATCACACAGGGGCCTAGCATATTGCATTAAAGAGCTTATCAGATGTGCCTGTAATAAAAACCACCTTTGTTCCTCCATCATGTCAAGAACCAAACCACTTCAAAGGCTTTTCTAGAGTTTCAGTTTAATTGGCATGACCCCCATAGGATCACTAGGAACCACACTATAACTGACCATTTGGGTCCAGGGGAGGTATCTTTTAGTTTAATTGTTTCATCTGATCTTTTAGATTTTAGTTGAATTGGAGATGAAGACTTCATAGATTGCTCACTGAAATTTTTAATCTCACTCATGCTGGTATGGTAAATACAAAAGTTTCCACCATGTACAGCACATATGGTTACGTAAATGTCATATATATTTCCACATGTTAACTTGTTTGTGATATCTCTAGTGATCAGACCCTTGAGTTATGGAGGCCACGAGGCAGCAGAAAGTAAGTTCTGTGAGGGAAATGACAGGTTCAGTTTGAACTCTTTATTTCCAGCACCAAGCAGAGTTCTTGAGGCATAGGTGTTAAGTCAGTGCTTGTCAATTGATTCATTGGGAATAAGATGATGAATATGATTAATTGTACTACTTTTATAGGAATAAGGGTGGGAGGTTCTCCTTTTTCTCAGAAGCAGCTTCACTTATTAAATAAAGAATCTTTTTAGTGAATTCTGACTGCTCTGTTAATGCTTTTTAGCTGTATTGACATTTTTGACAGCTTTTAGATTTTGATTCAAGTGCTGGGCTCTGACATCTCCTGCTATTCCTGGACAGCTTTTTGGTAAAATTTAATGTGTTTGGTTTAAGGATTTTCTGTCATTCTTTATGTTTTAGTGAAACTCCTATTATAATCTCTCTGTAATATCAATTATTATTATTATTATCTTAAACAGTATATTTCATAAGGACACATCAAAATGATTTATAAAATTAATAATAGAAAATGTAATAGTTACATTGCTCAGGAATTAATAATAAATGTGCAATAAATAATGTAGTTGGGAAAGTGCAGAACAGTTGGTGAGCAGCAGAGAGAAAAGCAAGTGAAAAACAAAGGGAAAAGATGCTGTCAGGAAAGAGATCTTAAATTCATTTTGGTATTCTATATGTATCTTGGACAGTAGCATTCACAACAGTGCCCTGTTGGACTGGACTAGTTGATCTTAAGGTATTTCTCAACTCTAAAAGTCTATGGTTCTAGTATTCTATTGAGAATTATTTTTCAAGAGAAATCTCTAGGGGGCAGTTGGGTGGCTCAGTAGACTGAAAGCCAGGCCTAGAGAAGGAAGATCCTGGGTCCAAATCTGTCCTCAGACCTTTCCTAAATGTGTGATCCTAGACAAGTCACTTAACCCCCATTGTCTAACTTGTGGCACTCTTCTACCTTAGAACCAATGTATTCTAAGATGGAAGATAAGGATATAAAAATTAAAATTTAATTTAATTTAAAATATGATACATCTTCAGCACAAGAATTCATGGAAAATTCTAAAACCCAACCTCTTTACACAAGGTACTTAAGAGGATATTAGATTTAAAGATGAAAAGTAACTTAGAGGCCAATAATTGAGTCCAACTTCCTTCTTTATAGATGAGGAAATTAAGACTGAAAGAAATTAAGTGACTTGCCCATGGTCTCATTTGTGATAAGTGGTAGTCAGGATTTAATTTGATATCCTCTTACTCCAGATCTAATGGTTTATCACTGTATAATTAATAAATGAGGAAGGAAGGAAGGAAGGAAGGAAGGAAGGAAGGAAGGAAGGAAGGAAGGAAGGAAGGAAGGAAGGAAGGAAGGAAGGAAGGAAGGAAGGAAGGATGAAAGGAAGGAAGGAAGGAAGGAAGGAAGGAAGGAAGGAAGGAAGGAAGGAAGGAAGGAAGGAAGGAAGGAAGAAAGGAAGGAAGGAAGGAAGGAAGGAAGGAAGGAAGGAAATTACATTATCACAATTTTTGCAGTAGTTCAAACTATAACTAGTAACTAGAAATTTTTGTGCCTGAAACAGGGGGAAAGTGGTAAAAAGGTATTCATATAGAATCTGCTATGCAAGGCACTGTGCTAAGCTTATGGCAAATGTTATCTAATTTGATCCTTACAATAACTTTGCAAGGTAGATGCTAATAATAATCTTATAGTTGATGACTCTGAGGTAAACAATAAATTGCCCAGGTTTACCCAGCTGGTAAGTAAATTAGGTTGAGTTTGAACTCAGACCTTCCTGATTCTAGGGCCTCCCATAAGAGACAGAAGAAAGGAGACACTCATGTAGGATAGGTAGAGAGAAAAAATGCCACTATAACTTCTATATTGATGATGTTTTTACTAGACAGATATTTGTATTTTATTTATTGTCTATTATTTATTGAACTGATGATTAACTGAACACACAGGTACAGGTTTTTTTTTTTTAATCAGATTAAACAAATAGTCAATAATCAAATTCAATTTAAAATCTAAAGGGACAAATATGAATCTGTCATAAATCATAAATTTATATAATCATAACTCATAAGAAATCATCATAGAACACAGGATAGAAATTAATAAAAAATTGTCAATATAACCTCAAAAATAAATTCTGTAAAATATTTTAAAAGGAAAAAACAAAAAAACTGAATGAGTTGAAATCTTTTTGTAAATCCCTGCTTTTATAATTAGACAATATTGGGAGGGGAAAAAAGAGATATATTCTTGATGCTTCAGGATCATTATGGAAATTAGTAATTATTTTAATTACTTAGTTACTATTACTAATAATTAATAAATATAGTAATATTAATTTTAGAAAGTTTGTTCTTATACTGTATACTGCCTTAATTCAATCATAGCTCTCTTATTCTGTTCTTCTCTTCCCCTTGTCTCCATATGTATATAGTAAGTATATATATGAGATATATACACATATATATCTCCATATGTCACACATATGTATATATAAATACATATATGTACCACCTATCATATTTTAACTGATCGTTCATTTACTTTTTTAAACCCTTACCTTCCATCTTGGAGTCAATTGACTCAAAGGCAGAAGAGTGGTAAGGGTTAGGCAATGAGGGTTAAGTGACTTGCCCAGGGTCACACAGCTGGGAAGTGTCTGAGGTCAGATTTGAACCTAGGACCTCTCATCTCTAGGCCTGGATCTCAATCCTCTGAGCTGCCCAGATGCCCCCCTGATTGTTCATTTAAACAGCACAATTTCATTGGAGGGATCCCTTCCTCCTTTCTCATCCTCTACCATGAGCAGGTGTCTATAATCTATAGCCTTCCTGTGCCCAAATATTTATTTATTAATTAGTATTTCTTAATTTTGCCAGCTCTGAATTATTGGAAGGAAGAATATCTATTTTGAAAAATATTGGTTGTCTATGATGGTGAGAGTACAGTTCCTATAGATGAAGATTACTATATTCAGTCAAGGCATTTCACCATCCTGGAGCTGTCACCTTTGTATTAAACCACATGTCAGTCCTTTCTGGCAGTTTGATGGCTTTAATTAGTTTATTTAAAAGAGTATGCCTTTCAGAAAAGAGTTCCATTCAGTTAAGAACCTTAATTACAGATGACTTATATGGGAGCATTTCATTTGATGTTGCACACTCAATGATAATGTTTGATCCCAGAGCCAAAACTCCTGAACCCATTTAATGGGATATAGTCCTGTATGATTTTGTGAATGAATGTCCAGCCAAAAAATCAGGTAAAGGATTCTTCTCTCTCTCAAAAAAAAAATAGGTTTCACCCATTGAGTTAATGTAATATATTTTACAGCAATCAGGTCAGCTGACGAGCTGCTACTTAAAATAATGTTTCAATGCTTGCTTTAAAGTTTATTTCCAATCCTTCTAGTATCCAAAGACTATCATTCAGCCAAAGAATCAGGATATAATGATATGCTCTCTGTCTATTTGAAATTTTAGCTGAAAACTCTGGCAGGTTACTTGCAGCCCAGACCAGATGTTAGAAGCTATAGTACTCTTGTTTCCAAAATTTTCTTCCATGGAATCATTTAAATATCAAACAATGTCTTCTGGCTGAAGGTCACACTTAATTCTGTTCCTCATCATATCATATAAGACCCATAAACTAACTTGCTTATGTGTGCTGATATTACTAATGGTGGCGGATTCATCACACCATATCCAATTTTTAAGTGAGATGCAGTGCTCAATATCAATTGGTGTGGGGGGAGATTTATCCATCTTTTGACCATTTTTTAACTTTCTGTCAAGGGTTTGAGGACTCTTCTGGGATCACACCATTCTTGAGGTGGAATGATAAACAAGATGAGATAAAGGTATTTACAGTATTATATATAGAAAGATATATATTAGATATATAAAAAGTATTTGCCTATTTTTAAGCAGGAAGACAATTTAGACATCTAAAAATTCAAATCTATAGTCAGGTTAGTTATAAAGTTCTTGGAAGAATTTGTGATGTTGAATCCCAAAGAGATTCCAAGAATAGGGATTTTCTGTAGATATTACTGAGGTGTCCTGATTTTGTATTTGAAATTGAGTAAGGAATTACTTACTCTTTTTACCCAATATACATATTTGCTTCCATTAAAATATAATCCTGATCATGTGGCAACCCCATTTAAGTTGTCCAATATTTGATGAAAAAGCTAAATGATGTCAGCTACTATTGACAAATAATGTTTATGTTAAGACATAAATTTTCCTATCATGCAATTTGTACTGTAATTGTGTCCTCATCAGGACACTTTTGTCCATTCCTCTGTTAAGTTAAAGATAATGGGCCTAATGGGAAGTCACGCCTTCATCCCTGCCTGAATATTAGTGGTTGGTATAAAGACATCTCTAATGTGGATAGAAGTCTTCTTTATCCCACTTGAATATTTGCATAATGGTATGCAAACCATTTCATTTTAGAATGAACCATATTGTTTTGTGTGGTACTGGGACAAATAAATTGGTTATAATTGAGGCAAACCACTCCATATATTTTCTTTGTATGTTTGAGATTGTCCAAGATGGATAGCAATAAGAAATTATGTTTGCTGAAAAACCTTTCATGGCATGTAGACATCAGGGAATTTGGATTTCTGTTAAGGCATCCATTTCTCATACTCCAACTGATGAATCTTCTTGATAGTCATAGACCTTCCCTGTAGTATTCTCCAACTATATAGGTCTACAGCTGGAAAATATATTCTTACGACATTTTTAGAGATTGATATAGTAATAGATGATTTCCACTTCTTTGTGACATAATTATATGTGCTTGATACTTTCAAAATAGCAAAGTACACCTCTCTAGATCATTCTCCTTCAACATCAATCAATCAATGATTAAATCAAACTTTAATTAAATACTTATTAAGTGCAAGGCACTGTGCTAAGTGCTGGATCCCATATTTAATGCCATCCCATATAGGGTCTGTATTTTAGACATTTTAGACAATACCACATTTCATTTAGGGAAATGGAACACAGAATGGGTTCCTCAGGCTGGCAGGCTAAAACAATTTAGTATTAAGTTATGAATGACTATAGAAGAGATGGAACTAGATCCAAATGCTTTTAAATAATATTCATGCAATGTTGACATATTGATTTGACACATTAGGTAGGTCTCATTGGTTACCTCCATATAAGCATGTGGACCATTAGATCTATATAATCTTTAACCAAGTAGTTTCTCCAGCATGATTTAAATTATTAGATTTAAAATCGACTCAGTCAAGATTATATTTAAAAAATTTCAACTTTTTCCAATAAAATTTGATTAAATGGACTAGAAATTTGTCCTCTTTTACAGATGTTAAAATTTTTATTCCTCTCAATATGAAATTTGGTTAATTTTGAATTGATAAAAATACTGGGTGATCTTTAATAATTAAAAATATTGCAATTTAGATTTCTTCATTTTATATTATTTCAATTTCACATCTGGCATCACTACTCCACTGTTTTGTTTGTTTTCCTAATGGTGCTTTCTTTCTCCTTCTGCCTATACATCTCAGCCTATTAGTATCTTCAATGGACAATATTACTTGTTCTGATAAATTGCTCATTGGATTTTAATTCTCCTAAACTCAGTTGTTTCCATGCTATAGGAGTCCACATGCTGTTGTCACATTCTATTACCCTAAAGCAAAATTGTTCTCTTATTAGATCTCATAAGAATTCTAGCAGTTTTATACACATATTTTAAAAATTATCTATCCATAGAACTATTAAGTTAATTGTTTTCCTGACATGGAAGCAGAAAGTGAAAATATGTACTGAGTTGAAGAAAATAACCCATCATACAGCATGCATTATGATCATTTGGGAAGTCATTCTCTGAATCAGGACACTACCTCATTGGAGCAATGAGTCTTATTCTTTAACCCTTCCCTCCTAGGAGCTCTACTTGAAGGGGAAATTATCTTAAAATAAATGTTCTTTCTTGGAGCTAGTTGAAAAATATTAAGTTAATCAGACTATAAGTTTAGACAGAACAACAACACACAATGTACATAATTATATTTTTAACCTGGGGTTCATGAATTTGTTTTTTAAATAATAGTTTGATAACTCTTTTCAATATAATGAGTTCCTTTGTATCCTTTGGGGTTTTAAGAAAATATTTAAAACTATTTGTAAAAAGAGATTTATAGGCTTCAGCAGACTGCCTAAGCTATATGTGATCCAATTAAATATTAAGAATTCATGGTTTAAGTCATCAAATGTAAGGAAATATTCTGATACTATTTTGTATTACTCTAAAAAAGTACTTAGATATCACTAATCCTTACTTTTTTCCCTATATAAAAATATATCTCCCATGGTTGTAGAGTGAAGATGACCCTTGACTTGAAGGTTTTACCAGAACAGCAGATTATATCAATCTAGAAAATCTTTGAAAATGGCCTTTTCATTATGTTCTTCAAGTACTCAAGTAGATAAGGTCTTTTCATGATTTCATCAATTAGTGAAAGTACAATGTTCTCTCTCTCTCTCTCTCTCTCTCTCTCTCTCTCTCTCTCTCTCTCTCTATATATATATATATATATATATATATATGAATGAAAATTAATAGAAAATCAAATTTGAAGTTATGGATATAATTTTTGCCCTTTGACATATGTTGTATAAAGCAAAGAAATCATTTAACCTATCATTGACCAGTTATCAAGGCAACTCCTCAGGAACTCTAGTTTCAAAACCAGTTAGCTACATTCAGAAATATTCATAAAAAGAAAAATGGTCAATGAATGATGAATTATTTAGAATTTAGGCATTCAGAAAATCATTGATTGAAGTATGGGAAATGGATTAATTCATTGGTGAACATATATTAAGCACTTACTATTTGCCAGACACTGTTAAGTGCTACTGACATAAAAGCAAAAATAGTTCCTGGTTTTCAGGTATTAATGAATTAATGGATAATAAAACATGCAAACAACTATTTGCAGACAAGGTATATAAGTTAGAGCTAATATCAGAAGTAAAATATTAACATTAAGTGGGAGTGGAAAGAACTTCAAAAGGAGGTGGCATTTTAGCTGAGATTTAAAAGATGCTAGAGGGAGAGATAAGAAAGAAAAGCTTTTTGGGTATAGGAATAGCCAGTGAAAATACAATCAAGAAATCTAAAACTTTGTACAAGGAATAGCAAAAATATTGGGACTACTGGCTCTTAAGTTTGTGGAGAGCAGTAAGATATAAGGAAGACAGAAAAGTTGTAATAAAGAGATGTTAAGTATAAAGGGCTTTGAAAACCCAATAGAGGGCTTTATATTTAAACTCAGAGATAATAGTGAGTTACATGGTGAGACCTATATTTTAGGAAGATAAATTTGGTAGCTGAGTGGAGGATGAACCAGATGAGGGAGAGATTTAAGACAAAGAATTCAACCAGTAGGCTATTGTAGTATGGGGACTTGAACCAGTGTAATGACATGGTTAGAGAAAAGAAATGTTTGTATAGAAGAGATAATATAAGGGTAGAATCAATGGCATTTGGCAATGGCATTTGGCAAAAGATAGGATAAGGAGTCAAATATGGCACCTAGGTTGTGAGCTTGGTATTGTGCTTGATATTAATAGAGAACTTAGGAAGAGCATAAAGTTTGGGAAAGAAGAAAAAATATGAAAGTAGTAATGTTTGTGTTTTGGGGGTGAGCAAAGTGAAAGGCTTGTTATCATGCAGTTGTTTCAGACTCTTCATGAACACATTTGATATTTCTTTGGCAAAAATATTGTGGTGCTTGCTTTGCTGTTTCCTTCTTCTGCTCATTTAATAGGTAGGGAAATGAGGAAAATTGGGTCAAATGCCTTGACCAGGGTCACATAGCTGGTATCTAAGGTCAAATTTGAACTCAGGTCTTCCTGATTCCAGGCCCAGTTCTCTATCTCTCTGCCACCTAACTGCTCCAATATTCACTGATATCCTCTTAGTCATAATTACATAGTTCTTCTTTTTCTACTTCCTATGATTTTCTGTGATGTTATTACTAAAGACCAATATATGCTGAATGAACTCTATTATCCTTTGTTTTATGTTAGTAGAAGAAATACATACATTGATGATATCATAGCTGCTTGGGGGTACAGAAGCTACAAGACATTTCAGTCTCTGTTCATTGTCTCTAAATATTTTATGTAGATACAATGCTTTCTTCATTATCACTATCATTACCATTATTCTAGAGTTGTCTTGAAGATGCTTTCAGTGAGCTTGTAAGAGATGAGTTTATATCCCAATAATTTTATCAAATTAGAAAAAGCAAACCAGAAAACACTAAGTATAAAAGAATAATAGTGGGGTAAGCTAGATGGCTTAATAGAGTGAAAGCCAAATCTAGAGACAGGAGGTCCTCAGTTAAAGTCTTACCTCATAAAATGCCAAGATGTGTGACTCTGAGAAACTCTTATTGCTTTGCCTTTACTACTACTTTTATGCCTTGGAAACCACACAGAGTGACTTCTCAGACAGAATGTAAGGACTTAAAAAAATAATGGCAATGGATTGGTACCTCCAAGACTGTTTCTATCAAAACTTCAGCAAAACAAAGATAATAGTAATTGAAAAACAACACGCAATAATATGTGTGTATACACTTTTGCAGTAACAATGTTTTTGTATAAACCATATTTTAAATGATTTTGATTATAATATGAGGTTAAGAACAATATGTTTCCATGTTATTCATGTTGCAAAAGAAAAAAAAAACTAGAGTGAAAATAGAGTGAAAAAAGTATGTTTCAATTTTCATTCAGAATTCATCCGTTCTGTTTTTGGAGGTAGATAGCCATTTTTCATCATAGGTCCTTTTGAATATCTTGGACCATTCTCTTGATTAGAGTCTTTC
The DNA here is from genome assembly GCF_027887165.1 of Monodelphis domestica. Classification (NCBI taxonomy): domain Eukaryota; kingdom Metazoa; phylum Chordata; class Mammalia; order Didelphimorphia; family Didelphidae; genus Monodelphis; species Monodelphis domestica. The sequence goes on from NC_077229.1 coordinate 186,969,431, forward strand.
ACAGTTGATCATTCTTATGATATTGCTGTTACTGTGTCCAATGTTCCCCTGGCTCTGCTCACTTTAATTCGCATCAGTTTGTGCAAGTCTTCCCAGGTTTTTCTGAAATCATTCCCCTCATTTCTTATAGTATAATAGTATTCCATAGTAATCATACACTATAACTTGTTTTGCTATACCTCAATTAATGGGCATCCCTTCAATTTCCAATTCTTTACCCATACAATAAGAACTGAAATAGATTTTTTTGTACAAATAAATCTCTTTTCCTTTTCTTTGATCTCTGGGATATAGAAATAGTAGTGGTATTGCTGAGTCATTGATATACACATATTTATAGTCATCTGGGAATAGTTCAAGATTGTTTTCCAGGTTGGTTACACTAGTTCATAACTCGACCAAAATGCATCAATGTTCTAACTTTTCTATATCTCCTTCAGCATGTCATTTTCCTTTTCTGTCAACTTAGTCAACATCTCCAAGTGGTTTAGTTTGCATTTTTCTAATTAATAGTGATTTAAATATTTTTCATATGACTATAGATATCTTTGATTTCATTTGAAAATTTCCTCTTCATATCTTTGATCATTTATCAACTGAGGAATGGCTTCAATGTTTATAATTTGGACCAGTTTCCTATATTTTTGAGAAATGAAGCCTTTATCAGGGAAGCTTACTTTAAATTTTCTTTGCAGTTCCATTTTTTTTCCTTCTAATTTTGGCTACAGTAGCATTGTTTGTGTGAAAAAAAAAGTTTCATGTTATCAAAATTACCCATTTCTCTTACTTGCTAATAAACTCTTTCATAGAAAAAATAGATATTATTTTATCTCATCTTTTAACTTATTTATGATATTTTTATGTCAAAGTAATTTGTCCATTTTGATATTATCTTGGTATCTATTGTTAGATGCTGGTCTATGCCTAGTTTCTGCCAAATTGAGTTCCAAATTAATTAATTAATTTAGAACATTTTTCTATGGTTACAGGTTTCATGTTCTTTCCTCCTCTCTTCTCATTCCACTACCAAAGCTGACAAGCAATTCCATTGGATTATACATGTATTATTACTCAAAATGTATTTCCATATTATTTATATATGTCATAGAGTGATCTTTTAAACCCCCAAGCCCCCAACCATATAGTCATCAAAACTCGCAACAAATCATGTTTTTTTCTTCTGTGTTTCTACTCCTGAAGTTCTTCCTCTGAATGTGGATAGTGTTCTTTCTAATAAGTGTCTGAGGATTGTCCTATGTCATTGTATTGTTCCTAGTAGAGAAGTCCATTATATTTGATTGTTCCACAAAGTTTCACTTTCTGTGTCCAATGTTTTCATGGTCCTGCTTATTTCACTCTGCATCAGATCTTGGAGGTCTTTCCAATTCATATAGAAATCTTCCAGTTCATCATTCCTTACAACATAGTAGTATTCTATCACCATTATATACCACAATTTGTTCAGCCATTCCCCAATCGATGGACACTCCCCCACCATTTTCCAAATTTTTTGCACCACAAAAAGCATGGCTATAAATATTTTTGTGCAAACATGTTCCTTTATTATCTCTTTGGGGTACAAACTTAGCAGTGGTATATCTGGATGAAAGAGGATGTAGTCTTTTAAAGTCTTTTGGGCATAATTCCAAATTGCCTTCCAAAATGGTTGGATCAATTCACAACTCCACCAGCAATGCAATAGTGCTCCAATTCTGCCACATCCCCTCTGATATTTATTATTTTTCTTTGCTTTCATAATGGCCAGTCTGCTAGATGTGAGGTGGTGCCTCAGAGTTGTTTTGATTTGCATTTCTTTAATCCGAAGGGATTTAGAACACTTTTCATGTGATTATTGATAGTTTTGATTTCTTCATCTGAAAACTGCCTATTCATATCCTTTGACCATTTGCCAGCTGAGGCTTGATTTTTTTGGTAAATTTTACTTGGTTCCTTATATATTTGGGAAATTAGACTTTAGTCAGAGAGTTTTGTTACAAATTTTCCCCAGTTTATTGTTTCCCTTCTAATATTGGTTGTGTTGGTTTTGTTTGTATAAAACCTCTTTAATTTAATATAATAAGAATTATTCATCTTACACCTTATAATGTTTTCTATCTCTTACTTTGTGTTAGACTCCTTCCTTTCCCATATATCTAAGTATACTATTTTATGTTTTCCTAATTTACTTATGATTCCACTCCTTATATTTAAGTCATTCACCCATTTTGAATTCATGTCAGGATAGGATGTGAGATGCTGGTCTAAACCTATTTTTCCCATACTGTTTTCCAGTTTTCCCAGCAGATTTTGTTAAATAACGAGTTCTTTTCCCAAAAGCTGGGATCCTCAGGTTTATCAAACACTAGGTTGCTGAGGTCATTTACCCCTAGTCTATTCAATTGATTCACCCTTCTGTCTCCTAGCCAGTACCATCTTGTTTTGATGATCACTGCTTTATAGTATAGTTTAAGATCTGATATTACAAGGCCCCCATCCTTTACATTTTTTTCATTACTTCCCTTGATATTCTTGCTCTTTTGTTCCTCCAGATGAACTTTGTTATAATTTTTTCTAATTCTATAAAAAAAGGTTTCTTGGGAGTTTGATGGGTATGGCACAGAATAAGTAAATTAATTTAAGTAGAATTATCATTTTTGTTATCTTGGCTCAACCTGCCCATGAGCAATGTATATTTTTCCAGTTCTTTAGAACTGTCTTTATTTGTGTGAAAAATGTTTTGTAATTGTGTTCACATAATTGCTGAGTTTGTATTGGCAGGTAGACTCCCAGATAGTTTATATCATCTAAAGTTTTTTTAAATTGAATTTGCCATTTTGCTGCTGGGTTTTTTGCCAGTGTGTAGAAATGTTAGAGATTTATGTGGACTTTATATCCTGCATCTTAAAGTTGTTAATTGTTTTAACCAGTCTTTAGGTGGTTATTGAAAGTTCTTTAAGCATACCATCATCTCATCTGCAAAAACCTATTATTTACTTTGCTCATTGTTTATTTTCATTTATTTTTCTTGTCTTGTTGCTATAGCTAGAATTTCAAGTGCAATAATGAATAATAAAGGTTATAATGGGCATTCTTAATTCACTCCTGATCTTATTGGAAAAACTTCAAGTTATCATGATTATAGACAAAGCTTGCTCTTGGTTTAGATTGATGCACTTATTTTTAAAAAAGACTCCATTGATTCCTATGTTTCCAGTTTATTTGTTTTTTAAATAGGACTGATATATTTCATAAAAGGCTTTTTTATACTTATAAACATAAACATATGATATTGTTGTTATTATAATGTCCAATTATGTAAAAAGTTTTCCCAATATTGAGCTAACCTGGCATTTCTGGTAAAACAATCCCATCTCAAAGTTTACAATCTTTGTAATAATATATTGCTATAAACTCACTTCTATTATTTTGTTTTAAATTTTTGTATTGATATTTATTATTTTGTAGTGATATTTACTAAGGGACTTAATCTAGAAGTGTTTTTCTCTATTTTTGCCATATCTGGTTTAAACATCCAACCCATCTTTGTGTCACAAATGGAATGTAGTAGTACTTCATCTTTATTTTTTCAAAGAGTTTACATAGTATTTGGATTTATTATTCCTTAAATATACAGTAAAATTCACTTTGGAATCTATCTTGTCGTGAGGATTTTTTGTTTTAGTTAGCTCATTGATTGCTTATTCAATTTAAATTTAAATTTCAACAGGAGTAGAATGCTTATGTCGACCATTCCACTTCTGTTAATTTAGGCAGTTTAAATTTTTTATCAACATTCATCCATTTCACTTAGGTTTTCAGTTTTACTGGCATATATTGGGGCAAATCGACGCCTAATAATTAACTTCAGCTTTTTCTTTATTGGTGCTAAATTCAGGTTTTTTCATTTTTGACATTGTTAATTTTATTTTCTCCTTTTTTTTTAAATAAACTCAACCAATAATATATTTATTTATTTTTTCCATAAAACCATCCTTTGCTTTTATTTATTAGTTTAATATATTTATCTTGGTCCCTATTTAAAGGGAGAGGACCTTAATTCCAATGTATTGTGTGCATGTTCTTTTTATGTGATTTTTTTGCCAAATTTAACATGATATCTGAAATCAAACATTTCCTTAGATTTCCTTGAGTATTTTTATTTGTAAGATGAAAATACAATGGTAGACAAATACTAGTGAAAATTCTTTTTAAGATTGACTAGGAGCTCCACCCCAACCCTTTATTAGAGAGCTTTGACCTGTAACTGGAGTAGGGGCATAGTGATTTCAATGTCTATTAAATTATTGTATACATAGTTTCATAACTATATTTCCAAATACAGAATTATTATAAACATGAGCCATAGTTTTTGATCTGCCTATAAACACAGGCCCGAGTAAATGGATGTTAAATTTTGCTTCAGTAGTCATGTAGTCATGCACTCTGTTGCTTAGTAATAAACATTTCTTTAATCTGGTATGTGTGAGACTATAATTCCTGTTAAATCTGGATAAACTTTGAGGTCTTTGTGTTTGAAAAAGATTTTTTTTTATCACAACTAAGTAAAATGGTTAAAACTGTAATAAATTGGCATAAAGCTCACTTAATTTCAAGAAGTCTATAAAAACTCTTAGTGTTAGTTATGTTAAAGGTCATCAAAGTATTTTAATGGTTGGAAAGATACTTCTCATATCCCTAAACTTAACAGAATAGGGTAATTGATATTAAAGCATATTTAATATTTCAAGCATAATTGGTGTGCTAGTTTATTTTGTTAAGCTTTCTTTCTTTATAAAAATTCTTTTTTTCCCCAAGGAATGACTCCCTGCATGAGTTGAGGTGAATCAATACATGTGGAAAATAATTTCATGTCAAAAGAAAAGTTTTATCTAAAAAAGTAAGATCAATTTTGTGATAAAGAATTTTCTGTTAGCGCCAAAAGATTTTTTTAAGTGAGGAAAGAATGCTTGCCACCTTCATCAAACTCCAGTGATTTTTAGTTCTCATAAAATTTATTTGATTTTCTAAGTTTAATTTCATCTAATCAATTAGAAAAAATCAATTTTCTTTCCTTCCATTCCAGTTGCCATTGAAAAAGAAAAGAAAACCAAAACCCCTGTAGCAAACTTTAATATCAAATATGCCCCATTAACTATGTCCAAAAACTAAGTATCTTCAGTCAACATCCTGAGTTTATAAGTTCTCAATCAAAAGATGAGTATAATATTTCATCATTAGTCTTCTGGAATCATGGTTGTTCATATTTTGATTTTTTAAATTAAAAAATGTTGTTTTTATAGACCTTTTTTAGTTGCATTCACTTTATTCTACATCAAATCATACATGTCAGTGTTTGACCCTCTAGTGAATAGTATGAATTATTTTCTTTAAATATTGACTGATTTGATATCCTTTTTGGCCAAATGATTCCCCCAAAAGTCTTCGCTGGCAGTACAGTTCAAAAATTTTGACTCTGTAGTGCTCAATTTTTCTTATAATCCAATTCTTGCTGCCATATATTGCTACTGGAAAAACCACAGCTTTAACTTATGGACCTTTGTCACATAGACATCTTAAATTCAATATGTGTAAGACTGAACTCATTACTATTACCCATAAACCCAGAATCCAAAAATATATTGTTTATAAGAGACAAGCTAGAAAGAGAAAGATATACACAAGCAGAGTTAAAAACATGAGGCTGGAACAGGATCTATTATGCTTCATCTGAAATAAAAAAAGACAAGTTTAGCAATCATAATCTTAGACAATGCAAAAAAGCAAAAATATACTAAATTAAAATAATCAGGGAAACTGTTTTTTTTTTTTTTAGATTTTAAATATATTTTATTTGATCATTTCCAAGCATTATTCGTTAAAGACATAGATCATTTTCTTTTCCTCCCCCCCACCCCCCATAGCCGACGCGTAAGTCCACTGGGCATTAGATGTTTTCTTGATTTGAACCCATTGCTTTGTTGATAGTATTTGCATTAGAGTGTTCATTTAGAGTCTATCCTCTGTCATGTCCCCTCAACCTCTGTATTCAGGCAGTTGCTTTTTCTCGGTGTTTCCACTCCCATAGTTTATCCTTTGCTTATGAATGGTGTTTTTTCTCCTGGATCCCTGCAAGTTGTTCAGGGACATTACACCACTACTAATGGAGAAGTCCATTACGTTCGATTATACCACAGTGTATTAGTCTCTGTATACAATGTTCTCCTGGTTCTGCTCCTCTCGCTCTGCATCACTTCCTGGAGGTTGTTCCAGTCTCCATGGAACTTCTCCACTTTATTATTCCTTTTAGCACAATAGTACTCCATCACCAACATATACCACAGTTTGTTCAGCCATTCCCCAATTGATGGGCATCCCCTCATTTCCCAGTTTTGGGCCACCACAAAGAGCGCAGCTATGAATATTTTTGTACAAGTCTTTTTCTCCATTATCTCTTTGGGGTACAGACATAGCAGTGCTATGGCTGGGTCAAAGGGTAGATATTCTTTTGTGGCCCTTTGGGCATAGTTCCAGATTGCCCTCCAGAATGGTTGGATCAGTTCACAGCTCCACCAGCAATGAATTAGTGTTCCCACTTTGCCACATCCCCTCCAGCATTCATTACTTTCCTTTGCTGTTATGTTAGCCAATCTGCTAGGTGTGAGGTGATACCTCAGAGTTGTTTTGATTTGCATCTCTCTGATTATAAGAGATGTAGAACACTTCTTCATGTGCTTGTTAATAGTTTTGATTTCTTTATCTGAGAACTGCCTATCCATTTCCCTTGCCCATTTATCAATTGGAGAATGGCTTGATTTTTTGTACAATTGATTTAGCTCATTATAAATATGAGTAATTAAACCTTTGTCAGAGGTTTCTATGAAGATTTTTTCCCAATTTGTTGTTTCCCTTCTGATTTTAGTTATATTGGTTTTGTTTGTACAAAAGCTTTTTAGTTTGATGTAGTCAAAATTATTTATTTTACATTTTGTGATTCTTTCTATATCTTGCTTGGTTTTAAAGCCTTTCCCCTCCCAAAGGTCTGACATGTATACTATTCTGTGTTTACCCAATTTACTTATGGTTTCCTTCTTTATGTTTAAGTCACTCACCCATTTTGAATTTATCTTGGTGTAGGGTGTGAGGTGTTGATCTATTCCTAGTCTCTCCCACACTGTCTTCCAATTTTCCCAGCAGTTTTTATCGAATAGTGGATTTTTGTCCCAAAAGCTGGGATCTTTGGGTTTATCGTATACTGTCTTGCTGAGGTCGCTTTCCCCCAGTCTATTCCACTGATCTTCCTTTCTGTTTCTTAGCCAGTACCAAATTGTTTTGATGACTGCTGCTTTGTAATATAGTTTTAGGTCAGGGACTGCAAGGCCCCCATCATATGTGTTTTTTTTCATTATTTCCCTGGATATCCTTGATCTTTTGTTCTTCCAAATGAACTTTGTTATGGTTTTTTCTAAATCAGTGAAGAAGTATTTTGGTAGTTCAATGGGTATGGCACTAAATAGATAAATAAGTTTGGGTAGGATGGTCATTTTTATTATATTGGCTCATCCTATCCATGAGCAGTTAATGTTTTTCCATTTGTTCAAGTCTAGTTTTAGTTGTGTGGCGAGTGTTTTGTAGTTGTGTTCATATAGTTCCTGTGTTTGTCTTGGGAGGTAGATTCCTAGGTATTTTATTTTGTCTAAGGTGATTTTGAATGGGATTTCTCTTTCTAGTTCTTGCTGCTGAGCTGTGTTGGAGAGATATAGAAAAGCTGATGATTTATGTGGGTTTATTTTGTATCCTGCAACTTTGCTAAAGTTGTTGATTATTTCAATTAGCTTTTTGGTTGAATCTCGAGGATTCTTTAAGTAGACCATCATGTCATCCGCAAAGAGTGATAACTTGGTCTCCTCCTTGCCTATTTTGATGCCTTCAATTCCTTTATCTTCTCTAATTGCTACTGCTAGTGTTTCCAGTACAATGTCAAATAGTAGAGGTGATAATGGGCATCCTTGTTTCACTCCTGATCTTATTGGGAATGCATCTAGTTTATCCCCATTGCAGATGATATTAGCTGTTGGTTTTAGATATATACTGTTTATTATTTTTAGGAATGACCCTTCTATTCCTATGCTTTCTAGTGTTTTTAATAGGAATGGGTGTTGTATTTTATCAAAGGCTTTTTCTGCATTTATTGAGATAATCATGTGGTTCTTGCTAGTTTGCTTGTTGGTGTGGTCAATTATGTGGATGGTTTTCCTAATGTTGAACCAGCCCTGCATCCCTGGTATGAATCCTACTTGATCATGGGGAATGATCCTTCTGATCACTTGCTGGAGTCTTTTTGCTAGTATCCTATTTAAGATTTTTGCATCTATATTCATTAGGGAGATTGGCCTATAGTTTTCTTTCTCTGTTTTTGACCTGCCTGGTTTTGGAATCACTACCATGTTTGTGTTGTAAAAAGAGTTTGGTAGAACTCCCTCTTTGCTTATTATGTCAAATAGTTTGTATAGTATTGGGATTAACTGTTCTCTGAATGTTTGATAGAATTCACAAGTGAATCCATCAGGCCCTGGGGATTTTTTCTTTGGAAGTTCTTTGATGGCTTGATGGATTTCAATTTCTGATATGGGATTATTTAAGAATTCTATTTCCTCTTCTGTTAGTCTAGGCAGTTTGTATTTTTGTATATATTCATCCATTTCTCCTAAATTGGTGTATTTATTGCCATATAATTGGGCAAAGTAATTTCTAATGATTGCCTTAATTTCCTCCTCATTGGAGGTGCTGTCCCCCTTTTCATCTTTAATGCTGTGAATTTGCTTTTCTTCCTTCCTTTTTTTAATTAGATTGACCAGTACTTTGTCTATTTTGTTTGTTTTTTCAAAGTACCAGCTTCTTGTCCTATTTATTAAATCAATAGTTCTATCACTTTTGATTTTATTAATTTCTCCCTTAATTTTTAGGATTTCTAATTTGGTTTTCTGCTGGGGGTTTTTAATTTGATCGCTTTCGAGTTTTTTCATTTGCATTTCCAATTGATTGATCTCTGCTCTCCCTTGTTTGTTAATATAAGCATTCAGGGATATGAATTTGCCTCTGATTACCGCTTTGGCTGCATCCCAAAAGGTTTGAAAGGATGTTTTGCCATTGTCATTTTCCTCGATGAAATTATTAATTGTTTCTATGATTTCTTCTTTAACTAAACGGTTTTGGAGTATCATATTGTTTAATTTCCAATTGGTTTTAGATTTGGTTTTCCATGTACCATTACTAATCATTATTTTTATTGCCTTGTGATCTGAGAAGGCTGCATTCATTATTTCTGCTTTTTTGCATTTGTGTGCTATGTTTCTGTGACCTAATGTATGGTCAATTTTTGTGAATGTGCCATGTGGTGCTGAGAAGAAGGTGTATTCCTTTTTATCCCTATTTATTTTTCTCCATATGTCTATTAATTCTAATTTTTCTAAGATTTCATTCACTTCTTTTACCTCTTTCTTATTTATTTTTTTATTTGATATTTCTAAATTTGATAATGGCTGGTTTAAGTCTCCCACTAGTATGGTTTTATTGTCTATTTCTTCCTTCAATTCTCCTAGTTTCTCCATTAGAAATTTGGCTGCTATATTATTTGGTGCATACATGTTGATTAATGATATTTCCTCATTGTCTACAGTCCCTTTTAACAAAATATAATTACCTTCCCTATCCCTTTTGATCAGGTCTATTTTTGCATTGGCTTTATCAGATATCATGATTACCACTCCTGCCTTCTTTCTATCAGTTGAGGCCCATAAGGTCTTACTCCATCCTTTAATTCTGACCTTGTGGGTGTCAACCCGCCTCATGTGTGTTTCTTGAAGACAACATATGGTAGGGTTTTGGATTCTAATCCATTCTGCTAATCGTCTATGTTTTATGGGTGAGTTCATCCCATTCACGTTCAAAGTTATGATTGTCATTTGTGGACTCCCTGGCATTTTGATTGCCTTCCCTAATTCTAACCTTTTCTTCTTAGGCTCTACCTTTTAGTCCAGTGATTTACTTTGAATCAGTCCCCCTTGTCCCCTCCCTTGATGTTTCCCTTTTTAGTCCCTCCCTTTTTCTTCCCTCCCCCTCCCCCCTCTCTTTCCCTCCCTTTTTGTTCTCCCTCTCCCCCTCCCCCCCTTGGTTTTCCCTTCTCCTTACCCTTGTTGGGTAAGATAGAATTCAAGATCCCAATGGATCTGGATGTTTTTCCCTCTCAGAGTTGATTTCCCTGAGATTGAGGTTAAGTAAACCCCCCCCCTCTTCCCCTCCCCTTCCCCTGTGAATCTTTGTGTGAGAACCATTATTCTATTTGGTCTTTCTTTACCCCCTATTTATACATTACATTTTCCCCACATATTAGTATACATAGGTTGATATAAATGTAGTCCTTATAGAAGAGAGTTTGAGTAAAAGAAGATAACATTTTTCCCCTTTCCTTAATATTTACCTTTTCAGGTATTCCTTGCTCTTTGATTTTCGGTATCAAACTTTCCACAGAGCTCTGGTCTTTTCTTTGCAAAAAGTTGGAAGTCTTCTATTTTGTTGAATGCCCATACTTTCCCTTGGAAGTATATAGTCAGTTTTGCTGGGTAGCTGATTCTTGGTTGGAGACCCAGCTCTCTTGCCTTTCTGAAGATCATGTTCCATGCCTTACGATCATTCAGCGTAGAACTTGCAAGGTCTTGTGTGACCCTGATTGGCATTCCTTTATATCTAACTTGTCTTTTTCTGGCTTCCTGTAGGATTTTTTCTTTTGTTTGATAGCTTTGGAATTTGGCAATTACATTCCTGGGAGTTGTCTTTTGGGGGTTTAGTGTAGAAGGTGTTCTGTGAGCTCTGTCAGTGGCTGTATTGCCCCCTTGTTCTAGAATCTCTGGGCAATTTTCTTTGATTATACCTTGTATCACCATGTCCAGTTTGGTGTTTATTTCTGGCTTTTCTGGGAGTCTAATTATTCTTAAATTCTCTCTTCTCCCTCTATTTTCCAGATCTATCACCTTGTCGGTGAGATATTTTATGTTCTCTTCTAATTTCTTGGTGTTTTGGCTTTGCTTTATTAGTTCTTGCTTTAAAGCCTGGTTTTCTTTTACAGTTTGGTCAAACTGGTTTTGTAGATGCATGAATTTCTTTTGCATTATTTCCCACTTTTCCTCCCAGAGGGCTTCCATCTTTTTGGTCATTTCTGATTCAAATTCTTCATGGGTTTGTGGAGAGTTTCTATTTCCTTTGGAAGATTTTGGAGAATTTTCTTGTATATCTTCTTCTATCTGCTCTGTATTTTGTATTTTGGCTCCATAGAATGTGTCCGAAGTCGCCCCTTTCTTCTTATTTTTCTTGGTATTTTGGGGCTTCTGTGCTTCTGTGGAGTTTGCCATCTCTGAATGTGGAGGATTAGCTTTTCTTATCTCTGTCTGGTGTTCAGAGGCTTTAGTCCTGGGCAGATGTTGGTTCTATGAGCTTTCCCTGGGTTAAACTGAATATGCCTCACTGGAACTGGAATGGAAGTGTCGGACCACGAGGCCACACTCTCTCCCCGGCTCGCTTTCCGGAATTTGCCTTCAGAATCGCTGGCCGTGAGGCTGTTTCGTTGGCCTGCGGGGGGATGGGCTTCAGCTTCCCCAAGCTCCGAGGGCAGGGACTTTCACTGAGACTTGGATAGCAGAATCCCACCAGTGAGGCTGTCTTGCCAGCCCTGAGGGTTGCTGTTGTTTTGACCAGCTCTCTGCAGCGGGAGCCCCAGGCAGTAACTTTCACTGGGACTCGGGTAGAAGGCCCTGAGGGTTGTTGTTCCGAGGACCCTGCTCTCTGAGCCGGGCCGGGCTGCGGCTTCCCGGAGCCTTGGACTCTGCGCTCCTACCCCTAAGGTCAGAGTGATCTCGGGTTCTGGCTTTTGAGGGGAGCCGTACCTTTTGAACCGGGTCCAGGTCCAGGAGGAGGGTTCCCAGGGTCTGTGCTGTTGATCATTTTGAATTTCGGCGCCTTAGGAGCTTATAGTTTGAGATCGGTCGGGAAGGGTTTTCCGGAGATCTGAACTTTAGCTTTCTCTAAGCCGCCATCTTAACCAGAAGTCCGGGAAACTGTTTTTTGCTAAAACTTACCATAGAAAATGAAACAACATAATTTTTTACAAGTTTCTCCCATAAAGGTCTAATTTCACAAATATTTACAAAACAATTGAATTTATAAAAAATGTGACATTATCCAGTTGATAAATGATCAAAGTATATGAAGTTTTCAGAAGAATTCAAAACTTTTAATAATTTTAAATGTTCCAAATTACTATTTATTGGAGAAATCCAAATTAGAACTCTGAGCTACCTTCTCATACCTATCAGAAAAGCTGGAGAGGATGTGAGAAAATAGGTATATTAATGAGCCACTGGTAGTCATGAACAAATACAAACATTATGGAAAACAATTTGGTAGTATACCCAAAAGAATCAGGAAATTGTAAGTACTATTTGATGCAACAATAGCACTACCAGGTCTTTATCCCAAATATATCAAAGCAAAAAGAAAAGAACAAATGTGAAATAATTTGAGCTCTACTCTATTTTAGTATACCCCCACTCATCTTAAATCAATGTTTACTTTGATGATTATTTCTAATCAATATTATCTGGTTTAATGTGATTCCTTAGGGATAGTGATTAAATCACTATTAATAGGCAATAATCTATTGTAAATATATATATATATATATATATATATATATATATATATATATATATATATATATATATATATATAGGTTATAGTTCAGTAGGTTCTTTCCTATGATGAGTCTTTCTTTTCATGTTAACTTTATGTTAAATTTTAGCATGACGTGAAGGAGACCTCCACCCAGATGTCCCAAGCTTCAGTAGAAAGACCTGAGATTTATTAAGAGCCCCTATACCCTATCACTTCCTCCTCATGACCCATGAAAAACAGGACATGAAAAGACAGGACTTGACAAAAGGTTTGCCCTATAATCATACCAGCTTACGGCCAGAGAACCCTAGGACCTTATGCTAAGAGACAGTGTCTTGAGGATGAGTGGTTTGGTTTTGAGTAAGTGGTTTGGTTGCTATTTGGTGGTAACATGATCAGAAGGTGTACCAAGAGTTTGGTGTCTTCCAGTGAAATAACACACTAACACACTGGACATTTCCTAATATATATCAGATTGGGCAGTGAAAGGAATAAAAGCTGTACTCTGGAGAAGGTAGGGATCTCAGACCCTGAGTGAGGCCTGGGATCCTATTTATTGGATTAAGCAGGCCCCTAATAATTAATACTTATTGGCTCAAAAAGATCAGTAATTTCATTGCAAATTGGACAAATTTCAGGCATTACAACAATATATACAAAATATATTTATAGCAACGTTTTGTGTGGTGGCAAAGAGTTAGAAGTTGAGGGTATATTCATTATTGGGAAATGGTTGAACAGGTTCTAATATATGATTATGATGGAATCCTATTGTGCTATAAGAAATGATGATTGAGATGATTTCATAAAAAGCTAAGGAAAGCCATATGAAATGACGCAAAGTCAAGCAAACAGAACCAAGATATCAATGAACATAGGAAGAACAATATTATAATGATGATCATTATAAAATACTTAGCTACTCTGAGCAATACAATTATCCTATATAGTATTATGAATTATTTATAAAGAAAAATGCTATCCATACTCCAGAAAGAGGACTAATGAACTCTGAGGGCAAATTGAAGTATAATTTTCTCACTTTCTTTTTCTTACTTTTTTATTTGATATGGCTAATACAGAAATATACTTTGAATGACTTCACATGTAAAAGAAATTTTCAGAACTTAAGATGTCTTTATGCTATATGCCAGTATTTGACACATAGTAGACACAATAAAGGTTTATTGACTTACTGACCCAATTTCCTATAATGTTTGTGCTTTCCTTCTGAGATTATTTTCATCCTTTTATTGAATAGTTTATCCTTATCCTATTTTGTTTTATACTTTTGTCTTGTATTTTATTCTTATCGTATCTTATTTGTATATAGTAATTTGAATGTTTTCTTTTCTATTAGAATGAGATCTTTGAGATCAAGGACTGCTTTTGCTGTTCTTATTATCCTCATTCTGCTTATCACAGTGCCTGGCATATAACATGGGCTTAATAAATTTACTTATTGACTATATATCCCTGTTTCTAATATAGTGTGTTGCACATAGTAGGAATAAATGCTGATTAATGAATTTATGCTATTACTTGAACAATGAGTTTTGTTTTTATAGAAAATGTGAAACCAAACTTCTTTGTCTAAATACTATATGAAAGGCAATACTAAGTATCACTATTTACTTGGTAGTAGAAATCACATTGGAACTACATGGATAGTGACTAACAGTTAATAAGTAAACTTAATTAATGATAGGAAATAATACAACTATAATAATAAACAGATTTATATTTCAATTGTGCAGTTTAATATCCATTATTTTATTTTATCTTCTTCACAACCCCATGAAGTAGGCAATACAAGTATCATTAACAATATTTGACAGATAATAAATTTGAAGGCCTCATTCAAATCTAGGATTTCAACCATATCTCTCCTTCAAAATCCACAGGCAGGTTCCATGCTTTCTCTGTAATATTGTGAAAGGAAATGTCTTCAGCTTAACTCAATCAAGTACTTAGAGAATTCCACCCTTTTAACTTAATCAGTCAGAAACTTGTGAATCCTTTGAAAAAAGTTTACACCCTCAGAGGACAAGAGGTGGATCACATAGACACTGCCCACCTCCCTGGACAGTATTAGGCAAATTGAAAGACTGATCTTGGTTCTGTGAAGAGGGGGAGAGACAGGAAATTACATGGAAAAATGATTATATAAAGAGACCAGCTTGGTCTGGATTCCATTCCTTTTCTTGATTTGTGGAAAGAAGGTTTTCAGAGATTCCTTCCTTGGCTTGTGGAGAGATTCTTTCCTTGGAATCTGGATTAGCTTGTTGCAGACGACCAGACTTTCAAGTGGAGATCAGAACTTAAGGAAGGTTTTGTAGAGGCCTGAGCCAGACTTCACCAGAGAAGCACTTAGGGATAGTAGGCTTGTTTAGGCTCTGACCCTCTAATACATTTCCCACTTTCAGTTTCTCTACTCTATTGTAAATAAAAGCTGCTAATAGACATTCTGACTCAGGGGCTAATATTTTATATATGGTGATCACTTTTATAATTTTCATATTAAGCCAAAACCCAATTATGTCTTACAATATAATTTACATTTTATAAGACTATGGTTTACCCAAATATTTTCTTTCTCATCCTTAATTTAAAAAGTAAGAATAATGAAATTGAGCCTCACAGTGATTCAGTGAGGTAGATGTTATCAACCCAATTTTATTCATGAAAAAATCAAGACTGAATAACATTAAGTGTCACATAGCTAAATAAGTGGAAGGAATGGTCTCCTTAAAACAAATTTTTTTGCCTCCAAACCAATATGTGTTCTATCAATAAAGATCAAATAACATTAGTGCTTACTGGTAAACATTTGTTAAGTGTTGTTTAGCAGTATTTATAGAAATCACTTCTTGCTTCCCAACCAAACCAAGACAAGTAAGATTAGGAATATATGGGGTGTCAAGACCAGACATGCCCATAAGACAGGGCAGACAATCTATGGATATACTGACATCAGACAAAGGGAAAATGTTGATATGTGGTACTGGGGTATATTTTAAAATGTCAATACATTTGAAGTCAGAAGACCAGGGTGCCAAGTCTGGTTATGGGATTTTCTAATCTCTTACTTTCTTGATATTAGGTATATTTTTGAATCTTTATGCATTCTCAACAATAAAGTGGGTATAATAAAAATCTTGATAAATATAGTACTAAATAATAAATTTCCTTCACAGGTTTTCTGTGAGGATCACTCTTCATAAAACCCTATATAAACGAGAGCTATTATCACTGTCATTAAATGCAAATAAGCATCAGTAAAAATCAAAAAGCCCCAGAAGAAGCAACAGGAATGACAGTAAAAGTTATCAAAGGACATCAGACAGCATATGGGGGAACCTCAGTAGATATAAGAAATTCATTCATTGACTCTAAATTTTAAGATCATGCTTCTAGAGCTTGAAAGAAGTCAGTAGGAGAAAATCAGATACTACAGAAAAGGTAGACCAGGATGCCTAGAGAATTACTGCTGGACCTACCCTTAAGAAGCTTTCATTCAAATACTGGAAATAAAACATAGGGAAGGGAGATTTTGTCTAAGATGTCACAAGGATACTGAAGGATACAATAGGCAGCCTTTTAACAGACATTTTATAGAGTTAATGGTACTATTAATTTGATTCCCTTTCCAAGAACAAGAAGTGGACAATAGGCATGAGAGTAGAAGATGATTATTATAAAGATATATGGTCCCAGGGAATACTGAGCTGAATGACTTAGGTTCTCCTTACCCATTATTAGTGTCTCAGGTGTTGCAGGAGATAAAGGAGTAGGCTTGGAGTCAGGAAGATACAAGTTCAGATCTAGCATCACTTAGTAAGTGTGTCAACATGGGCAAGTCACTTAATCTCAGTCTGCCTCAGTTTCTTCCACTGTAAAATCAGGATAATAACAGCATCTACTTACTAGGATTGTTGTAAGGTCCAAATAAAGAGAATATCTAAAAAGACACTAGCACTGGACCTAGCACATAGTAGGCTTTATAAAAATGCTTATTATCATTATATTTATTATTATCCTAGTGGTCTGCTTTGAATGATTTGAGGGTAGTAATGACACTGATGGTAGCAGGAATGAAATATCTAGGATAAGGAAGGATAAGATGAAAATAAAGCTGCTGATTTTGTCAAAAGGAACAATGCTAGAAGTCACCAAATCAGTTTCATGGTTTAAATTGGAAGAGGTATTAGAAAATGCAGACTAATAGCTCTAATTTTAGAAGAAGCAAAAAGGCAACTGAGGCCAAGAGAGTTTAAGAGAATCTCTCAAGGCTACTCAGGTAGTGACTATATGAGTATTTGAATCCAAGTGATTTCTGACTTCAAATATAGAGTTGATTTTTCCTTACCCTATTACTCTGTGTTCTAGAATTCTACATAAGGAGAAAATTAGGTACAATGATAAAATGGAGAGATAGATGGACTGGTCCCTACGTCAATTAATATGGAGAAGACAAAAGAATAGAGAGTTTATTAATTGATCTCTAATTACTTATCCAGTTTTTCATGCATTTACTATTTAAAATAATGTTCTTTATAATAATTCCTCTTAATGTTGTAGTTGCAGGACAAGCACTAATAATCAAAGTGTACTTCACAGTTAAATGTTCAAAATTTCCACTATCTTCTACAGTTAATTTTGCACAAATATTGAAAACAGCACTTCTCTCAATATGTAAGATTAATCACAGAGTGAACAACAATAACTGATTTCAATAAAGGGCTGTAACATGCCTAAGAAAATGGCCTTTCAATCATTGCTTTTGGAGATAAATAATTATGCCTTATATGTGAATTATGAAATATGACTGTGGCTTTCTTGCAGTGTATTTTTAGATTCTGTCATTTATTTGGTGATTTAGGTGCTGTCATTTGGTGATTTAAAATATGGTGTCTATAATCAAATATTCATTAACATGCTCTAGTACCTTCATATTTTTTCTCCACATTTAGCAGTAGGGTAGGAAACACAATATCATATCTTGTCTTAGCTGTGAGCTTCAGATAAAGGACCATGAGATGATAAGCTAAATGCAGGAGCAGAATCATCTCTATATCTTCCCAACTTTTAAAGTCATACAACATTTGTAAAATTACATATCACCATTCTCCAGGGCTCTTTTGTACTCTGAATAGACTTCTGTATCCTGGCACACTGATTACACACAATATTGAGCTGGCAAAAAGATTTATCATGTAATTTCTGCCCTGGCAACCCTAAGACTCCAGCTTTGGGGCCTGGAATTCCATGAACTGCACCTAGAACTGAAAAGGACAAATGGAAGTACCCTAAACTACAATACTATTTCTCAGGGCCATAGTAACCTAAAGGAGAGGTAGATGGACCTTCTCCCCAAATCCAGCTTAGCAAAACATGCTCATACTATGCATAAATGAGACCTTCATCTCTTCATGCATTGGGGAAGAGGAGAGATAGAGACAAAGAGAAACTCAAAGAGACACATACACAGAGATAGAGAGAAAAAAAGAAAGACACAATCTGTCCCAATCTTGTAGTTATAAAGATGCAACTCATTCAATTTATGCTATCATCCATGTAGTAGGGAAAAAGAATATCTTATCCCAAAAGCAAGTCCTTGAAGTTTCCTTCATAGATGCCTATACCCTAAGTAGCCTAGGCATATTCAAAGTCTTGTTACAAATAAAATAATTTCATTGACATTTCTATCTAAGGTGACTGATTTCTATTTTGTTACAAAGTAACCAAAGGTTATAATTTTATTTTGAATATTACATAAAGGATGAATTTTAACAACTCAGAAAAGTTTCATTTGCTTTAAAATAAATTCAAGAAATTTAGTCATAAAATTTCTCTCTTAAGATCATAGACAATGAGGAAATATCAGTACTTAAAATGCATGCACCAAATGGTATGGCATCAATATTTTTAAAGAAGAAACTATTGAAGCTTCAGGAGGAAAGTGATAGTAAAACTATACTGAACCTTCCTTTATCAGATCTAGATAAATCAAACCAAAAATAAATAGCAAAAAGGTAATATATGCAAATGAAATCTTAGAAAAATTATAGCTAATATATATATATATATATATATATATGGAGAAAAATAAATAGGTATAAAAGGGAATAAACCTTCTTCTCACCAGCACAGGGTACATTCACAAATACTGACCAGTTACTAGGGCATAAAACATTGTAAACAAATGCAAAAATGTAGAAATAATAAAAGCAAACTATTCAGATCATAATGCAATAAAAAATAACAATTAATAAGGGTACCTGGAGAAGCAAATCAAAAATTAATTGGAAATTAAATAATATGATTCTCCAAAATTGGTTGGTTAGAACAAATCATAGAAACAATTAATAATTTCAATGAAGAGAATGACAGTGAGGAAACAACATATCAAAATATATGGCATGCAGCCAAAGCAGTATGCAGGGGGGAATTTATATCCCTGAGTGCGTATATCAACAAATCAGAAAGGGAAGAGATCAATAATTGGGCATGCAAATTAAAAAAAAAAACTAGAAAGGGAACAAATTAAAAATCCCCAGATGAAAACCAAATTGGAAATCCTAAAACTTAAAGGAGAAAATAATAAAATTGAAAGTAAAAGAATTATTGAATTAATAAATAAGATTAGGAGTTGGTACTTTGAAAAAACAAATGAAATAGAGTATGGGTTAATTTAATTAAAAAAGGAAAGAAGAAAACCAAATTAACAATATCAAAGATGAAAAGGACAACCACACCACTAATGAAGAGGAAATTAAGATAATTATTAAGAACTATTTTGCCCAATTATATGGCAACAAATAGAATACTCTAGGTGATATGGATGATATTTACAAAAATATAAACTGCCTAGATTAATAAAAGATGAAACAGAATACTTAAATAACCCCATATAAGAAATAGAAATCAAACAAGCTATCAAAAAACTCCCTAATGAAGATACTCAACTTGCCAAAGCTGAGATGAAAGGACACAGTGGCTGAACTTAGTTGAGCTGAGGAGCTGAACTGATGGGTCTCTCTGAACACTAGAATCTTGCTTGGGACAAATCTTGTGGTGAGTGGATTAAAGACCGACTGATCTCTCTCTTAAGGCTTAGACCTAGCCTAGGCTGGCCTAGCCCTTTTCTCATTATTTCCTCTTGCTCTCTCTCTCCCTTTCATTAATTCGTTAATTTGTATTAATTAAAATCTCTATAAAACCCAGCTGACGTGGGTATATTTCATATTTGGGAATTTTTCCCTGGCGACCACTTTATATTTGATTTAACTCAAGACGCTGTCTTGATACCGTATTTCTGAGGTCACAATTTAAGGCAATCACTCTTTTATCTGTAACAGTTTATGGCAAACACTACTTTAATTGTTACAGTTTATGGCTGATCATGAAGTTGGTGGAAAAAAACCCTCAAAAATTTATGTGAAATCTCCTTCCTTTCTTTCTTTATTACTTGCTCTATCAGTCAGTCTTTTTAAAACATGCTAACTTGGCTTCAAAAACAAAGCTGCAAGAGCAGGTGAGTAAAAAACATTTTGAATTCTCCTTAAATTAAATAGAATACAGCTGTTTTAAATCTTAGCAACAGAGCCCTAAGGTCCTGGCTAGGAGAGCTATTTCTAAATATCCTTTTCTTTAGGGAACAACTGCCTAAATTAGGATTAAGAAAAACCTGGGAAAAGCTTTTGGTCTTGTCCTGCTTCTCATGTGTTTACTTTAGAAATATGGAGTTACAGCCAGTGCAGAAATTAGTTAACTGGATTTTCAGTAAATATTTTGTTCTTTTTTTATTACAAGCATTGGTCTGCAACTTACTTAACAGCTCCATGATCAAACTAGTAAATACAGAATTCATTGTCTCTCTGAAAGGGCTCATCCCATGCAATTTATGGCAAAATCTAATTGACATACTACTTTCCCTTGAGTTTTTGATTGTTGTAATATTGGATCTCCTGGAAGAACTCATTTCTCAGTCAAACCAACCAATAACTCCCTCTAATATTCAACAAATTGTAGAACTAAATACTCGGCAAGAGCCTATAGAGGGATGTCAAGGGGAGATCGTAACTTTTATGAGAAACATTAAAAGAGAGTTAATAAAATTATCAGAATCTCTGTCCCACCCTACTCAGGACACTAATCCTCCTAACCAACCTACCCCCCCCCCCGCCCCCTCAGCCTCAGAATAAAAATCCAAGAAGGAAGAAAGGGAGGAAGGAAGGAAGTGAGGAAGGAAGGGAGGGAAGAAGGAAGCAAGGGAGGAAGGAAAGAAGGAAGGCAGGAAGGAAGGAAGGTAGGAAGGGAGGAAGGAAGGAAGGAAGGGAGGGAGGGAGGGAGGGAGGAAGGAAGGAAGGAAGGAAGGAAGGAAGGAAGGAAGGAAGGAAGGAAGGGAGGAAGGTCATATGATGAAAATGATAGAAAATTTATTAATAGGCCTTTTGTTCAACTGATACCCATGCAATATCAACATTATGTGAAGAAGATCAGAAGCATATTGGATAGACATTCTCTAGTAAATTTATAGGATCACATGAAAAGGCAAGCATTGAAAAGTTAACAGACTTAAAAAATGTGAATGGGAAAATCCCTAACAATGAGATCCCAGGTCCTTTGGAATATTGGGTTGTACATTGGTAGTATCTATCACTTTGACTTACACATTATACTTGCTTTAAAATGTTTAATGAATACTACCAGTTTCACATGGTTGGAATGAGAAATGAGCTAAATAAAAATCTGGTAATTGGTACATTCAGTAAATTAGATTATTTAATTAGTTGTAAGGAATCAAGAGACAATGAGTTCTCTTTTCAGCTCTGTCAATAACTTTCCAAATGACTTCTCTGTGATCTCACGTGCATCATTAAATGATCCACTTGAATGTTATGATATCTGAGGAACTTTATGAATATAAAATCCTGTTTTCTATGATTGATTGCCACACATTTCTAAGAAATGAGAAAAAAACAAGTCTGATTTAGACAATCATCTCTCATGCTGCTTCAGAAATGGAAATAATCACAATCATTTAGCAAGGGGCAAAAAAGTCTACACTACTATAACCTGGCTTATTCCAGAGATTAAGTTGATAGTCTATCCAATTTTTATTTAATTTATAATTTTTAAATAAGATATTTCTATAAACAAAGAAAGTCTTGTCAATTTCAAAACTACTCAACCCTATTCAGACCATTCTTTAGAAATAGGGATTTAACTATTTCCTGATCAATAACAATAAAGATACTTGGAATAACAGAATCAGGCCTTGGAAACTACAATCTCCACCCTACTCAGGTTAACAAGACTTAGGAAGGGCTACAGCAAAACTCAAGATTTAATTATTTGAGAATATGGCCTTCAACAGATATGTGCAAAAAGGACAGACCTCTGGGTGGTCATAGGTTAAGCTAGAGCCACCACTGGCACAGGTGAGACACAGGAAGTGAGGTAGAGGTGTAAACCTTAAAATTTCTTCAACTTATGAATGTTGGAAATTTCACCATTGGGATATTTCATACTTGAAAAATTTCCTACTGAGGGTCTATGGGAATGTGAACCCCCCTTTGGCATGGGAGGGTCCTTCTCCTCCCTACTTAAGATTACTTTAGGACAGAAACCTTTCGCTGAATAATGGAAAGGGCTTTGACCTATGCTTAAGCATAGAACAGGAAGTTCTTTGAGTCATGATTGATTTTAGAATTGATACAATAGAGATACTTTGAATGACAGAACCAGGTCTTGGAACTTCCAATCTCCACCCTACTCAGGGTAACAGGATTTAGGAAGGGCTGCAGCAAAAGGATCAAGATTTAATTATTTGAGAATATGACCTTCAACAGACATGTGCAAAGCTACAGACCTCTGGGTGGTCCTGGGTTAAGCTAGAGCCACCATTGGCACAGGGAAGACATGGACAGTGATTGGTAGATGTGAGAACTGAGGGGAGGGAACTGAGATGGTTTCCTTAAAGAGAGAGGGGTGTGAGGACTGAGGGGTGGTTGGAGAGGTTTTGCTCTGAGAGGTTGTGCTCTGAGAAGCTGGCTCTGAAGGAAGCTGGAGGTGGAGGCCCCTGAGACTGTTTCTCCATTTTGGTCACATGAGTGATAGGGAGTGATCTCTTTTCTTCGCCTCAGCTATCTAAGGGCCTGGGCCTTTTGGCCCAGACTAAACAGAGGGGGTATTTAAGCCCTATTCCCTTCTCTCCCCTTTCTCTCTCTCTCTCTCTCTCTCTCTCTCTCTCTCTCTCTCTCTCTCTCTCTCTCTCTCTCTCTCTCTCTCTCTCTCATACTGTTTGTAATTAAACTCCATTAAAGGTTGACTGCTGACTTGAGTTTTCATTTAGGAATTACATAGCTGAATTCCTTGGCGACCTTAAATTAATGTATATCAGTCTTTTAAAGTGATTTCCTTGTCATATTGTGGCTGACCACACGGGAGTCTAAAGAATTCTCTCAATAAACTTCTGAAATTCCTTGCCTTTTTACTCTACCTTCTCACCACTTAGTCCCTTTTAACAGCAAACTTGGCTTAAAGACACAGCTGCTAGAACACGTGAGTATAAAAAACTTTTTTCTCTTCTCTTTTCTCCCTAAGTTAAATTGGAATCAGCAGTTTTTCTTTTTCTTACCTTTAATCTTAAGGAACAGCTGGGTAGCTCAGTGGATTGAGAGCCAGGCCTAGAGACAGAAGGTCCTGGGTTCAAATCGGATCTCGGATACTTCCCAGCTGTGTGACTCTGATAGTTAGATAGAAAACAGCTGTTTTAAATCTCAGCAAGAGGACCCTAAAGTCCTGGCTGGAAGAGCTGTTTCTAAATATCCTTTCCCTTAAGGAACAACTTCCTAAATAAAAAAAAACAAAAAAACAAAAAAAAATACCCTGTGGAAAGTTTGTTGCTTTCCCCTGCTACCCACATGTTTTGTGAAGACTGTTAGAGAAATAATTACAATATATATATATATATATATATATATATATATATAATATATATTCATATATTATATATATATGAGTACTACATTCTTTGACATTTATATGGCAGCTGAAGAATTAGGGGCATTGAGGAATGCAGGATACCTCCAAATTTTTATGTTAATAGGTACTGTCATTTTTGTACTCCTCAATACTATATTTAGAGATGCTAAAATAAAAAAATATTGAGGATAAAATAGAAAAAATTGAGTATAAAATGCAAGCCCATTTAGAAGATCTAAAATGTTTCTTACAGGACCAATGGGCAAACACCCACTCTACCAGAAACAGACCTGTTTCTGAACCTTTGAATGAGGAAATTTCCTTCCCTGAAATAGAGATGGAAAACACCTTCCCTATAGCCCAGTTAACAGACTGCTTCTCTTGTGCAGTGCAAATCTTGACTGAATTTAATCCCCAAAACCTTTCCCCTGCAATCCCAGTTTCTCATGTTCCCTCTCCTACAGAAAACCAAATTCCAATGCAAAGGAAATCTTGTCCTCCTAGAGAAACCTGTCCTTATCAAACTGACCCACAGGTACAAAATTCAACTAGAGGCCTGTTTCCTCTAAGAGAAGTACCTGAAATATGATGGAATGGGAATGTGGTGACTTTAAGACATAGGATACCTTTTACTCCCCAAGAAATAAATGAATTTACACGAAATATCCCCACATATGAACAAGATCCTTTTCTAGTAACAAAAAAGATGGGAGACATATTTTTTTCAGTATAATCCTTCTTACAAGGACATTGAGAACTTACTACAGGCTTTTTTAACTGAACGTAAAAAAATAAAATAATTGCTCATGTCAAAAAAACCCAGCGGCATAATGCAACACATTGGCCATCTCAGGATCCCGAATGGGTCTATAACAATCCTGAGGATTATCTAAAACTATATTGTTGTAGAGAGGCCATCCTCACAGCAATGAAGGAATGTGCAGACAGTACAGATAAGTGGATGGAACTGGAAAAAATTAAGCAAAAGGAAGAAGAAACACCCTCCAGATTTATGGATAGAATAATCGAGTTTGGGGACAGATACTTAGATTGGGATCTAACTGAAGAGAGTAGCTTAAGACAAGTTAGAAGGATCTTTGTAAATAACTCTTGCAAAGCAATTAAGAATTATATTAGAACACAATGCCCAAGATGGTCAGATATGGACCTTGTAGAATTGCAAAAAACAGCTATATATGTTTTAAAGGGAAACAAAGAAAAGGAGGAAGAAAATAATGATGACATGGAGGAAATGAAGAAAAAATTAGATATTTAATAGATAGAATAACTAAATTAGAAAGTGGACATGATAATGAACCAACGACAATTGCCCCTCTCCAGAAATCCAATTATCAATCCATTACTTGCCACTTCTGTGAGAAGAAGGGCCACAAAATGATGGAATGTAAAACCTTTCTTAAGATGATTGGACGGAATACACAGTTTAATAATAGCTTTAGAAATAATAACTATAGAAATGATGATAATGGTTATAGAAACCAGAATTCTAGAAATTATAATAATGACTATGGAAATAACTATAATGAATATAGAAATAAGAACTTTAGAAACCAGAATTA
This sequence comes from Monodelphis domestica, assembly GCF_027887165.1. Lineage (NCBI taxonomy): Eukaryota > Metazoa > Chordata > Mammalia > Didelphimorphia > Didelphidae > Monodelphis > Monodelphis domestica. The sequence goes on from NC_077229.1 coordinate 186,994,726, forward strand.
TAGAAATAGGAAATGGGAAAATAATGACAATTCTCCAAATGAAGAAAATTATAATGATAATGAACAACAACAATATATGATAAATGGCACTCGTCCAAAAAATACTCGAGGTACTAATGACCCTCAGAGAGGTGCCCTTCAGGGGGGTGCCCAAGGAATATCCCAAACAAAATGATGGTGTCCAGGGTGGGCTGGGGCACAGGAATCAGAGGATACAACCTTTGATTTCCTGGACCCTGATGTCTTACTACCCGTTGTCCCTATCCACTGCCCCCCATACTAATGAACCCCATGTTACCTTAAAGGTGGGTAACACCTATTATGATTGTCTATTAGACACCAGAGCTTACTGGTCTGTATTAAAGAGAACACCTGATTTGCAATGTTATTCTGTTGGCTCAGAGAATGTAATGGGAGTATCAGGAATAACCCAAAGAGTTAAAAGACTTCCTCCTAGAATGGTGTCTGTAGGACCCCTAGAGGTACAACACTCCTTCCTTTTAATGCCTGACTCCCCTTTAAATTTGCTGGGGAGGGACCTTCTATGCAAACTCAGAGCCACAATAACCTGCTCCCCAGATGGCTCATTATCATTAGAAGTACCAGAGGAATCTTTAAATTACTCCCTGTAATTCTCTCAGAGAGTCAGGAGAAAAAAGAGCATCCTGTCTTTGCAAAACCTTAAAATATACAGGAGCCTCTTTGGGCCACATCTTCTTCTAATGTAGGGTTACTTAAGTCGGCTGTTCCTGTACAGATAAAAACTAAATCTAGCCCACCTCCTTCTATCCCTCAGTATCCCCTCACAAAGGAGGCAATTGAGGGTATTACACCAGTTATTAACTCATTAATAGAACAGGGAATAATAATCCCTTGCAAATCTGAATACAACATGCCCATCCTGCTAGTTTAAAAACCAAAAAGAGGGCCTGATGGCAATCACCTCTATAGATTCTTATAGGATCTAAGGGCAGTGAATAATCACATTATAAAGAGACACTCCGTAGTTTCTAACATACATACTATTATTTCATCCATTCCTAGCACAGCTACATACTTTACAGTAGTAGACTTGTGTTCAGCTTTCTTCTCCATACCTATACATGAAAACTCCAGGCATATTTTTGCTTTCACCTGGAAGGGCTCACAATATACCTGGTGTCGGCTGCCACAGGGTTATGTCAAAAGTCCAAGCTTATTTGAGCAAATTTTGAGCCAAGACACAGACAATATAACATTTAAAAATAGCAAATTAATCAAATATGTAGATGATCTACTCTTGGCTTCAACAGATGGAAAAACATGTCAAGAAGATAGCAAACACCTTCTTTTGGAATTGCACAAAAGAGGACACAAAATCTCTAAGGATAAAGTTCAGTGGTGTCTCCAAAAAGTAGAATATTTGGGTTTCATCTTGACTGGGGGTGCTCGTTATATTTCTCCAAAATGAATTGAGAATATTCAAAAATTGGGTGCTCCTACCACTAAGAAACAGCTGAGAGTAATTTTAGGAGCAACAGGGTTTTGTAGACAATGGATTCCTTGCTATGGGGAAAGTACTAACCCCCTTATAGCATTAACAAAGGATTCGGTTCCTGAACCCCTCAAATTAGAGCCTGAACACTTGTCAGCTCTATCAGATCTAAAAAAGTCTATCATGTCTGCCCCTGCTCTAGGCATCCCAGATTACAACAAGCCATTTACTTTATATGTGCACGAGCGAAGAGGAGTAGCCTCTGGTGTGTTAACTCAGACTTTGGGACCTTCTCAGCGCCCAATTGCTTATTATTCTGCCCAACTAGACCCAGTAGCAGCAGGAACACCACCATGCCTTAGAAGAGTAGCTGCTACAGCCTTACTAGTAACAAAAACCGTTGATTTAGTATTGGGATGTCCATTAACAAAAATGTGCCCACATGAGATAGAAGCATTATTGATAAAACAAAGAACACAGGCATTCTCTGATCAGAGAATTACAAGGTATGAAATAACCTTATTAAATAGTGAAAATATTACCTTGAAACGCTGTTCAACTCTTAACCCTGCCACCTTGCTTCCAGATTTACCTACTTCAGAAGAACCATTACATAACTGTGAAACATTAGTGTCCATGGCAGAAAAGCCTGGAGATAATCTCTTGGACATTCCCTTAGACAATGCAGATCTGATTTCATTTACCAATGGTTCCTCTTTTATGAGGGATGGCATACGTTACACTGGAGCTGCCGTAGTCTCAGAATTTGCCACTGAATGGTCAGCTTCACTACCTTCTAACATAAGCACTCAAGGAGCAGAACTCATAGCTCTAAAGCAAGCTTGTATAATTGCCAAGGATAAAAAGGCAACAATTTATACGGATTCTAGATATGCTTTTGGCATTTGTCACTCATTCGGGATGCTATGGCTCCAGAGAGGATTTTTAACCTCAGCTGGAAAATCCATAGCTAATGCAGAAATTATTAATGAAGTTCTTTCTGCTCTCAAACTGCCTAAAGCCCTAGCTGTAGTTCATTGCTCTGCCCATACAGGTGGCTCTGACCCTGTCTCTAGAGGAAATGACCGAGCAGATGCCGCTGCAAAACTAGCAGCCATAGAAGGACCTGGATTAATTTTAACATTAACAACCACTGATAATTTAAATTTATCACTTTCCTATAATGAAAAGGAAGTGGAAAAATGGAAACAAAAATTTAAAGCAAAACAGATTAATGGAGTATGGGTGTCATCTGAAGGAAAACCCCTGCTCCCTAGAAGTTTCTATAACCAAATTTGCCAATCTATTCACAAAAATGGTGATTTTGGCACCCAGGGCATCATGGACTCTGTCAAGAGAGTATAGATAGCCCCTGGTATAACTACTCTAGCCTCTAAAGTATGTTCAGCCTGCCCTATCTGCCAGGCATATAACCAACATGCATATCACGGAAAAGCCTTTGGGGGACGCCCTCTGGCTTACACACCTTTTGAACATCTACAGATAGATTTCATAATGATGCCAAAGGCTGGACGTTATAAATTTTGTCTAGTAATTGTAGATCAACTGACTAGATGGCCGGAAGCATTTCCTAAGACTCGAGCCACAGCAGATTTTGTTGCAAAGATACTTTTAAAAGAAATTATTCCTTGTTTTGGCCTGCCAGCACGTAATAACTCAGATAGAGGGAGTCATTTTACCGATTCTGTCTTAAACCAAATATATTCTTGCTTGGGGATAACTCCAAAATTCCATGTTCCATATCACCCCCAGAACTCAGGCCAAGTGGAGAGGATGAATAAAGAACTTAAGACTATGATTGGCAAATTATGCACTGAGACCCATTTAAAATGGCCTGAAATTCTCCCTCTGGCCCTATTTTATCTTAGAAGCAGGCCTAGAGCAGACTGACATATTTCACCATTTGAGATGCTTTTTGGACATCCGCCTATACAGGCTAAGCGTTTCTCCCCGGCTTATACATCGCTATTAGGGGGAGATATTACTATTGCTTCCTATATACAGGAGTTACAGCATAAACTATGTGAACTTCATGAATCCAGAGCTGCAGTACAAGCTGGACCATTAGACTTTTCTCTGCATGACCTGAACCCAGGAGATAAAGTTTATATCAAGAATTTCAAGTGAACTGGAGCAACTCAACCTTCATGGGAAGGACCATTCCAAATATTATTAACTACTCCAACATCTATAAAGATTGGAGAAAGGGACTCTTGGATTCACTGCTCACATGTGAAGAAAGCATCTTCTGCTGAGACTGATTAACTCTATCCTATCATATGAATTGTGAATCTATCTTATCATATGAATTAGAGATAATAATCCATAGACAAATGGATGCTGTTTTCTCAAGAATATATTAAATTACTGATTTTTTTCTTATTTTTCTTATTTCTTTTCTTTTATTTTTTGATCAGAATATTTGATTTTTTCTCATTTTTTGTACTGAAGGTACACATAATTAATATTAATATTATTTTTCCTGCAGTAATACAAGTTAATATATATACTCTTGCTATAATATCAATATATGCCTGAAAGCTTTAAACTATGGGAACCTGCCATTTATTGATAAAATATTATAGGACTGGGATTAATGTTTATGTCTGATTCCAGGAAAAGGGATAAAAACAAGGAGCACAGACTAAATCTGAATAGTGCCAATAGAGCACACAAGAAATATTAAAGTGAGACTCGAGTTTGCGACGCTTAACTTATGTTTAAGTCGTAGGACTTCCTTGTATCTACACTCTTTACGAAGTACTCAAACAAGTACAAAGCTTGACTATCATGCTGGCTCCCTATATCCCTGAGGAAAAAAAATCAGACGAGGGAATGACATTTCCCCCTCAAAATAGAATTCTAATTCTTTTCTTCTTATATTATGGCAACTTCCTGTAGTCTGGGCTACAAATGGCTAAGTGAAATATTACTGCATTCTGTCCTACATACTTGTGGGATAGAAATTACTTTAAACTGGACCTATACAAGGCCTATTTTGAATTTTTCTTATGTTTTTGATTATTTTTCTATTCTTTTGATAATTGACACATACACCCCCATAACTGAACATTGCATTCTGAGCTAAAATTGATATATTTTTTTAATACTTACTTCAAGGGGGATTGTATTTTAATTTAAAATCTAATAATTTTTTTTATTTTTGAATTTTTTTTTGTTTGAGATTGTATTTTTTATAAAAATCCAAGAATTTTTAATTTTGTTTAAGATTTTACTGTTATAAAAAAATCAAAGATTTTGATTCTGTTCAAGAAATGATCTTCAAGAAAGAAGCTTGAAACTTTTATATCCAGAGAATGAACTGTTGCAGAAAGATGCCGAAAACCTACACTTCATCAAGAAGATCAAGAATGAACTTTGGATATGATTTGATTGGACTGAACTTTTGATTGAACATTTATTGTAATTGTACACATTTATACCAAAAGGGACTGCCCCTAATTTGGCTTTCTGTCAATGCGCCTAGCAAAACATTGGTTTTGCTTTCTTTTCTTTTCTATTTCCTCTCTCACTATTCTAATTTCTCTTAGAAATTTGAATATTGTGTATATCTATAGTTAGAAGTGCATTTAGAACTACAAAATCATTATGTTAAATGACCAATGGGGAGACTAGTCTCCCAATGATCATCAGGGGGGATTGTAAACCTTAAAATTTCTTAGACTTATGAATGTTGGAAATTTCACCATTGGAAAATTTCATACTTGAAAAATTTCCTACTGATAGTCTATGGGAATGTGAACCCCCTTTGGCATGGGAGGGTCATTCTCCTCCCTACTTAAGATTACTTTAGGACAGAAACCTTTTGCTGAACAATTGAAAGGGCTTTGACCTATGCTTAAGCATAGAACAGGAAGTTCTTTGAGTCATGATTGATTTTAGAATTGATATAATAGAAATACTTTGAATGACAGAACCAGGTCTTGGAACTTCCAATCTCCACCCTACTCAGGGTAACAGGATTTAGGAAGGGCTGTAGCAAAATGATCAAGATTTAATTATTTGAGAATATGACCTTCAACAGACATGTGCAAAGCCACAGACCTCTGTGTGGTCCTGGGTTAAGCTAGAGCCACCATTGGCACAGGGAAGACATGGACAGTGTTGGTATCTATTGGTAGATACCAGATGTGAGAACTGTGGGGAGGGAACTGAGATGGTTTCCTTAAAGAGAGAGGGGTCTGAGGACTGAGGGGTGGTTGGAGAGGTTTTGCTCTGAGAGGTTGTGCTCTGAGAAGCTGGCTCTGAAGGAAGCTGGAGGTGGAGGCCCCTGAGACTGTTTCTCCATTTTGGTCACGTGAGTGATAGGGACTGATCTCTTTTCTTTGCCTCAGCTATCTAAGGGCCTGGGCCTTTTGGCCCAGACTAAACAGAGGGGGTATTTAAGCCCTATTCCCTTTCTCTCCCCTTCTCTCTCTCTCTCTCTCTCTCTCTCTCTCTCTCTCTCTCTCTCTCTCTCTCTCTCTCTCTCTCATACTGTTTGTAATTAAACTCCATTAAAGGTTGACTGCTGACTTGAGTTTTCATTTAGGAATTACATAGCTGAATTCCTTGGCGACTTTAAATTAATATATATCAGTCTTTTAAAGTGATTTCCTTGTCACAGAGGACAGCTCAGGAGTTCTGGTGATTTCCTGTGTGGAGGGAGAGAGGTGGTTGGAGCCTGGTGTTTGGATTTGGAGGAGCCCACAGACTGTTTCTCCATTTTGGTCACATGAGTTATAGGGATTGATCTCTTTTCTTTGCCTCAGCTATCCAGGGCCTTGGGCCTTTGGCTCAGCCTAAGCAGAGTGGGTTTTTAAGCCCTATTTCCTTCTCTCCCTTTTCCCTTTCTCTCTCCCTCTAATACTTTTCTTCCTCCTGTTTGTAATTAAAACACCATAAAAGGGTTGATGGCTGACTTGAATTTTCATTTAGGAATTTCATAGCTGAATTCTTTGGCGACCTTAAATTAATATATATCAGTCTTTTAAAGTGATTTCCATATCATAGTCTATAGTGTTATTTCCAAGTCTTTGTCTTTTAATAATCATTCATAGAATGGTAGTAAGGAAAAGTAGAAAGAGAGCTAAGGTGACATAAGTTCTAAGTCCCAGGTCTACAACTTCGTGTCCATGATCAACTCATTTAACTTCTCTAAAATAGAGTTGACCATCTACAAAATGAAAAGATAAGACTTAATGATCTCTAAAGTCTTTTTGAATGCAATAAATGTGATTGATTTCTAGTTGACCAGACAAATTCATTATTTGTAGAGATTATTCTGCTAAAATTTTATTGTACAAGACTGGTTTAGAAATATTAATTGCTGTCGAAGTTCTCTTTTATCACATGTTAAAGGATTTTATTTTCTTCATGCCCAGATTACTTTGCTTGTTTCCACTCATGTGCTGAGGGAAACAAAAATGCAGAATATTCACTTTTACATATAGAAATACAAAAACAAATTATTTTCTACATTGCTATTAAAAATAAGAGCCAAGTCCTTTATCTTCAAATTAAGAATTTTTAACTTTCATTTTCTAAAGTCAATAATAATGAAGCTTTTAAGTAATAATGAGGAAAATGCTTTAAAAGAACATATAAAAATTTGAGTAATAATTTTTCTAAACACTTTTTTTCTACTGGCTTATTGCTGATCCATATACATATATGTTGTTGATACATATATATGTATATGTGTGTCTATTTATGTATGTATTTATGTGAGAGAGTTAGAAATAGAGACAGAAAGTGAAAAAGAGAGAGAGACAGAGAGAAAGAGAGAGAGAAAGAGAGAGAGAGAGAAACAGCATTCAGTTTCCTCCTGTGTAAAATGAAAATAAGAATACTTGTTCTTATCTCCAAGGGTTGTTGTGGAAAGAGTACTTTATAAAATTGTTCATTGCTATATAAAATAATTTTTATTATTATTCATTGTCTCAGTTTTATTCTGATAAATAGCTTTATAAAAACTCCTACAATTTAGATGATGAACTGTTATATATTGCTGTTTTAGGTTATCCTTAAAATACTAATGGTGTTGTTTTTAAGTTTGATATCCATCATGATTGGAATAAAACTAGTTTTTGCCAAATTTAAACACTATTTTCAGCTTGTTTTACATATAGAGATGGTTCTTTGTATATATCATTATAATTAATGAATCAAATCTTAAACCTAAAAAAACATTGAAGCCTTGTTGCCTTTCAAAATATTCTCCTTTATATCTTTGTTGAAATCTTATGTTATCACATTTTTGTCTGTAAGCAAGAATACTTTATTCCAACTCTTACTCCACACCGTACTTACTTCAAACACATTTTTATAGACATTGGATTGTCTCTTAGGACAAAGACACAGACAATCAATAATTAACTTTGTCAGATGGCTAGCAGCCATAACCAATTATGCTGCAATGCAGGCAATTTCTACCCCTTATAAATAAAATAGAAACTTGCCTGATTAAATAAATACAAGCATTCTTTAGATGCATGATAAATAACCTTTTCTTCTGGGTGGAAGTTTCACATATACCTTTTCTTTAAGATTGAAAATAATCAGCAAACTAACCACCAGTGAAAATTGAATTATCATTGTCTGATAAAGATTGGATCTATCTTTGATTTTCCTAATGTTCATTTTGCCATTAAACTATTTTTCCTTTTCTTATTTGTCTTAGCCTTTTGTTTATCATCCCATGTGTCAAAATGGGCAAAAAAGTGCACCTACATACACCTACATACATACACCTTTACTAGAAAATAATGTTCAAGTATTCATTCTTTTTCCAAGTTCAACTTTGCTCTAATCAGTTCCCTCATCCTCATATAGCAACTTGACCAACAGAGAAAGAAGTTCTAGCCAATTATCAATTTCCATGAAAATACTTCTCCTGGAAAAAGGCCAAAGGTGGGAATCAGTAAAGCAAGAGCTTCAACTAAAGCAGTGCACTGCTGTGTGATTTCTTTAATTACATAGTAAATTCTTAATAAATGCCTACTGACTAACTGACATACCTTGAAAAATTAAAATACAACCAGTTTTCTAAAAGGTTTGAGTTGAACTTTCCTTTGTGGTTTAATCAACTAGTTCTTATCCATCTTTGAGTCACTAATATGATTTAATATTTTAGTTTTTCATTGTAGTAGGATTTATATGTAATTTTAATATGTAGTTTTTAATCATTTCAATATGCATATTTTCATTGATTCATGATTGTTATAGTGAATTGGTCTTTGGCGTCACCACTGAACATCATCAAAGTAGAATTAAGCTTTAATCATACATTTTTGAATTACTCAAGCAGAAATTATAGCCAAAAAAGATCATATCGTCACATATTACCTAAGAGACCACAATAAATGTTACTTTAGAGTTATGATGGGTTGAATTTCATAATGGAACCTATTTTGGTGTGTGAATTTTAAAAGTCTCCATCTTGGTCTAGCACCCAAAATTGTGCACACCCACACTACACGGGCATGTGCTAGTCAATGACAAATCAGAAATAACTAACTGCCCACCTGGGCTGTCCTAAGCCAAGCTAGAGCCAACCATTGGATTTTGTGAGACACAGGAAGTGAGGTAGGGAACAGCCTCTGGAATTCGCTCACTTCCTGTGGGGAGAGGGAGACGCCAGTTGGTGTTAGGAGGAGTTGGTGTTAGGAGCTTGGACAGAGAGGACGCCCGCAGACAGCTTTCCTTCAGATCGGTCACGTGAGTTAAGGACTGATTCTTTCCACCTGGGCCTTTGGGCCTAAAACTCCCTCTGCCTTGGTCAGAGGTTGAGTAGCCCCTTTTCCCTCTTCTCTTCTCTCCTTCTCTCCCTATCCTTTTCCCTACTCCCCGTGTGATTAAACCTCCATAAACTCCATTCTGACTTGAGTGTTTCATTTTTAGGAATTTCATAAGTAAATTCCTTGGCGGCCATTGTTTAATATTACATAAATCCTGTAGCCACACTTTAACCATTACAATATTATAACCTCTCCCATCTCCCCAAAATTTCCACCATTACAGGTGTTTCCATATTTGTGTAGCAATATTATAAACCAGGCCAATTAAGAATCTTGAGAAACAAGGGCTCTTGGTCATTCACAATACTAATTGCATTACATCATTGCTCTTCTTGAAAAATTTCAGTGACTTTTTAATTGGGAAAATGGTATAATATATAATTTATATGATATATCATATGTATTCACATGCAATATATTTATGTTATATATATATAATCCTCCCAAAATATATAAACTCTTCATTTTTCTACATAAAATTCTCCAACTTTTAACTTCCAACTGCAGGCCAGACTTATTTCATATTTTTCTCAATAGTTTCCTCTATATTACAGGAAAACAAAAACCCAAGATTAGAAGTCATTTTGTGATCATCCATGATCCTTTAAACCATGCCCAGAACAAATTCCTGCCAATATTTTCATCTGTTGACATTCTCTTTCTTAAAGAACTAGCTTAGGAATCACTTTCTTTATGAAATTTTACCTAATCTCCAAATAAAAATAATCAGTACCTTTCCCTCAAATTTCTCTACCCTATTTGCTTAATATATCCTAGACTTAAAATATTGTAATTTGTACTATTATTATTTTTGAATATACCTTATGACTCCAATAAATTATAAACTTTTTGAAAACAAGGAATGTGTGTCATATTCCCCACATCTTGGAAAGTGGCTGCCATAGAAAAAGACATTTTTGATTATTTTTTCCTGGACATTGAAATAGAATCAAATTTTTCAGAGATACTCTATCACTATTATTTGACCTACTCTATCCATCTTTTGGGATTGGTGTGACAGTCAAATAAAATCAAACAACTTATTGTGAGAGTACTTGGATAACAGTAAAGTACTATATGAATATAAAGTATTTGCCCTCTGTAGTCATGGTATGATATCCCTCACTTGCACCTTTCTATATTTCCTTTTGCCACCAGTCATATTCTACCTTTTATCATAATAATTTATATTAAGGACTGATCTCCCCTACCATATAAGCTGGTTAAACAAATTTCAGTTCAATAAAATTTGTTAATTCCTATAGGCAAAGAATCACTAGAGATTGTTATATCATACAATCTTAAAGTTCGTGCTAGAAGGGAACACAAAAATTATTTCATTTAGTCTCCTCAATTTACCGATGCAGAAATTATGGCCCACAAATTTGCACAAGGTTTTCTAGAGGGGCAGCTGGAATTTGAAATCAGATTTCTTACTCCAAATTTCACATTTTTGCCACTTCATCATTTGTGCTACATGAGATATGAACATTAAATAATCATATATGAAATTGAATTGAGATAAGTCAATTATAATTAAATAATATGATATCTAGAGGGAAAATGTATGAAATGATGAGGAACAAAAGTGTAATTGTGGAATTGATCCATTGTGGATATAAAAAAACTAATACTAACAAATAGTATTAAATAGGACATGAATCAATTCAACAACCATTTAAATGATTACAAGTCAAAAGAGAATTATATTCCTATTACCAAAAAATGAACAATTATTCTAGATCCCCTAGAGTTATTCCTGAGTAAAATTCCTGCTATTAGCTGCCTATGTTTCTTCAGAGGACTTTAACCAGATCCTGTACTCTACAGTCAGTACCTCATGTTCAAGACATTTTCTTCCCATTATTCTAACTTTGGCATTTCCTCATGTACTTATTTGAATTGTTATTTAACTGTTTTATTCATATTTGGCTTTTCTCCCCATAGAACATAAACTCCTTGAGGACAGTAATCTTGCTTTTAAGCTCTTTATGCTCTTCCACAGTGCTCTTCATATAATCGGTAGTTAATAAATACACATTATATCAAAATGAATAGATATCAGATACTGGTTTCTGTCTTCCAAGGGGTTTAATGACCTCCCTGTTGAAAGGTGGTAATAATTTGAAGGATAGAAGCCTAGAAAAGAAGGGAGAAAGGGGGAGGAAAGCAATCACTCCAGTTTCTATTCTCTCTACCATTAAGTCTTAAAAATCTGTCCACAAATAGAGATGATTATTGCCCAAGTAGAACCTAGCCTCCATTCTCCCCTCAAACCTAAGAAGGTGCATGTTGATGATGTCCTTGTGATCTAAAAAACATTTAAAAGAAGTGAACATATCTGAAATATTTTCTCTGAAAATGTTTTGACTTATATCACCTTTACATTTATATTTTCATGAAAATGTTCAATCCATTTTCATGAATTTTTTCCTTTTCAGGAAATTCATTTATGCTAATGAGATGTTCTCAGTCACTTATTTTAATATCACTGTCTGTCATTTTAATTCAGTGTGGAATGATTCATGCTGGGAATTTAACACATCTGCCCTTTCCTTTCCCTTGTTCTTGAATGGTTTCTGATTTTTTTGGTAAATGTTTTGGAAACATGATAAAATATGACAACCAAAAATCATCATGAAAATCCCACCTTCAAAGCACAAGTCAATTATTTCTGACTATCGAACAGTCATCAAGTATCTGCCATTGAACACCACTGCCCTGAATAAACCATCTACCTGTTTCATATTTTCACATGACATGACTTCTGTGGCTGAAAGGATATGCACAATTGCAGAATGTCTGAGATAAGTCAACTTCTACAAATAGTAAGCACCAAGGAGACTAGCAGACCATGATGAAGAAATAGGAAAGGAAAGGTTACATATTGAACTGAAAAATATCTAACATTTAAGGCAGCCACAGTAAAAGCTGCATCTCCCTAGAATATTAAATCCTAGGAGTGCTTTCCATTTTGTTTGCTCAACATTTGCATATTTGGTCATCAGATGAGAAAAAAATAGCCTAGATTGAATCTCTTACTCTCTATTAAAGTCAGGAGTGGTATATTATAAAATATTTTTCTCCATTTCTGGGGTAGTGTTCACTAGTGAGCATAATCAAAGAATTCTAAAATTTAGGCAGTTCGAGCAGCAAAAGCCTGAAGCCAGGAAAATCTCAGAGTTCAAATCCCAGCATTTTACACATATTTTCTATTTTGTATGATTGGTAGGCAAATCATTTCTCCTTAGTTTTCTGACCTGAAAATGGAGATATTAATAGCACCTTCCTCACAAATTTGTTGTGTCTCAAATGAGACAGTTATTGTGAAGTGCTCAGCACATACTAAGATTTTTTATAAATCTTAGCTATTATTACTATTATAATAAAGCAGTTCACAAATGGAAACAATAAATAAATCTATATGTTCATGAATTTTTTCACTTATTATTTGTAATAATTGGGTTAAGATCATTTCAGATTGTCATACTATTTTGTCTTATTTTTGGTCATGACCTTCAGGTAGTCCAATAATTCATTTTCCCCTTTCTTCTTCTTTTTTAATCCCTTATCTTCCACTTTAGAATCAATACTATGTATTGGTTCTAAGGCAGAAGAGAAGTAAGGGTTACACAATGGGGGTTAAGTGATTTGCCCAGGTTGACAAAGCTAGGAAGTGTCTGAGGCTATATTTGAACATAGGAACTCCCATCTCTTGACTGGGTCACTCAGATGTCCCCTAGTCCAATTGTCTCTTCTAGATCTATTTTCCAGGTCAGTTTTTTCAATGAGGTGTTTCATATATTCTTCAATTTTTTTATTCTTTTGATTTTGTTTTATAGATTCTTGTTGCCTTGTGAAGTCATTAGCTTCTAATTGTTCAATTCTAATTTTTAAATACTGAATCTCATCCATAACTTTTTGATCCACCTTTTCATTTTGATCTCTTTTTCTTTGTAAGTAATTCTTTTCATCTTTTAATTTTTTTGCCTCATTTTCAAGCTGGTCAAATCTGACTTTTAAAAGACTATTTTCTTGTTTTAGTTCATGTGCTTCTGCTTCCAGATGATCCATTTGCTTTTTAATTTCTTTTCCCACTTTTCTTCCAATCTGTCTTTCTAATTTTTTTAAATTCTTTTTTGAGCTCTTCCAGAGCCTGAGTCCAATTTCCTGGGGTTTTTGAGGTTTTGCTTTCTGTTCCTTGGTCCTCTTCTGTTCTTTCCATTCTTTGTTCTTTGTCTGAATAGAAATTTTCAATTGTAATTTCCTTTATTTTTATTCTTTTGTTTACTCATTTTTTTTTCTTTTTAACCCCCTCCTTGTGGGCTATACAATTGTTTCTGTTTGTTTACTGGATTTGTGAGTTTAATTTTTTTTTTGCCTTGAAGGGGCTTTTTCTCTGCTTTGCTTTGGATTCGAACATTTGAGCTGACTTGCTGAGGTAATTTACCTTGAGGCCATATCTGCCTTCAGAGACTGAAGATTAAGGTGTGGGGGCTGAAGTCAGTAACTATCTGCTCCTTCCCTCTGCTTCCCTCTACCAGTTGCCTCCCTGCCAGCTGTGGTAAGAGTCCTGAGCTTCACATGGTTGCTCTAAGGTACTCAATTGTGGTCCCAGACTTGAGATCCCACTACCAGCTTGAGTCCTACCATAAATCTCAGCATGGTAGATGGGGGAGGTGTGTTGGGTCCTTTCCCCATACTCTAGAATTCAACTTTCTCTGAGTACTTTTCAATCTGAGTCAAGTAGTAGAGTGTCATCAGGTTTGGATTTCTGTACATTTTGGAGTGTTTTCTTTTGATTGTTATGGAAGGATAGCATAGAGGATTGAGCTTCCACTTCTTCTAAGCCTCTGTCTTGACTATGCCCTTGCCAATGTTGTGGTAGAAATTATAGAAATATAAATGAATTTAAGTATAGGTAAGAGCTGGTTTGCAGAGGCTATTATAAAGGTATTCTAGGAACTCTAAGAGGAGATTCTGGAATATGGGAGGAGAGATTTTGAAGGAGCAACTATCAATGGAGCTCTTCCTGTCTTGGAGCTCAGAGAGGAAGGAAATTATCTCTGCTGATCCTGTTTCTACCAGCCTGTGAGTGAGAGAAAGGAAACCTTTTGATTTATTTGAGAGGATCTTTCCTCCCCATAAGAACCATTCTGAAGAAGATCCTATAGACTCTCAAACTCTGACTAAAACATCATGGTCCAGAGGTAGTTGTTGCTGAGAGGGCTGAGGGTCAGACCTCAGGCCTGACCCAGTTGGGGTTCATCCTTTTATCCTGAAACCTGCCAAACCAACAAAGGGAGGATTTATAGTGTCAGGAAGTATAGAGAGGGCTTTGGAGGTTATTAGACAAAAGCAGGAAGGGTTTCTAGGGAGCCTCAAGCAAAAAAGATTTCCCCTCACAAGAAAATAAAGGGAAGAGGGAAAAGAGACCATTAGTGATTATGGAATCCTCAATTCAAAATCCTCCCTCCCTATCTCTTCTTTACAAATAAACCTGTTAGTGTTTAACAACTCCTTGGAAAGACATAGTTGCAGCTGGTCCAGTGTAGTGAGGCAAGAACTGCACTAAAAAACAGAACTGAGGTTCCTTCCATACACCTCAGTGTGCTCACTATTTCTGTCCACTATTTCACCTTGCACTTTTTAACAAATATAGAACAAATTCTGATTCTCTGTAGACACTGTAGAAGATAAAATTAATATGTTTTCCTGAAAGAACCAACCTAACGTGATATTTATTTATATGAGTATCTGTGTTATCCATGAACAATCTTTGTTTCATTCCTGTCAAAAGCTCCCTGGTATAGAAACTTTTTTTTTCCTGAGCATGCATATCAATTACTCCTAACTAACTTCTAGTGTTTAATGGCTTCTAATTGAAGTTAGATAACTCTTTTGATATTTTGATAATTATTATAATACAGTTTGTTTCCTTAGTATTTATATATAGATGTCACAGTGAGCCTAGTCAGGAAGAATTGAGTTTAAATTTATCTTCAGACACTTAGAAGCTACATGACTTTCGGTAAGGAACTTAGTCTCTGTTTCAGTTTTCTCATCTGTAAAATATGGAAAATATTAGGTCCTCTCTCCCAATGTAGTTACTTAACACACTGCCTACCACAAATTATATTTCATATATTAGCCATTGATTATTTTTAATTCATTTAAAATGTTATTTTGAGGAAAATATATATATGTCTCACTAAATTGTCACAGGGATTCATGATCCCCCCCAAAAATTTTCAAAATCCTTGTCTTAGAAAAAGTTACCTGGGAATATTGACAGGAGAATAATTTTCACTCTGAAAGATGTTTCAGGAGCAGAAAATTCTTTAGTGGTTATAGCTACATAACAATGAATTGGGCTAAGTGGGGAAATAATGGATTCCACTTCTTTGATGTCTTTTCAAATCAAGTCATAGTCAAGTCAAATAACATTTATTAAAAACCTACTATATACCAGGCCCTCTGTTAAAGTATTGGGATACAGACAAATAGCCTCTCAAGGATCTTTCAGACTAATAAAGGATACCACATAGAAACAACTAGGTACAAACAAGATCTAAACAGAATAAATTAGAGATAATCATAAAGAAAAGGCATTGAGGGATGGAAGGAAAAGCTTCTTGTAGAAAGTATGATTTTTGTTAGACCTTGAAGGAAGCCAAGGATTTTAGGAGATAAAGATGAAAATGGAGAGAATTCCGATTATGTGGGTCAGTCAGTAAAAACACCTATAAGTCAAGTCATAGTCAAGTCAAATCAAGTCATAATCAAGTCAAGAAATGGAGTTTCTTATGCAAGAAACAACATTAGTAACCTTTATCACTAGATCTTACAGTATGTAGAATCAGTCAGCCAGTCAATCAGCCTTAAATAAGTGCTTATAATGCACCAGGCATTATTATAAATACTGAAGAAGGACAAAAGAAAGTCCCTGTCATAGAGGACTTCCCAATCTAATGAGGAAAAAATATGCAAACAACTAGATAAAAATCAGACCTAGACAAGATAAATAAGTAATTAAAGGGAGGTGCCAGAATTAAGAAAAATTAGAGGAGACATTCTATAGAACTGTGGTGGCAAACTTATGGCATGTGTGCCAGAGGGGCCACTCAGAGCCCTCTCTGTGGGCATGTGCACCATCACTCCAGCACAGAGTTATTCAGAATTAATTACTAGAAATGCAGAGGGACATGGGACCAGACTTCTCTATCTCCCTCTCCACACATGCCTGAGGACATTTCTCATATCACCCACCTCTCTAAAAGATTCACCATCACTGTCCTGGAGTATAAGGAGAGGCAGTGTTCCCTAGCTATGTTGGTGAACCTATGGCACATGTGTCAGAGGGGGCTTCTCTTTTGTCCCTCACCACTCACACCTGAGGACATTTCTCACATCAGTCACTCCTTTTCCCAGAAACCCCAATGAAAGCACTTCCTCCCTCTGGAATAAGGGGGTAGCTCACATGCAGCATGAGGGTTGCAGTTTGGGCACTCAGGCTCACTGCTATAGAAAGTGGGATATTACCTGGATCTTGAAGGAATCCAGGAGATAGAAATAAGCAGGGAGAGCATTCTTAGCATGGAGCACAGTCAATGAAAACCTGAAACCTGAAGTCATGATTTGGAATGTCCATGGAGCATAGTAAGGTGGAAAAGGGTGGTAAGGTAGGAAGGAACTAGGTAATAAAGGGCTGTAAAAGCCACACTGAAGATTTTACTTTTGATCCCAGAAGTAAAAGGGTGCCCCTAGAGTTTATTGAATAGGGTATGTGTCAGACATGGCTAGACTTGCCTTTTGTGGAGTTTAATTTGTCAGCTGAGTGACAGTTGTACTGGAGTGGGGAGAGACTTAAGGCAGAGAGACCAACCAGCAGAATATTGTTATAGTCTAGGAGTGAGGTGATAAGGACATCTAATAGAGTGATTGTAATGTCAAGAGAAGAGATATTATAAAAGTGACATAGAGGAGATATATTATAAAGAAAAATCAATAGAAGTGGGGAATTGATTGGGTATGGAGGAAAATGAGAGAGAATGAAGATTTAAATTTGAAACCTAAGTTTTGAGCCTGGGTGACTAGGAAGATGGTGGTACTCTTGAGAAAAAAATAGACTTCCTATTGAATGTTAGCAAGTGGAGATAGTCAAGGCAGGATAATTCAATCATAATGTTGTTGTTTTGAAGTAAAGACTCTTGTTCTGATATGGATGGGATGAGAAGATCTTTGAGAACTCTTCTAACTGTGATTATATGAAATGTCAGTTGAGGAATATAGACAGTTACTGCTAAAAGAATCTAAATGGCTGAGAGATTAGTTTGGACTGAAACAGTCAGAGAAGACTTCATTGAATGCTTTGAGAAGGCTCTTAAAAGAGGCACTACTTTATATAAATGGATTAAAATGAAGAAAATATCCTAGAAGGGGAAGAAAAGAACCATTAAAAATATGGGAAAAGCTAAGCATTATTCCAAGAACAATGAATTGACCAATTTTCCTAGACCTGAGATGTAAAGTAAATGTAAAGGAGGAATATGAGATAAGTCTGGAAAGGCAAGTTGGGGTTAAATGATAGAAGCTTTTCAGTTTGGCTAAAGAGTATGAATTTTTTCTTAGGTACAAAAGTTAATTTGTATAAATTGTGCTACATGGTGGATGACAATTTGATAAATAAATAAAATGGTATTTCAGGAATCTGAAAACATAGATTAGGAGAGGTGCTAGAAGTAGGATAGCAGCATGCAACTTGAGAATTTCTATCCACACATTAGATAAAAGGGCCTATTGTAGAATTGTAGCACTGAAACTAGAATGAAAGAGAAAAATGTGAGAGGAATTGCTGAGGAACAGTTGCTAAAACATGATAGCCTTAAATGCAATATTTTAAAACAGCAAACTCATGAAATATTAATTGAAGATAGGTAGGCTAAGCCAGCTTTTGAACCATTGGAAAAAGGCAGCCAAAATTAAAAGGAAAACAGGAAGCTGGGGAAAATGTATGTCCTCTCTCTGGCAAAGTATTAATTTCTTAAATATTTAGGAAATTGAGACAGATTTTTAAAAATAAGAGTCATTTTCCAGTTGATACATGGTTAAAGGATATCAAGAGTTTTTAGAAGGATAAAACCTATGAATATTCACAAGAAAAAATGCTCTAAATCACTACTGAGGCAAATCCAAATTAAAACCATTCTGAAATATCACTTCACACCCATCAGATTGGCTAATGTGACAGAAATAGAAATTGACAAATGTTGGAGGAGAAAACTGGAACACTAATGCATTGTTACAGGAGTTGAGAATTAATACATTCATTATGGAGAACAATTTAGCACTACACATAAAGCACTATTAGACAGGATATACCATTTGGTCCAATAATACCACTATTAGGTCTAGGTCAGCAGTCCCCAAATACCAAAGGACAGGAAAAAAAATTATATGTGTATAGAATGATGAGCAGGACAGTTTTATATATATATATATATATATATATATATATATATATATATAAGCCTTCCCAGGTCTTTTATTTTATTATAGCAATATTATAAGGATGATGAACTGTAAAAGATTTCTCAATTCTGATCAAGACAATGATCCAAGACAATTTCAAAAGACTGATGATGAAAAATGTCAGAGAGAAAACTGATGAACTCAATGCAAATTGGAGAATACTTTCTGAAATTGTTCTTGCTTATTTACTTATTTGGTCTGTATTTTCTTTTGCCAACATGGCTAATATGGAAAAAAAAAGGTTTTACATGTCTTCACATGTATAAGCAATATCAAATTGATTGATATCCTCTTAAGGAAAGAAGAATAAAAGAGTGAGAGAAATGAAAGTTTAAACTTTTAAAAAGTGAATGTTAAAAAAATTAATACATGTAATTGGGAAATAATTAAATAAAATATATATATTTAAAAATCCAAAAGTAGAATTATCTACCATTTTTTTAAATTGCCACCTAAGTTTTAACAGATGGGAAAACTGAGTCATGAATTTTCATTAGGTCTTTAATCTGAATAAAAGCTGGAATCTTTCTTCACACTACACATATTATCAAGCCTCAAAGATCCAGGAAAGGTGTTGACATAGTAACAAAATAAAGCTAAAAGAGGGTGGGGGGAAGACCAGTATGTCCCTCAATACTGCAGAAATTATGTTTTAATACTTAAATCTTTAAAAGTAATTGCATATTTGGGCCCCTGGTTTGTAGGAACTAACTCGTTTCACTTCAAACATTTCTGTCAAGGAAATTATTTCAGGCTCATTTAGTTAATTCTTTTGCCTTCAAGCCAGATCACAACTTTAACATGATCATAACTGTAATTTCAAAATAAGAATTTGTCATTAAATTAAGAGTTATCATATGTAATTCATTCTGATTCTAAAGATTCTAGAATGGGGAAAATTCTACAATTACCTGTAAAGTAAAACACAATGTAGAACAACTCTAGTGGCAAACCCTGTTCTGATGAGTATTTCAAAGCTCATAAGGGCAAGTTCTTGGATAATAACTTTTCCTTGAGTATGAATTGAGTCTTCCCAGCTCAATAGGACCTGAAAGAACTTATATTATTTTGAAAGCCTTTGAGGACCCAGAGTTACCATGATAAGGGAAGAGAGCAGAACTTTTATGGAGATCAATAATTCTAAATCATTCAATTAGTTGACAAATATTTATTATATGCCTAGTGCCTATGATGACTCAGACACCTAATGCTATAGTTAGACTAAATTAAAATGGCTTCTGCCATCAAGGACCTCTGTTTACAAATAGCATAAGAAGTAATAATTGATAAGTAAGGTGTAAGCAAAGTATTCCAAATTGTCCAAGAGGGAAATGGTCACAAGTAAATGGGGAAATAATTCAATTCAATGAGCATTTATTCCAAATGTTCCTGTACAGCATTCTATCTAAGGTTGTATTTTAATTATGAATAGGAAGTAAGGAACTAATTTAAATGATTGGTAGAAATAAGGATTTACTTAGTTTCCATCTGAGGTCTACCAATGATAGATGACTTAGTATACTTAAGAAAGTGATCATCCTAATTTTTACATAGGCTACTTTATCCATTGAGTCCAGATAACTCTATCTTTATCTTTTACCCACTGTTACAAAAGTTTTTTTTTTCTTTGTCCAAATTGAAATAGTTTGATCCCTCTGATACTTCTGGATTGCTTAGTGGACAGGGCACTGGAGTTGGAATAAGGAATACATATGTTAAAACCCAACCTCAGACATTTACTAAATGTATGACTCTGAGCAAGTCACTTAATCTATGTCTGATTTAGTTGCTTCATTTATAAAATAAAGATAGTAACATCATTTACATTCCATGATTGCTTTGTGTCATAATATGAGGAGCAACAATTGCTTGAGTTTAAAATTAGAAGAAAATCTTCCAAATAGTTAGATGCAACTATCAAATTTTCTACTATACATAAAGGAGGAGAAAGCAAATGCTTTTCTTCTCCTTTTAAATAGGAGTGAAATGAATAAATGAATTCTGAGTCCTTAGAAAATAATTCCAGATATGTGAAAAATGTTATCATTTCTGTTGCTACAAATTAAAATGGGCAGTGATTCATTGAATTTGGACTCTATTACTATTATTTTTCTCTTAAAGTTGGGGAAACTAATGGAAATAGGATCCTTACTAGGCAGTAAGATCTATTTTAACAAAATATAAATATACATGCCAAGGAAATGGCAGTGTGCATTTCCTTACCTAATGAAGAAAAAATTTTTCAAACATTTTTTGGACTCATCTAAAAGTTTACTTTTGTCTCCTTGATCTTGTAAAATCACAGGATGAAGAATTTTCATTTATTTTGTACATGCTGAGTTAGTTCTTTATTGTCAATACAATGGGATTTTAGATCTATATTTTCTTGTCCCCTAAGGTTTGGCAGGCAAAGTTTCTTTTCTCCACAAAATTCTCCTTTGAGCCAGTTGTTGAGTCCTAGCTGATGGCAAATCCCATCAGTTTAACTATCTGGAGGAGAGCATAATAGTCCCTACCTTGGACCTTCTTTAACATGTACAGTTTTGTTGTTGTTTTATACCCCATTCATTCCCAATAAATACCTCTCCTGTCCCTTTTAATAAAGGATAAAAAAGAGAAAAAGAAATACAGCCTAATAAAAACATCATTCAAGTCTGACATTATATACAAAAGACAATAGCCATAAACCTCCACCTCTGCAAAAAAATTGAAGGATAAAACAGTCTCATGTTTTTTTCCCTAGTGACAAACTTTGTACATCATAATTTTGCAACATTCAGTTTCAATTTTGTTGTTCTTTCCATCACTGATGTCACTGTGTATGTTACTTTTCAGGTTTTAGTTACTGCATTTTGGATCACTCCAAATGAGTCTTTAGATACCTCTCTTTTCATCAGTCACAACTTATTACCTAATTATATTTCCTCCATTCATTTGACATAATTTATTTATCACTTCCTTAGTCTATGGACATTAAATTTATTTCTAGTTCTTTGCTATCACAAAAAGTAATGAAGTAAATATTATAGTATTTTTGAGAATTTTTAATTGATCTCCATAAGTATATAGTATATATAGGTATATAGTAAAAAAAAAAGAGTATGTAATTAGTACTATATATGAATCAAAGACTATAAACAATTTTGACAATTTCTTCTCATGATTTTAAATTGTTTAAAAATTATTTAATGATTAGATAGACACATGTTAATTTTTTTCATAAATATTCCAGAATTGGATTTTCTCAACTTGGCTATTTTTTTGTTTGTATGGTGAAAACTGCGAACAATTTTGATATTTAATTCCCTTCTTGGTGATTTGGAACAATCTTTCTCATGATTAATGAAAATCTGCAATTCTTTTGAAAACTTGGTTTATAACCATTACCTACTTAGTTATTGTAAATAATTTTTATTCCTATGAATGTATATTACTTCCTATATACCTTGTATATGAAGCTTTTATCAGAAACATTTTATGCAAAGATGTTTTTTCAACTGAATTCTTCTCTACTTATTCAATCCACATTAGTTTTGTTCTTACAAAAAAGCATTTCAATTGTGTGTAATCAAAATAATCTTTTATCTTTTGTAATTGTAGCAATTATTGTTTGGTTAAAAATTTACCCACTAAACATACCTGTGAAAAGTACCTGACATAGTTCTCTGCTAAAATTTTTGGGAGATGATAGTTAGCATTTGGGTCACATATCCTGGTTTGAACTTTCTCCATCATTTCATTGGCTAGTGCTTAACAACTGGTTCTTAACTACCCTTATTCTTCAGGATGCCATAGCTTTAGAGAAAGTAATAAATGAAATCATCAATAGAAGGTCTGATTTTTCTTGAAGGAATAAATAAGATTCAGAAACCAACCCAGTTTAACCATTCAGATAAAGATAAAGCAAAGCAAAAAACTTCAAGGTATTTTGGGTGGGGGAAAAAAAGCAGAGGTTAGAAATCCCTTAGGGAAAAGGCCAAGAATAGGGCATATAGAGCCGTCTTAAAAAAAAAAAAAACTCTTACCTTCTATCTTGGAATCAGTACTAAGTTTTAATTCCAAGGCATAAAAGTGGTAAGGTCTAGGCAGTTAGGGTTAAATGACTTATCCAGGGTCACACAGCTAGGAAGTATTTGAGGTCATATTTGAACCCAAGACCTCCCATTATTAGGCCTGGATCTCAAATTGATGTCACCTAGCTACACTGGAATACAAAGTTTTTATGTTTATACTCTCATACTCTAGCATAGCCCAATGTATCTTAATGTATACATATATATACACATACTGGATTTAAGTTTGGCATAAATGTATATAATATTATGTATGTACTATATATATGTGTGTGTGTATAAACATAAAACCTTTATGAATATAGTGTAAGTTCTATGAAGGCAAGGATTATCTCATATATTTTATACTGTTCACAAAGCCTAGGACTATATATAGCTAATATATATTTACTAAATTCATTACAATTAAAAATAATTTAATAAATGTCTACAAAGTTCTAATTTAATGACTCTACTTAGATATACCAGTAACATCAGGCTCCTGAAGGCCTTGAGTACAAGCTCTGGAAGATTCCACCATGCTGGAAAATAAGGTCTTGCAAATAAATGAAATTTACTTTCTGAATATCAACTTTGAAATGCTCATCAGAATCAAGCTAGCCATTTGGAGAACTGTCTGACAATGACAATTCATGATATAAAACAAATGCTAACTGGCCCTCAGTCCTGGTTGGCTCCTTTTGACTTCTGCAATGATTATGGCATAATAGCAGAAAAGGAAACATTATGGAAAATGGTACAATTTTTATGTACTCTTTAAACTTTCACTTGAAGATCAATAATTGAAATGTGAAGTTCTAGTCCAATAACCACTGAATAGAGATATAACTAGAGGAATTAAATAATATCAACCATGACCAATAAAAAAGTAGAAGGTGGAAAGGAATCATTATTAAATAAAAGATGCTCATAATTTCACCTAACAGCGGCAAGTAAAATAGCCCTCAGAGCTCGTTTTACTTCATATCCAAAAGAAGAATCACAGCATCAGATATTCAGTAACTTCATTTTGCCATGCTCATGAAAATTATTTGTTTAGATAATGAAAAAGTTCTGGGTAAAATACAATATCCATTCTTATTAAAAACAATAGAAACCACCAAAATATGTAGAACATTCTTCAAAAGGATAAGTAGAGTCTGGATCACAGAAGCCTTCCCAATAAGATCAGGAGAGAAGCAAGGATGTCT
Source organism: Monodelphis domestica (assembly GCF_027887165.1). NCBI lineage: Eukaryota > Metazoa > Chordata > Mammalia > Didelphimorphia > Didelphidae > Monodelphis > Monodelphis domestica. Next base: position 187,018,814 of record NC_077229.1, read on the forward strand.
ATTATCACTATTACTATTCAATACCATGAGAGGAGCTGAATGCTAGACAGACCATTGCACCTCACCATCCAAAACACACCCAGACAGTTCACGCATCTTGCAACATGAGTCCTCTCAGAGATCCATTTTATCTGCAACCATTCCAGTCCTGTCTGGACTACAAACTGTCTGCCAAGGGACCACTCACTGGAAGCCCAACTAAGAAATTGAACCAGTTCAGAGAAGCAGTGATGGAAACATCAAAGGCAGTCAGTCCTAGGCCCCAAACAATGTAACCACCAGGACTGGTTCAAGGAGAACAAAACTGCTATTGAAGACCTATTGAGCAAAAAGAATAAAGCCTTTATGGAGTGGCAAAATAACCCAAACTCTGCTCCTAAAACGGACAGAATCAAGTCTCTCCAAGCCACGGCACAGTAGGAGATCAGGAAGATGCAAGACCGATGGCGGGAAAAAAAGGCAGAAGAAACCCAGCTCTTTGCTGATACAAAAAACTACAAACAATTTTTCAGTACCCTCAAGACTGTCTGTGGGCCATTAAAACCCACCACCACTCCCTTGCTATTCTCTGACGGTGACACTCTCATAAAAGATAAAAAAGGCATCAGCAACAGATGGAAAGAACACTTCAGTTAGCTTCTCAACCGACCCTCTTCAGTTGACCAAAGCGCCCTTGACCCGATCCCCCAAAACCACACCACTGAACAACTTGACGTCCCTCCTTCAATAGAGGAAGTCCAAAAAGCCATTAAACAAATGAGTGCAGGCAAGGCAACCTGTAAAGATGGGATCCCAACTGAGGTATACAAGGCCTTAAATGGAAAGGCACTCCAGGCATTCCACATAGTGCTGACCAGCATATGGGAAGAGGAAGACATGCAACCAGAACTCAGAGATGCCTCCATCATAGCCCTATACAAGAACAAAGGCACACAAGCAGCCTGTGACAACTACAGAGGCATCTCACTACTCTCCACTGCTGGAAAGATCCTCGCCCATGTTATACTCAACAGACTCCTGTCATCTGTTTCAGAGCAGAACCTGCCTGAATCACAATGTGGCTTCCGACCAGATCGTAGCACCATCGACATGGTCTTTATGGTGAGGAAAATGCAGGAAAAATGCCTTGAGCAGAACATGAGTCTCTACATTATCTTCATAGACCTGATGAAGGTGTTCGGCACTATGAACAAGGATACATTGTGGGTGATCCTTAGCAATCTCAGTTGCCCAGTAAAATTCGTCAAACTGATTCAGCTCTTTCATGTCGACATGACAGGGGAAGTCCTATCTGGTGGAGAGACTTCTGATTACTTCAACATCTCCAATGGCATGAAACAAGGCTGTGTCCTTTCTCTGGTACTATTCAGCCTATACTTCACCCAAGTATTACAACATGCTGTGATGGATCTAGACCTGGGTGTCTACATCAAATACCGACTGGATGTCTCACTATTCGACTTTTGCCGCCTGACTGCAAAAACAAAGACAACAGAGAGACTCATCCTGGAAGCTCTCTTTGCAGATGACTGTGCTCTCATGGCCCACCAAGAAAATCATCTCCAAACCACTATGGACAGGTTCTCTACAGCAACAAAACTGTTTGGCCTGACTATCAGCCTCAGCAAAATAGAGGCGCTGTTCCAACCTGCACCAGGGAGGCCAACTAACCAGCTGTGCATAACTATTGACGGCACATAGTTTTCTTTCTTTTTTTTTTAATTTTAAACTATATTATTTGGTGATTTCCAAACATTATTCACTGGAAACAAAGATCATTTTCTTTTCCTCCCTGCCCCCCCTTCCTCCACCTTTACCTCTCCCATAGCCGACGCACGATTCCACTGGTTATCACATGTGTTCTTGACTCAAACCCATTTCCCTCTTGTTGGTATTTGCATTAGAGTGTTCATTTAGAGTCTCTCCTCTGTCATATCCCCTCAACCCCTGTAGTCAAGCAGTTGCTTTTCCTCGGTGTTTTTACTCCCACAGTTTATCCTCTGCTTGTGGATAGTATTTTTTTTAGATCCCTGCAGATTGTTCAGGGACATTGCATTGCTGTTAATGGAGAAGTCCATCACCTTCTATTGTACCACAATGTATCAGTCTCTGTGTACAATGTTTTCCTGGTTCTGCTCCTTTCGCTCTGCATCACTTCCTGGAGGTTGTTCCAGTCTCCATGGAATTCCTCTACTTTATTATTCCTTTTAGCACAATAGTATTCCATCACCAACATATACCACAATTTGTTCAGCCATTCCCCAATTGATGGGCATCCCCTCGTTTTCCAATTTTTGGCCACCACAAAGAATGCAGCTATGAATATTCTTGTACAAGTATTTTTCCTAATGATCTCTTTGGGGTACAAACCCAACAGTGCTATAGCTGGATCAAAGAGCAGACAGTCTTTATCACCCTTTGGGCATAGTTCCAAATTGCCCTCCAGAATGGCTGGATCAATTCACAACTCCACCAGCAATGATTTAGTGTCCCCACTTTGCACATCCCCTCCAGCATTCATTACTTTCCATAGCTGTCATGTTACCCAATCTGCTAGGTGTGAGGAGATACCTCAGAGATATTTTGATTTGCTTCTCTCTGATTATAAGAGATGTAGAGCACTTTTCATGTGCTTATTAATAGTTTTGATTTCATTGGCTGAGAACTGCCTCTTCATGTCCCGTGCCCATTTATCAATTGGAGAATGGCTTGATTTTTTGTACAATTGATTTAGTTCTTTGTAAATTTGAGTAATTAAACCTTTGTCAGAGGTTTTTATGAAGATTGTTTCCCAATTTGTTGCTACCCTTCTGATTTTGGTTACATTGGTTTTGTTTGTACAAAAACTTTTTAATTTGATGTATTCCAGATGATTTATTTTGCATTTTTTAACTCTTTCTAAGTCTTGCTTGGTTTTGAAGTCTTTCCCTTCCCAAAGGTCTGACATGTATGCTATTGTGTGTTCACCTAATTTTCTTATAGTTTCCTTCTTTATGTTCAAGGCATTCACCATTTTGAATATATCTTGGTGTAGGGTGTGAGGTGTTGATCTAAACCTAATCTTTCCCACACTGTCCTCCAATTTTCTCAGCAGTTTTTATCAAATAGTGGATTTTTGTCCCAAAAGCTGGGATCTTTGCGTTTTTAGTCTTGCTTGTCCCCAGTCTATTCCACTGATCCTCCTTTCTGTCTCTTAGCCAGTACCAAATTGTTTTGATGACTGCCGCTTTATAATATAGTCTGAGATCTGGGACTGCAAGGCCCCCTTCCTTTGTATTTTTTTCAGTATTTCCCTGGATATCCTTGATCTTTTGTTCTTCCAAATGTACATTGTTATGTTTTTTTCTAAATCAGTAAAAAAAATTTTTGGAAGTTCCATGGGTATGGCACTAAATAGATAGATGAGTTTGGGTAGAATGGTCATTTTTATTATATTGGCTCATCTTACCCATGAGCAGTTAATGTTCTCCCAATTGTTCAAGTCTAGTTTTAGTTGTGTGGAAGGTGTTTTGTAGTTGTGTTCATATAGTGCCTGTGTTTGTCTCAGGAGATAGATTCCCAAGTATTTTATTTGTCTAACGTAATTTTGAATGGGATTTTTCTTTCTATTTCTTGCTGCTGAGCTGTATTGGAATTATATAGAAATGCTGATGACTTATGTGGGTTTATTTTGTATCCTGCAACTTTGCTAAAGTTGTTGATTATTTTGATTAGCTTTTTGATTGAATCTCTAGGATTCTTTAAATAGACCATCATGTCATCTGCAAAGAGTGATAATTTGCTCTCCTCCTTGCCTATTTTAATGCCTTCAATTTCTTTTTCTTCTCTAATTGCTACTGCTAGTGTTTCTAATACAATATCAAATAATAGAGGTGATAATGGGCATCCTTGTTTCACTCCTGATCTTAATGGGAATGGATTTAGTTTATCCCCATTGCAGATGATATTAGCTGATGGTTTTAGATATATACTGTTTATTATTATTAGGAACGACCCTTCTATTCCTATTATTTCTAGTGTTTATAGTAGGAATGGGTGTTGTATTTTATCAAAGGCATTTTCTGCATCTATTGATATAATCATGTGGTTCTTGTTGGTTTGCTTGTTGATGTGGTCAATTATGTGGATGGTTTTCCTAATGTTGAACCAGCCCTGCATCCCTGGTATAAATCCTAATTGATCATGGTGAATGATCCTTCTGATCACTTGCTGGAGTATTTTTGCTAGTATCCTATTTAAGATTTTTGCATCTATATCCATTAGGGAGATTGGTCTATAGTTTTCTTTCTCTGTTTTTGACCTGCCTGGCTTTGGAATCAGTACCATGTTTGTGTCATAAAAGGAGTTTGGTAGAACTCCCTCTTTGCTTATTATGTCAAATAGTTTGTATAGTTTTGGAGTTAGCTGTTCTTTGAATGTTTGATAGAATTCACTGGTGAATCCATCAGGCCCTGGGGATTTTTTCTTAGGAAGTTCTTTGATGGCCTGTTGGATTTCTTTTTCTGATAAGGGATTATTTAAGAAATCTATTTCTTCTGTTAGTCTAGGCAATTTATATTTTTGTAAATATTCATCCATATCACCTAGGTTGTATATTTAGTACCCTAAAGTTGGGCAAAGTAGTTTTTAATGATTGCCTTAATTTCCTCTTCATTGGAGGTGAGATCCCCCTTTTCATCCTTGATGCTGTTAATTTGCCTTTCTTTTTTTCCATTTTTGAATTAGATTGACCAGTACTTTGTCTATTTTGTCTGTTTTTTCAAAGTACCAGCTTCTAGTCTTGTTTATTAGCTCAATAGTTCTGTCACTTTCGATTTTATTAATTTCTCCCTTAATTTTTAGGATCTCTAGTTTGGTTTTCTTCTGGGGGTTTTTAATTTGTTCATTCTCAGGTTTTTTGATTTATATTTCCAATTCCTTGATCTCTGTCCTCCCTAATTTGTTAATACATGAACTCAGAGATATTAATTTTCCTCTAAGTACTGCCTTGGCTGCATCCAATAAGGTTTGAAAGGATGTCTTGCCGTTGTCATTTTCTTCAAAGAAAATATCAATTGTTTCTATGATTTCTTCTCTAACTATCAGATTTTGGAGTATCATATTATTTAATTTCCAATTAATTTTTGATTTGGCTCTCCATGTACCCTTACCAATCAATATTTTTATTGCCTTTTGATCTGAAAAGGCTGCATTTATTATTTCTTCTTTTCTGCATTTGAGTGACATGTTTCTGTGACCTAGTGTATGGTCAATCTTTGTGAATGTGCCATGTGGTGCTGAAAGGAAGGTGTATTCCTTTTTGTCCCTATTTATTTTTCTCCATATGTCTATTAATTCTAATTTTTCTAAGATTTCATTCACCTCTTTTACCTCTTGTTTATTTTTTGGTTTGATTTATCTAAATTTGATAATGGTTGGTTCAAGTCTCCCACTAATATGGTTTTACTGTCTATTTCCTCCTTCAATTCTCCTAGTTTCTCTATTAAAAATTTGTATGCTATGCCATTTGGTGCATACATGTTGATTAGTGATATTTCCTCATTGTCTATACTCCCTTTTAACAGAATATATTTACTTTCCCTATCCCTTTTGATCAGGTCTATTTTTGCTTTGGCTTTGTCAGATATCATGATTGCAACTCCTGCATTCTTTCTATCAGTTGAGGCACAAAAGGTCTTACTCCAACCTTTAATTCTAACCTTGTGAGTGTCAACCGGCCTCATATGTGTTTCTTGAAGACAATAAATGGTAGGGTTTTGGGTTCTAATCCAATCTGCTATTTGTCTACGTTTTATGGGTGAGTTCATCCCAATCATGTTCAAAGTTATGATTGTCAATTGTGGATTCGTTGGCATTTTGATATCTTCCCCTAGTTCTGACCTTTCTTCTTTAGCTATCTCCTTTTGAACCAGTGATTTACTTTAGGTCAATCCCCCTAGTCACCTCCCTTGAGATGCTTCCCTTTCTAGCCCTTCCCTTTTTATGCTCCCTCCCCCTCCTCCCTCTCCTTCCCTCCCTTTTTATACTCTCTCCCCACTCCCCCTCCTTAATTTTCCTTTCTTTCTTGCCCTGTTGGATGAGATAGAATTCAGGATCCCACTGGATCTAGATGTTCTTCCCTCTCAGATTTGATTTCACTGAGAGTAAGGTTTAAGTAAATCCACTTCACGCTGTCTTCCTCTCCTTCTCATAGGAAAGTTCTTCCCCTCCCCTTCCCATGTATATCTTTGTATGGGAAAGATTATTCTATTTAGTTCCCCCACCCCATTTCTTGAAGTAAATGTTAGTATCATCGATGATTCTCCCCTTCCTTTTTCTTTCTTTGCCCCCACTTTCACCAAATCTTCTTAATGCCCCAATCTTTCCCTATGCATGTTTCTTCTAACTACTCTTATAATGCATACAATTTTTGAGAGTTACACATAATATTTTCCCCACATATTTATATATAGAATTTGATGTAAATGTAGTCCTTATAGAAGAGAGTTTGACTTAAAGAAAAAGATAAGATTTATCTCTTTTTCCCTTTCTTTCATATTTACCTTTTCATATTTCTCTTGCTTTCTGTGATTGGATATCAATTTTTCCACTAATTTCTGGTCTTTTCTTAGCAAATGCTTTTGAAATCTTCTAATTTATTGAATGCCCATACTTCCCCCTGGAAGTATATAGTCAGTTTTGCTGGGTAGTTGATTCTTTTTTGGAGACCCAGCTCTCTTGCCTTTCTAAATATTGTGTTCCATGCTTTGCGGTCTCTTAGTGTGTTAGCCGCTAAGTCGTGTGTGATTCTTATGGGAGCCCCCTTATATCTGAAGCTCTTCTTCTTTGCTTCTTGTAGGATTTTCTCCTTTTCTTGGAAGCTCTTGAATTCAGCAATTACATTCCTAGGAGTTTTCTTTTGGGGATTTAGTATAGAGAGTGTTCTATGAACCCATTCTATTTCTATTTTGCCCCCTTGCTCCAGAACCTGTGGGCAATTTTCTTTTATACTCTCCTGTAGTATAATATCGAGTTCATTGTTTATCTCTGGTTTTTCTGGGAGACCGATAATTCAGAGGTTGTCTCTTCTTCCTCTGTTTTCCAAATCTGTGACATTTTCAGTGAGATATTTTATGTTCTCTTCTAATTCATTAATTTTTTGGCTTTGCTTTATTGATTCTTGCTGTTTTATGATCTCACTTTCTTTGAGTTGCTTAATTCTGGTCATTAGGGACTGGTTTTGCTTTTCAGCTTTGTCTGCCCTTCTATTGGATGCTTTGAGCTCTTTTTCCAATTGAGCAGTCTTATCTGTCAGACTGCTGATCTCTTTCTCCCATTTTTCTTTCCAGGTTTCCATCTTTTGGATAAGTTCCAGTTTGAGATCTTCCTGAGCTTGTTGATAGTTTCCATTTTGGGAGGCATGTTCTTTTTTTTTTTTTTTTTGGATTTCATCCTCATTCTCTTCTTTTCCTTGGGTACTTCCACCATAAAAGTTTTCAATAGTCACCTTTTTCCCTTTCTTCCTGGAGGCTTGATTTTGGGCCATGTGAGCCATCTCTTTGGTGGTTTTATTCCCCTTTCCTTTTTGGTCTGGGTTCTGGGTGATATGGGCGGGTTTTCTATGAATTTAGGTTGCCTCAGACTAGTTCTTCCCAGCCTCCAAGGTTTCTTAGAGAGCTGGGCCCCTGATCACAGCCAAACTGCCCAGGTGTTCAGCTCCACCCTGATAATCAGTGTGTGGTCCCCCCCTGATGTTTAGCTCCTCCCAGATGCTCAGCGCAAAGTTCCCTGGGCCCCCTGTGCTCAGCACAGAATTCTCCCGTGAAACCGCACTAAGACTTTTTTCCTGTCAGTCCCCAGATCCCAAGGACCCTGGAGTGCCCCCCCCAGACAGAGACGTTCCCCACTCACTCGCTGTCCCAGTGAGCACTTTGGTAGCTCACTTTGGTTTGGTGGGGGAGGTGGTGGCGGGAGGGAGGCTCAGTTCATGTTTTTGTGCAAGCTTTTCCTCCGTCTTATTATAGTGTGGAAATGTTCAAACTCCACGTACCTTCACCTCTGTGGTGTACTGGGGAGTACTATGGAGTCCTTCTGTTCCTCCAAAGGTGATTTTTATGCTCCTTTGATGTAGTCTATTTCATTCAGTGCCGGGGAGAGGAAGCGTGTGGCTTCTAGATTGCAGCCATGATTACCCAGAAGTCTGGCACACAGCTTTCTAACGTCAACACTTTCAAGTACCTGGGCAGCACCATCACCAACGACAGGTCCCTAGACCACAAGATTAATGCCAGGATCCAAAAGGCCAGCCAGACACTTGTGCGGCTGCTCTCTAAAATCCTCTTACACAGTGATGTAAACACTGCGATGAAGCTCAAAGTGTATAACACAGTGGTCCTCAGCTCGCTCCTGTAAGGTTGTGAGACATGGACACTGTACTGGAAACACATGAAGCAGCTGGAGCAATTCCACCAACACTCCCTCCGGTCAATCATGAGGATCTGATGGCAGGACCGAATCACCAATCAAGAAGTCCTCGACAGAGCCAACTCCACCAGCATTGAAGGCATGGTCCTCAAAACCCAGCTACTATGGTCTAGACACGTCATCCGCATGGACCCACAGAGAATAACAAGACAGGTATTCTATAGTGAACTGTCATCTGGATTCAGGAAACAAGGTTGACCAAAGAAAAGATTAAAGGATCAGCTAAAGTCAAACTTGAAGTGGGCTGTGTGATATGGAAATCACATTAAAAGACATATATATATATATATATATATATATATATATATATATATATATATTAATTTAAGGTTGCCAAGGAATTGAGCTATGTAATTCCTAAATGAAAACTCAAGTCAGCAGTCAACCTTTTATGGAGTTTTTTTAATTACTAACAGGGGAAAGAAAGGTATTAGAGAAAGAGAGAAAGGGGAGAGAAGGGAATAGGGCTTAAATACCCACTCTACTTAGGCTGGGCCAAAGGCCCAAGGCCTTGGATAGCCGAGGCAAAGAAAAGAGATCAGTCCCTAACACTCACGTGACCAAAATGGAGAAACAGTCTCAGGGCCTCCACTCCAAGCACCAGGCTCCAACTCCCTCCTCTCCTTCACACAGGAAGTCCCCAGAACTCCTCAGCTCTCCTCTACCTCACTTCCTGTGTCTCACCTGTGCCAATGGTGGCTCTAGCTTCACCCAGGACCGCCCAGAGGTCTGTCCCCTTTGCACATGTCTGTTGAAGGTCAATTCACAAATAATTAAACCTTGACCTTTGCTGCAGCCCTTCCTAAATCCTGTTACCCTGAGTAGGGTGGAGATTATAGTTTCCAAGACCTGATTCTGTCATTCCAAGTATCTCTATTTTTATTGATCAGGAAATAGCCAAATCCCATCCTCTAAAGAATGGTTTGAACAGGGTTGAGTAGTTTTGAAATTCTCAGCTGGCATTACACCAAAGGAACTAGAACTTGCTGCCTCTGTCAGAAGTAGCTGGCGAACCCACATTAACCATACCACCACCACCTTTGAAGATGAGCGACGTCAACGTCTTGCCGCTGCATGTGAATGCAGACACCAGGCCACAACTGCACCTCCTGTAACAACTGGTGTTCCATGCCCCATGTGTCACAAACTCTGCGCCTGAGCCTTTGGACTCCAAAGCCACATGAGGGTACATCAATAGATGATAATGCACAAAGGCAATTGTCATTCTCAGTTACCGAGAGACTACCACTAACCACTTCTAGGTCTGTGTACTGCAGAGATCAAAGACAGGAGGAAAGAACCTACTCGTACAAAAATATTTGTAGCATCTCATTTTGTGATATCAATTAACTAGAAACTAAAGAGTTGTCCATCACTTGGGAAATGGTTGAAGAAATTGTATAAATGATTGTAATGGATTACTTCTGCATATTAGAAATGACAAACATGATGATCACAAAGCACATGAAATGCAAAATGAAGTGAGCAGAAGCAGTAAAACATTATACTGTAAGAGCAATAGTGTATAAAGATCAGCTGTGAATGACAACTATTATCATTTATGTAAAGATTCAGGGAACCTCCAAGAGACACATGAAAAATTCTTCACCACAATAGAAGAAACTGATGGAATCTGAATGTAGATTGAAGCATACCATTCTTCACTTTATTTCATCCATGAATTTTCCTCTAGTGTAAGTGATTATGTGTCTTTTTTCACAACATGATGAATATGGAATTATGTACTGTATAACAACAATATACAAACTCTATCATATTACCTGCTTTCTTGTGGGGGATGGGAATAAGAGAGAGGGAGAGAGGAATCACAAAATGTCAGAAAATGATTATCAAAATTTTTAATTGATATGTAACATGAAAAATTTTTAATTAAAAAAGAATTTGCAAAAACAAATTATGAAAATTACTGCATCCTTCATACTAATGTCTATTGCAGTAAAGAGATTAAAAATTCTATGAAAAATTTGATAAGAGCCTCCAGTTAAACACATGAATCGATCATAATTTCTTTCAATGCAAAGATAAGAATAGGTAAGTATAACTTATGCTATTTTTGATCATTTTCCCTTGGAAGGGTATTGAAACTCTCAAAGCCTTTCACAGAATAATATTGTTAGATACATGAAATAAACTATATAACATGTTGGAAATAATACTGAAATTGTTATACAAATTATTTAAACTATATATATATATGTATATACTAAGATTAAGAACTCATGTTATAGAGAATGATCTCTGATGGATGCAGTGATGTAGTTGGCAAGGAAAAAATGGAGAATGTGGTGGATGGAGAGGAAATTGAGTGGCATGTGGGAGTTTCATTGGTAATGGTTACCATCCATTTCAGAAGAGACAGAGTACCATATATAGACATCTGTGTTCTAAAGTTGCAACTCTAACACAACACATTCAAATCCAGATATTACAATGTTCCTTTGAAATCTTAATAGATCTCATTTTCATGAGAATTGAGTGGAAATACATGACATCTATTGACAAGAAGAATTTGATTTCTTTGTTTTTTCTTATTTTCTTTAAAATTCACTTTCACATTTGCCTCTAGTCTCCTGATATGCAACCAATACTATGAAGTTGAACCTTTTCCAGTCAATTTTAAATTATTCTCTTCATATAGGAAAATAGAGATGAAGATGGATATCTACTATCTTAATTATGAGTCATGTCATTCATTTGCAAAAGTGTCTCCCATGGAATAAATCTATGAAAACCATCTGAGAAACTGTTTAAAGATTTTCCTTATGAAGTTTGCAGTTCCCAAGACATTTCTCAATAGCAAGCTCGATAATTTGAAAACCATCTGTTCTATAGACTGAAATACTACTACTGGAGAAAGGCATTGAGAGCCAACTGGTATTCTCCCGATGGAAATGAGAAAATTGAAAAATGTAACAGAATGCCACTGGAAATGTTGAGAACTCTTACTCCTGACTAAGAAGTTAATTGGAGGAACAATTTTAACACATATGCCTACAACCACAAACATAAATCAATGGATTTCACATTTTATATAAGTACCTTGTACTCAAATTGACCTAATGTATCTGGTTTACCAATCATAAGCATAGCTAGAGATATGAAATAGATAATGAAAGGAACCTTAGCTGGATTCAATACTTTGGAAACCATCTGTGAAGTAAAAAATAAATCTATACCTACCAAGTTTATAGTGTGATACTTTTCTCAGAGATAGGAAAGAAATGTCTGATTTTTTTTTTTTCAGAAAGCATATCAAGATGCAAAGTGAGTCCAGATGACTATTGTCTAAGAAAAGGAAAACAGATCACCAAAAGTAATCATTTGTCACCTCTCCCCTCCCATCTGAGCATTGGAATAGGCTTATATATAATCTCCTCTATTCTTTTTTTTCTTCCATCTTAGAATCAATAATAAGTACTAGTTCCAGGGCAGAAGAACAGTAAAGACTAGGCAATATGGAGTTGCAACCTGCCCTGGGACACATAGGTAGAAGATGTCTGAAGCCAAATTTGAACCCAAGACTTCTTTTCTCCAGATATAACCTTGTATTCAGTGAACCACCTAGAAGCCTCCAGAATCTGTAATTCTTTTTTTTCTTTACTTTTTATTTCAATTATATGTAAAACAATTTTTGACAATTCTTTGCTGATATTTTGCAATTCAAATTCTCTCTTCCTCCCTCCACCCTCCTTGAGGCAGTAAATAATCTGTTATAGGTAATATCAATGCTTTCATGCAATAAATAGTTCCATAGTTCCCAAGTCATGACTGAAGACAGATATCACAGATACAATAAAAAAACCCCTCAAGAATGAAATAAAGTTAAGGATGGTGTGCATGAATCTGCAATCAGATTCCATGAATACCTTGAAGGGATCTTGGAATCTTGTTTTGCTGATAATAGTTTAGTTTCACAGTTGCTCATTTACAGTATTTCTCTTATGTTATACATTGTTCTCCTTGTTTTACCCACTTCACATTGCATCACTTCATGTCTTTCTACATTTTTCTGAACTCATTCCCAACTGATTAAACACCCCCTCAATTTCCAACTCTTTGCTACCACAAAAAGAGCTGCTGAAAATAGTTTTGTACAAATAGATCCCTTCCCATTTCTGATGTCTCCATCTTATTTTTCTTGTTTATCTCTTCTTTACTCTTTTTCGCTGGCTTTTCCTTGCTCACAAATCTTTTTGCTTCTGTTTACACACATCCTTGAGTTCCCTTTCCATTTTGACTGTCTGTCTGTCTGTCTCTCTTGTTTGTTCTTACTCTTCTTCTTACTTCCTTATTGGGTAAAATAGATTTCTATACCTAATTGAGTGTAGTTTTTATTCCCACTTTATGAAATTTATATTAGAGTAAGGTTCAAAAATTGTGCACCATCCCTTCATCTTCCTTCCTACTGTATTGATTCTCTCTCGCCTTCTCATGCAAAATAATTTACCCTTAATTTCTTTCCTTTTGTCTTTTCACAACATATTATTCTTTCTCATCCCTTAATTTTAAAAATAATACCTCATTATATTCAATTTGATCCTTCATCTCTGTCTATATATGCTCCTATTCATTGCCCTATTAGTAATAAAGTTCTTGACTATCTTCAGTACCTTAAGCATTCCAAGTACTTTAGATATGTTAGATGCTTTAAATATTATAATTATCTTCAGGTTTTTAGTTATCGCCTCCCCCATTTTTTCCTTTGATTCCCTTAATTCCCTTCAATATTTCTTGTACCATAGGTATCTTAAGTTAACTTTCCATCTTAGAATCAATTCTGTATATTGAAATTCCAAGACAAAAAAAAAGTAAGATCTAAGCAATGGGGATTAAGTGATTTGCCCTGGGTCACAGAACTGGGAAGTGTCTAAGGTCAGATTTGAACTTAGGACCTCCCATTTCTAGGACTTGCTCTCAATCAACTAAGCCACCTAGTCATCCCTTTCAACTTCTTACTAGTAATGTAATCAGTTTAATCACATTATTTCCCTTGATTACATTACAGAATCTTAAATAACTCTTGTATGATACAGCACTTAAGTATTCTAGTTATCACTTTCCCATGCAAGGAATATAATTGGTTTAACCTAATTGGGTTTTTTCTTATCACTTTAAATATATTAAGTACTTTAGGTATCTCTTGAACTATAGAATTCTTAATTATACTAGTTATCACTTTCACATGCAGGGATTATTCCTTTGAATTTTTTTCTGTTTACCTCTATGATTCTTTAGAGTATTGGATTTTATGATGAAATTTTCTTTTTAGCTCTGGCTGTTTCATCAGGAATGCTTGGAATCCCTCTATTCCATTAAATGTCCATTTCTTTGTAGGAATCTTATGCTCAGTTTCACTAGGAGATTTTTGGTACTAGGACTAGGACCTTTGCCTTGTAGAATATCATATTTCATGGCTCCTGACCTTTTAAGGTAGAAGTTACTAGGTCCTGCACAATCCTGACTGTGGTTCTACAGTATTTGAATTTCTTTTTCTGGTTGCTTATAGAATTTTCTCTTTGACTTGATTTTATAGAACTTGGCTATAATAGCCATGTGAGTTTTAATTTTGGAATAACTTTGAGGAGTTGATCGATGTATTCTTTCCATTTCTATTTTCTCCTCTTATTCAAGAACTTCAGGGAAGTTTACCCTGATTATTTCTTTCAAGGTAGTGTCTATTTTTTGCTAATGACTTTTAGGCAATACAATTTTTCTTATGTTATTTCTCTTGAATCTATTTTCTAGGATAATTATTTTTTTTAGTGAGAGATCTAAATTTTTCTTCTATTTTTACATTCTTTTGATTTATTTTTGTTTCTTGCTATCTCATCGAATTGTTAACTTTCATTTGTCCAATTCTCATCTTTATGGAACCATTTCCTTTTCTGAGGCTTTATACTTCCTTTCTTAGGGTGTTATTTTCCCTTTTTTTCAGGGAAATGGTGTATTCAGTAAGTTTTTGTGCTAAGCTGTTGATTTTTTCCTATCATTTTCTAATTTTCTTCTAAATTTCTTATTTGCTTTTATGCTTTTTTAGAGATCTTCTAGTGTTTCATTTTGGGCTTGACATTCTTTAATACTTTATTTTGAGACTTCACATATTTTTATTTTTATATTATTATCCTCCTTTGAGTTTTTTTTGGTCATCCCTCTTATTGAAATATTTTTCTAGTAGGTGGCTTTTTCTCTCTCTTTTGCTCCTTTTAGATTTGTTTTTTTTCCCCTTGATTTTGTTTATATGCTAAAGCTTAGCTCTGTTTCTGGGGTAGAGAGATTAATTTCCACATTTCTACTTTGCCAAGGGTAGGCTCAGCTGTATCTTTTGAAAAATGAGAATTCTGCAGAGGTGGTCTGGTTTGCCTGCTGCATGGATATTTGTAATTATTCCAGTCAATTGGTTGGATTTTGGTTCTGCTCAATCTCAGCAAGATTGGACCTTGCTGGGTTGAGTTCCTTCCTTCCACTACTGTCAATGCTATGTCATGACCAGCTTCTCTTCCAGCTGGATTATGCAGGGCCTCATTCTTCTCACTGCTACTTGTTCTTTATTGCATTAGTTTACACTCTTAACCTGATGAGACTGGACTTAGTCAGATGTTCTCTTTCTCCTGCTGCTTATGCTATATTTTATCTGATCCACTGAAACTTGTTCAGTGCTCCCTACTTGTACCCCAGTAAGATGAGTTTTCCTTGTTGTCTCTTGATATGGTTCTGGGGTGAATCACTGCCTCACCCCTTCTTCTATTCACTCTGCTGTTCAGTGTTTGTTTTGTGATGTTCTTGTTCTTCTATAGTCTTTTGGAAAGTGGTTCTCAAGGTTTGAGCATTTTTTACTTAATCACAAGCCTGATCTGCCACAGAAATGACCTCAGGGCTCAACCTGACCAATCAGCAGAGAAGAGAAGAAGCTCCTTCAGGACAGAATAGCCCAAACCCACAGATCTAGCCCAAAATGAAAGGAGCAAGATTACAGGAAATTACAAGGGGGAAAGAAGGGGAAAATATGACTAAAGAACAGAAAAAAGAAAAAAAGAAATTACAATCAACAGCTTCTATATAGGCAATGAACAAAGAGAAAATGGAACAGAGGAGGACCAGGGAACAAAAAGCAAAAACACAGAAACTCCAGCAAATTGAACACAGGCTTTGGAGGAACTCAAAATACAATTCAACACAGAACTCAAGAGAATCACCAAAAGGTAATTAGGAAAAGGGAATAACACAAAACAAAAAAAAAAAACTTTTCTAAGGGTCCCAACAAGTTAAAATGATTTGTATCTCTATAAGAATAGAGGATATTGGTAACACTTAAAATTGTTATTATCACTTGGGTAGCTAGAATAATTATACTTAGAGGGAACAATGAGAAACTGTATAGGATGAAATTCCATATATATATATGTACACATATATATATATGCATATTATATATATAATAACTAGAGGTAAAATAGGTTAATACTGAGAGAAACAGGAAAAGAGAAAAAGTGGGGTAAATTTAAATTTCATAAAGGAGCACATGGCAGGAATGGGGTAGAACACCAATACACTGGAAGGGTAAAGAGGTTGGAGACAGGAAATACCTAATTCTTTTTTACATTGCAATTGACTCAAAGAAGTAAGAACAATGAGATCCATTAGGGCAGAGAACAGATTCTCACCAGATACAGAAGTAGAAGGACCCGTGAGGAGGAAGTAATACAAGGGAGGGAGAGGGTGGGAGTATTTTTAAAAGACCCTAAAGAAAAATAAGAGGGGAATAACAAAGGGAGGGTTAAGAAAGAAAAACAAGGGTGGGAATTAGGAGGACTAATTAGAAACAAAGCACTAGTATAGAAGGAAATAGTGAAAGAAGAAAGGGAAGGACTAGGAGTAGAAATAAAATGTTGAGAAATACCAAGCTGATAATCATAACTCTGAATGTGAATAGAATGAACTCACCCAAAAAACACAAGCAAATAGCAGAGTAGATTAGAAACCAAAGTCCTACCATGTGTTGTCTACAAGAAACACTCAGAGTAAAGATAAGTGGATGGATCAAAATCTATTGGGCATCAACTGAGAAAAAGAAGGCAGGAGTTTCAATCATGATATCTGACAAAGACATAGCAAAGGTATATCTAGTTAAAAGAGATAGGGAAAGAAACTACATCATGATAAAAGGCAGTATAGACAATGAGGAAATATCAGTACTCAACATGTATCCACCAAATGGTACAGCATCCAGATTTCTAAAGGAGAAACTAGTGTATCTCAAAGATGAAACAGATAGAAAAACTATACTAGTGGGAGACCTGAAGCTTTTTCTATTAGATCTAAATAAAGTAATACAAAAAATAAATATGAAAGAGGTAAGAGATGTGAATGAAATTTTATAAAAATTAGAGTTAGTAGATTTGTGGAGAAAAATAAATAGGGACAAAAAGGAATATACATTATTTTCAGTATCATATGGTACATTCACAAAGATTGACCATGTATTATGTCATAAAAACATGGCAAACAAGTGCAAAAGAGCTGAAATAATAAATACAACTTATTCAGATCATAATGCCATAAAATAATAATTAGTAAGGGTACATGGCAAGACAAATAAAAAATTAATTGGAAATTAAATAATATGATTCCCCAAATTGGTTAAAGAACAAATCATAGAAAAAATAATAATTTCATTGAAGAAAATGACAATAATGAGACATCCTTTCAAGACCTATGGGATAAAGTGAAATTAATACTTAGGGAGAAATTTATATCCTGGAGTTCATATATTAACAAACGAAAGAGGGCAGAGATCAATGAATTGGGCATGCTATTTAAACAACTAGAAAGTGAACAAATTAAAAATTTTCAGAAGAAAACTAAATTAGAGATGCTACAAGTTAAAGGAGAAATTAATAAAATTGAAAGTCAAAGAATTATTGAATTTATAAATAATACTAGAACCTGGTTATTTGGAAAAACAAAATAGACAAAGTACTAGTCAATCTAGTTAAAAAAGGAAAGAAGAAAACCAAATTAACAGTATCCAAAATAAAAAGGGTGACCTCACCTCTAATGAAGAGGAAATTAAAGCAATCATTAAAAACTATTATGCCCAATTATATGGCAATAAATATGGAAATCTAAATGATATGAATGAACATTTACAAAAATATAAATTGCCTAGATTAGCAGAAGAAATACAATACCTAAATTACCCCATATCAGAACAAGAAATTGAACAAACCATCAAACAATCCAGGAATAGATGGATTCACAAATGGATTTTATCAAACATTCAAAGCACAACTAATCTCATTACTATTCAAACTATTTGACAGTATAAGCAAAGGAGTTCTACCAAATTCCTTCTATGACACAAATATGGTACTGATTCCAAAGCCAGGCAGCTCAAAAACAGAGAAAGAAAACTATAGACCAATCTCCCTAATGAATATAGATGCAAAAAATCTTAAATAGAATAACAGCAAAAAGACTCCAGCAAGGGATCATCAGGGTTATTCATTATGATCAGGTGTGATTTATACCAGGGATACAAGGTTGGCTCAATATTAGGAAAACCACCCACCTAATTGACCATATCAACAAACAAACCAACAAAAATCACATGAATATCTCAATAGATGCAGGAAAAGCCTTTGACAAAATAAAAAACTCATTCCTATTGAAAACACTAGAAAGTATAGGAATAGAAGGGTCTTTCCTAAGAATAATAAAAAATGTAAGTCAAAAACCATCAGCAAACACAATCTGCAATGGAGATAAACTAGAAACCTTCCCAATAAGATCAAAAGTGAAACAAGGATGCCCATTATCAACTCTATTATTTAACATTGTACTAGAAACACTAGTAGTATCAATTAGAGAAGAAAAAGAAATTGAAGGTATTAAAATAGGCAATGAGGAGACCAAGCTATCACTCTGTGCAGATGATAAGATGGTCTACTTAAAGAATCCTAGAGAATCAACTAAAAAGCTACTAGAAATAATCAACAACTTTAGCAAAGTTGCAAGATACAAAATAAACCCACATCAGTCATCAGCATATATTTCCAACACATCTCAGCAGCAAGAATTAGAAAGAGAAATTCCATTTAAAATCACCGTAAACAATAAAAAGATACTTAGAAATCTATCTGCCAAGACAAACACAGGAACTATATGAACACAACAACAAAACACTTTCCATACAATTAAAACTACATCTAAATAACTGGAAAAACATTAATTGCTCATGGGTAGGACAAGGTAACATCATAAAAATGACAATCCTACCCAAACAAATTTACTTATTTAGTGCCATACCCATCAAACTACCAAAATCTTTTTTACTAAATTAGAAAAAAAAAACATAAAAAAGTTAATTTGAAAGAACAAAAGATCAAGGGTATGCAGGGAAATCATGAAAAAAAATGGGAAGGAAGGTGGCCTAGCAGTAGCAGATCTCAAACTATATTATAAAGCAGTGATCATCAAAACAATATGGTACTGGCTAAGAGACAGAAAAGAGAATCATTGGAATAAACTTGGGGTAAATGACCTCAGCAAGAAAGTCTATGATAAACCTAAAGATCCCAGCTTTTGGGACAAAAATACACTATTTCATAAAACATGCTGGGAAAATTGGAAGACAGTATGGGAGAGATGGGATTTCGATCAACATTTCACACTCTACACCAAGATAAACTCATAATAGATGAATGACTTGAATATAAAGAAGGAAACTATAAATAAATTATGTGAAAACAGAACAGTATACTTGTTAGAGCTTTGGGAAAGGAAAGATTTCAAGACCAAGCCTTAGAAAAAATCACAACATGTAAACTAAATAATTTTCATTACATTAAATTAAAAGGTTTTTGTACAAACAGAACCAATGCAACCAAAATTAGAAGGGAAGCAATAAATTGGATGAATAACAAAATCTCTGACAGTGATAATTACTCAAATTTATGAAGAGCTGTATCAATTGTACAAAAAATCAAACCATTCTCCAATTGGTAAATGGGCAAGGGACATGAACAGGCAATTTTCAGATAGAGAAATCAAAACTATTAATATGCATATGAAAAAGAGTTCTAAATCTCTTATCAGAGAAACGCAAATGAAAACAACTCTGAGGTA
Source organism: Monodelphis domestica (assembly GCF_027887165.1). Lineage (NCBI taxonomy): Eukaryota > Metazoa > Chordata > Mammalia > Didelphimorphia > Didelphidae > Monodelphis > Monodelphis domestica. Next base: position 187,038,422 of record NC_077229.1, read on the forward strand.
TCACCTCACACCTAGCAGATTGGCTAACATGACAGCAAAGGAAAGTAATGAATGCTGAAGGGGATGTGGGAAAGTTGGGACATTAATGCACTGCTGGTGGAGTTGTGAATTGATCCAATCATTCTGGAGGGCAATTTGGAACTATGCCCAAAGGGTTAGGATTAGGGTTAGGTAAAAGACAGTCTGTCCTTTAATATAGCCATAGCACAGCTGGGTTTATACCCCAACGAGATAATAAGGAAAAAGACATGTGCAAGAATATTAATAGCTGCGCTCTTTGTGGTGACAAAAAAATTGGAAAATGAGGGAATGCCCTTCAATTGCGGAATGGCTGAACAAATTGTGGTATCTGTTGGTGATGGAATACTATTGTACTCAAAGGAATATTAAACTGGAGGAATCCCATGTGAACTGGAATGACCTCCAGGAATTCATGCAGAGTAAGAGGAGCAGAACCAGGAGAACATTGTACACAGAAACTGATACACTGTGGTACAATTGAATGTAATGGACTTCTCCATTAGTGGCAATGCAGTGGTTCTGAACAACTTGGAGGGATCTACAAGAAAGAGCACTATCCACATTCAGAGGGAAAACTGTGGGAGTAGAAACACCAAAGAAAAACAACTGCTTGATTACATGGGTCAAGGGGATATGGTTGGGGATGTAGACTCTAAATGATCATCCTAGTGCAAACATCAACAACATGGGAAAAGGTTTTGATCGAGGACACATTTAAAACCCAGTAGAATTGTACATCAGCTACAGGAGGGAGTGAGGGGAGGATTAGGGAAAGAACACAATTCTTATAAGCATTGAAAAATATCCTAAATTGACTATTTAAATAAAATTTTAAAAAGTTCACTAGACCAATTATTAATTTAGCAACTAAGAGTTCAGCTCAGACTGGAACTCAGATTATATCTTCTTCATTCTAAGTAATAACTTTGCTATGCCTTTGAATTTACATCAGTTAATCACAAAACCGGGGCAGCTAAATTGCTCAGTAGATAGAATGTTGGGCCTGGAGTTAGGAAGATTTGAATTCTAATCTGTTCTCAGATATGTAGTAGCTATGTGTCTCTTGACAAATCACAATTAATCTCTGTTTGCCTTAATCCACTGGAAAAGCAAATTGCAAACCATTCTAATATCCATGCCAAGAAAACTTCATGGAAAATAGGGTCGACATGTCACAAAGAGTTGGACACAAATGAGCAACAGCAACAATGATGGCCTGAGATGTTTATGTTGTAAAATATGAAATTTAAAATAATATGCTATTCATTCTTAATTTTGACAAAATAAGATTTTTTTCCTTCAAAAGTAATGAAAGAAACAAGTAGGTATCATATACTAAGAGTCATAAAGACACAATTGCACTGTTGGTCTAACTACTTACTAGCTCTATGACTGTGGACAAGTTAATTAAACTCTCTAAGCCACATATCCTTTCTATGTAGAATGGTACAATAAAATATGCAAGACTGTTGAAAGAAAATGCTCTGTAAACTGAAAAAATGTTACATAACTTTGAACTATTATATCATTTTTACAATTATGGGCTCAGAGGCAATAAGAAAAATATAATGTGCAATTAAAAACTATGAAATATTTCCAGAAAAGTATAGTATAATAAAGTAGAATGTATTATGGAAAATAACACATCATAACTATCATAATTACCATGAGTTCTTCCTGAAATTATTTAATTTTAGAGTTATGGTGATTTCTTGAAGATCATCTATTTTGCACTACAATAATTAGTACTCGAGTTCTGAGCCCTTAAAATCTAGTGCTCTTACCCGTACACTATATTGCTAGCCCCAGATTGTCAAAAAAGGGTCACAATCTCTCTAGTACCATAGAAGGAACTGAGTATGAACCCCCTATGAAGCATAACATTCTTCAATATATTTCTTCTATGTTTTTCTCTTAAGTAAGCAATATGCATCTTCTATGACAATATGACATACATGGAATTATGTATTGCATGATATTACAAATATAAACTTTATCATATATTACTTGTCATGTTGAAGAACATGAAGAAGTAGAAAGAAGAGAAACAACACAGATTGCAAAAATGTGAGAAAACTGATTAAAATTCTATCTACTTTAATTTTGAAAAAAAATATTTAAAAAAAGAGAAAATAGATAACCACAATATTAGTTCCTGCTTTTATTCAATAGGTAGGGTTCTTTAATACATTCTTTTCCCATAAAGGAAATTTAGACATGGATTAAAAAATAATTTGAGGATTTAAAATATTCCAAAGGGAAATTGAAATTCATTGGAAATCATAATTTTCTCCTCAAACTTTATAACAATAGTAACTAGCATATACATAACACTTTAAGATTTGCCATGTACTGTATAAATGATATATTGCTCATTTTATCTTCACAACAACCCTGGAAGATAGATGCCATTAATACCCCCATTTCACAGATCAGACAAGAGCAATTTAGGTGACACATTCATAGTTACACAGCTAATAAATGTTTCAGGGTAGATTTGAACTTGAGTCTTCCTTGACTTCACTCCCATGTTCTATCTATTAAGCCAAGGAGGTTAGATGATCACTTAATATTGTAGTAATGATTCTTTTTGGGGTGATAAAGTTTGGAGTAAATGACTATGGAAGTCTTTTCCAATTTTGAAAATATGATTACTCTACTAAGAGTTGTTTCCCCCAATATTGTTATATGCAGCTTTTTCTAAAAATAAATAAATTCTTTATAAACTATGGAAATAACTTATTTTCCTAAAAATATTACTTCTAAACTCTAAACATGAAAAAAGTTTATTAATGACAATCACTGTATTTAACTTTTTAATATTTTACTATTTTGATATTTGAATTTTTAAAGAGATTTTACTTAAAGAAGATTACACTAATTTAGGGAATAAGCATAATCAAAGAAGAAATAAAATTATCACTTTTTTAAGATGCTGTGATCATATATTCAGAGGATGCTAGAGACAATTAAAATCAATTAAAATAATCATTTTAACAAACTTGGGAGCTATGAAATAAATCCATATAAATCATCTATATTTGCGTACTATAAATAAAACCCAGAATAGAGAAATAGAAAGTTCTATTTAAAATAACTAGATAATTTTAAAAAATACTTTGGTACCTACCAACCTTGGTAAACAGAAATAATATAAATACAACTATAAAACAATCTTTATAGTAATAGAGACTAGAATAGAGAAGAACATTAATTACTAATACCAATATGATAAAAAGATCATGAGTAAATCAGCGAAAGGCCAGACTAGCATAAGATTACTTTATAGACTTAGAAAGAATGATAATGAAAATTTTCAAGAAGATCAGGAGGACAATAATGGGAAATAATGTGGCATAAAGTGAGAAAAGGAGGTTCTATCTGTCCTAGATATCAAACTAGACTACAAAGCAACAATCATCAAAACAATTTAATATTAATTAAAAATATAGGAGTTGCTCAGTAGAACAGATTAATCACAGAACATATAGAATGAAATAATTTAAAGGTTTGTTTGTACATTAGATAGAACTCTGATATTGAATTTAGGAATAACTAAATTCAAATCCAGCCTCAGACACTTATTTAGCCATGGAACCTGAGGTATGTCACTTAACTATTGTCTGTCTCAGTTGACTTCTCTGTATAATAGGGAAAATAATAAAATAATAGCATATTTCTCACATAGTTGTAAGGATCAAACAAGAAAATATATTTCAACACTTCGCATGGTGTCTGACACATAGTAGGTGCTTAATAAATACATATTCTTTACCCCAAATGCCAATATATAATAAAGTTAAAGACAATTGCCAGTGGGGAAAGAATGTACTATATCACTGTGGCAGAAATTGGTTTTAGACCAAAATCTTATGCCATATACCAGAGTCAAGTGTCAATTGGACGCATGATCTACATATAAAAGTTAACATCATAAAAAAATTAGAAAAGTAAGAAACTACCTTTCATATCTATGTATAGAGGATGAATTTGTGATCTTGTAGTTATTAGAGACAATCACAGATGCAATAACAATAATTAGTTGCCTAAAATTTCAAAAGATTTTGCATAAAAAATTAATGTAGCTAAGAGTCAAGGAGAAATACTGAACTCAGGGGAAAAAATTTCTGTAGTAAAAGTTTTGTTTCCAATGCAAACATAACAATAGAGCTATTTCCCAATTTACAAATATCCAATGAATAGAATAGGTTGTTGTCAAGGAAAAAAAGTTATAAACATATGGGGAAATGCTCCAAATCGTTATTAATTAGATAAATGAAATTAGAAGCAACTCACCAAAATCAGATTAGGAAATGAGATGTTCCCAAAAAGAAAAATAAGAAATATTGGAAGGGGCTTGATGAAAACAAATCCCATGAGGTACTATTGGCAGAGTTATGAATAGATCTAATGATTCTGGAAGACTATTTGGAGCATCACCCAAAAGGTTGCTAAATGCTAATATCCTTTGACTCAATAATACAACTCCCATCCTATATGCAAAGAGATTGAAGAAAGAGGAGTTGAGCTCATATCTATTAAAATATGTAAAAGAGCTCTTTTTTGATGGCAAAGAATTAGAAACTCAAACTGATATTCAGTTTGAGAATGACTGAACAAATGATGGTATATGAATATAATGGAATACTATTTTACTATAAGACATAATAAAAGAAAATTTCATAGAAACCTCAAAAGATCTGCAAGAACTGATTAAGAGTGAAGTATGTAGAATCTGGAGAAATAATTATATTAGAACATGCATATTGTAAAAATAATTCTAATCCACCAGACCAACTAATATGACAGTAAAAGAAAATCACATTGGAGGTAATGTGGAAAATTTGGGACACTAATATACTATTGGTGGAATTGTGAATGAACATAACTATTCTGGAGAGCAATCTGGAACTATGTCCAAATGGCCATCAAACTATGCAATACTACTATGTAAAAGAGATTAAAGAGAGGGAAAAATAACTTGCCTCAACAAAAATATTTATAGCAGATCTTTTTAGAATGTCAAACATTTGGAAACTGAAGGAATGGTGTCAGTTGAGGAATGGCTGAACAACTTATGGCATTTGAATGTAATGATATATTATTGTGTCATAAAAAAGTGACAAGCAAGATCATCTTTAATAAACACAAAAAAAAATAAAACTGTAAAGACATGAAATGATGAAACATTAAGTGAGCAGAAACAGGACAATATTGTACACAATAACCATAATAATACATGCATGATCAACATGAATGACTTTTACTACCAAAAAAGACAAGGATCCAAGATAACTGCATGGAACTCATTATGAAAAAGGATATTCACCACCATACAACTAACAGATAAATTCTGAATTCAGATTGACATATACTACTCTTCACTAGATTTCCTCCATAAACTTTTCTCTAGTGTAAATAATATGTCTTGTTTCACAATATACATGTTGTTTTTCAACATGAAGAACTTGGAAATATATGTTATATGATAATATGTGTATAACCTATATCATATTACCTGCCCTCTTGGGGAGGGGTAAGGAATGGGAGAGAGGAAGAGATGGATTGACAAATGTCAGAAAACAAATATTAAAAGTTCTACTGACAAGTAATCTGGAAAAAAATTAAAAATAATAATTCTAAAAGAATTAATAATATTCTTCAGCACAATGAAAAACCATAATTCAAGAGGACCATTAGTGAAGAATACAACCCAACTCCTGAGAAAAAGAGAGATGATGGGCTAAATGTTCTGAATTAAACCATAGTTAATGTAGGGATTTCTTTTACTTGACCTTTCTTTTTTGTTATTAGGATTTTTTTGTTTGTTTCTCCCAGTAATGTGTTGTGATATGGTGGTGGTAAGAGAAGAGGCAAAAAGAAAAGAAATGCTTGATAGTTAAAAAGAGAGAAAAAAAACAAAAAGTTTATTATGATAAAAAAGGTGGTGCCTAAAAATGAAAATATCAATGTTTAATAAAACTACATGTGTTTTAATGCCTAGATTATAAAGTTTAAACACACACTTTTATATGATCAAAAGATCTTTTTATTTAGTTGACATTATAGACTTTCAAAGACTCTTTCCTTGGAAAAACTGGGCAATAAAATAGAAATTCTTTGGACATCTTGGAAAAATAATGCATAGATAGTCATGGTGCAAGGAAAACTTGCATTCTAATCCCACTTCTGGTACACACTGTCTGCATAACCCTTGACAAGTCATTTAACCTTTCAATATACCAGGCAACTCTCTAAACCTATCAATTGAATATGTATTCCACAAACCCCACCTTATTGAGTGTACTTATAGAAGTTGTATATATCTCTATTGAATTAATGAATAAATTGAAGGTATACATTAGGCATGAAAAATATGTTAACAATAAATCAATCAAGAATACAAAATAGGTGAGAACCAGCTTTTAATCGCCTTCCAGGAATACAGTGCTTTTGATTCATTGGATGAAATTGGATGGCAAAAAAAAATTGTGATTGGATGAAAGGATTATGCACAAATTTGAACTTATTCATTTTAAAGAAGGGATTCAAATATGCATGGGAGCATGCACATGTTGAACCTATACCAGAAGATAGCAAAATAGGAATAGAGCACAGAAATAGTATTGTGCTTGCCTTTAAGCTTTTTTTTTTTTGATAAAGGATGACTTTGGGAAATATATTCATTGAACTTTCCATCAATATTGATAGCAATGTCCCAGAAGATCAGTGGTCAAGGAAGGTACCTAAAGACAGGCAACTTTTACAAAGTCATATAACCATGGAGCCAGGAAGAGAGCCAAATCTACAGAAAACTTAATGAGAACAAAGGTAGAGGGGACAAAGGAAGGGAGGGACTCCAATTTTACTAGGAGCTATGGATTATCCTTTATCACAAGTGATCTCTACAATTCATTATGCTTTCCCTTGGACTTTGTATATACCTATGTGGCAGTATGTCTCAGATTTTTAGGTATGCTTTCATACCATTGTTCTTACTAAACCACCTTAATAAATATCCATTTTGAAGACCCAATTAACTCTGGCCGATTGATAAGCATTAGAGAGTACACTGGATGAGGGATTGTGGATAGCAGTTCTAGAAAATTACCTCTAAACCTTCAGAGTTTATCCCTTGAGCACTTTGGTTAAAAGTAGTTAGCTACCCTCTGGAAGCCCAATGTGTTAGTAGTAATGAGAGCTGGGAAAATGAAGGAAGAGAGTACTACATAAAAAAAATGGTAACTTGCACTTGTAGAGAGTGTTTCCTTATCTGGGAATTCCCTATCTCAGTGAAATCACAAGTCCAATCACTTGTCTAATCCCTGTCTTCTGGAGAATAGGTTTGCCCACAAAATATCAAGGATTGCCTATATTGAGTTGTTGAAAATAGCAATGAGGACAGCTTTACACCTGGTTTTCTAAAAGATCCCATCTCTAAAAGTTGGGGGAAATGGAGAATTGAAAAGAACAAATTTAAAAAGTAAAGAACTCAATACTTTCACTTTTAACCCCAACCTGCATTCAAGATACTATTAATTTCTTCAAAATCAGATCTTGTCCTTTTCCTATTGGTCCTCCTAATAAAATTGAAATATATTATAAAATTTGTCTCTGAGGAGCAAAGGGCCAGCAAATATACTGTCTATATCATCAAAGCCCATGTTTTGCAAAATCCTAGTTGAGAACTAAATTCATGAAATGATTACCCCTTCAATTCATTGTAGATTGAGCCTCCAGCAGATGTTCTGATAGCTGCCTCATTAATTTGAATCTTGGACTCAGTGCTGAAAGGGCTTGTAAGTCCATTATATTCATCTATGCAAGTTCAATTCCATCTGTTTATGCGATGCCTATATCTTCTAAGAAGAAAACATGAGGAAAATGAATCCAACTGGCTGAGTTCTTTTCACCATGCTTAAACACTTGTGTTTCATTCAGGCATGAAAATCATTGTACTCCCCATTTTCAATAATAAGCAGGTTATTACAGGTTTAAATTGTTCACATGCATGGAGTTCAATGTCCAAATAGAAGGGATAATAGGGAGGATTTTTCTCAAAATTATATAGTTCTGCATCAAAAGGCCTGGTGTTATTTTAGAACAAATACTTACTGATCTTAAAATTAAAAAAAGGCTACTTTGGACCCTGGGTTTACAACTTATAGAATGTATAACTTTGGACTGCTCAGGTTGCTTCTCTGATGTACTCTTGTCATATGTACCATGGAAATGATAGCATCTTAACTAGTGTTAATATTAAATGAGATCACCGATATAAAATAATTTATAAATGTAAAGGGACTTATCAATTTAATAAAAGCACATTATTTGTAGAAAAATGGAATTTTATAACTAAAAAGAATTGAAGGCTCAACAGTAGAAGCCTCTCAGTTTAAAGATGAAGACACTTGAGAAATGGTCACACTTAGGTTGGTGCCAAAGCCTTGAATAGATTCGAAGTTTCCTGATAGCTGATTTAAAGCTTTTAACATGACTTTGTTAACTCTCACTATCTGAGAGGCCAAGAATCATATTCATACAGATACCATGGACTATTGACACATTCAAACATGCAGAAGCTCACTCTGTATATCAGAAATGAAGCATACCCAAAGTGAAATGGAAATAATTAATACATTAGTTCTTAATTCTAGTAAGTCAATCAGTCAATAAACATTTATTAAGCATTAATTGTATGAATCATAGTGCTAAGAATGAGGGATATAAAGAAAGGAAAACATATGCCCTCTTCTAAAGGATCTCACATTTCATTAGAGAGGTGGAGTGCAGGGAACATGCTTCTGTCATACTCATAATATCTGTACATAATGGTTGCATAATAAATATGAATAGAATTTAAATGATAAAAACTTGAAATTGAGAAATAACACTGGAATTTTCTTTGAAATGTAATACTTCTACCCTTTCAGGAATTCCAGAAGTTCTTCTAGTTTTTGTATCCCTAGCATTAGAAACACAGCTGTTTAATGGGAAACATTTTTTCAAAGAGAATACAAATTAATATATACAGGGGTTTAATAACTGACCTGACATTGACTCAACAATAATTTGATAAAAATCTGCTATAGAAGTTTGTTGGGCACAACTGTCAATTACAAAAATAAATACATATGTACATATACACAATATACATATTCATTTATTAGTATAATAGATACATAAATAAGATCCTTAAAGAGTGTGACTATCATGATAGATCCTAAGCATTTATTGAAATGAGTTGATATTTATGATAGCATTTCAATTATATTAAATATTAAAATTTATTATCACTCATGAGGAGAAATTAATTGGTCATTCATTACTACTTTTTAACTTTATTCTTAGCTTGTATACAAACTAATCATGGTTTTTTGGTATTCTTTAATTTTTCTCTTATTCCTAACTATAGTTGGTGCCACCTAAGTACTGTTAGTATTTATGTAGTGCTTAAAGTTTCTAAAGTATTATATCCATTAATTAATTTCATCCTTAAAACAATCCTATGAAACAAATGCTATTGTTATTCTAATTTTACCACGTGGAAACCGAACCACAAAGATTGTAAGTCATTTGCCCAGCATTATACAACTAATAAATATCAAAGGCAAGATTTGAACTCAGTTCTTCCTAATTTTAAGCCCTATGCTCTATCCATTGAGTCAACTTATTTCACTTTCCAATACTATATTGGATGCCACACATGCAACAACTATTGGGCAGATAGGTGGAGCATTGGATAGAACACTAGGCCTGTAGTCAGAAGAGTCATCTTCCTAGTTCAAATGTGGACTCGGGTACTTATGAGATCTGTGACCCTGTTTACCTCAGTTTCTCATCTGTAAAATGAGCTGGAGAAGTAAATAGCAAACTACTCCACTATCTCTACCAAGGAAACCCCACATGTAGTCACAAAGAGTTGGAAACAACTGAAAGGATTCAACAACATTGACCTCTCTTAGTCCTGTGTTCTTCCGAATACTTCAAAATGCCTCATCACTTCCTACTTTATCAGAGTTGGGCTAATGGTCCATCTCCCATTGCTTAAATAATACTGTTTATTATCCAATCTTCCATTTTCAGCCAATACTATTACTGATTTCTGTCCCATTTCCATGTTATTTATTCAAATAATGCATTTGTTTCCTATATAACTTCCTACTGTTATGCTTTCCTTCTCCATTTTCCTATGGTTATTTTGAGGTTTCATCTACTGCCATGATCAGAAAAAAAGATGTTGGTCCTAAAGCAAAATAAGTCACAATAAGTAGAAAGATCACCTGAGTGTTGTAATTGTAACTTCCTTTTGACCTCAAATTTAAAATGGACCTTAAAAATGTCTCTAAGTCATTATATAAATCCCAGATGGGAAATTTATGGAAGAATAAGGATAAATTGCCCAAGAAGTAAAGGTGTGGCTGGGCTGAGATCCTCACCATTCCAGGTATGGTTAACAAAACTAGACTTACACCTCCAGCTATACCTCAAGCTATAAGATAATCAATCCTTGGAGGTAACAAGTAAAAAGACTCTGGGTAAAAGGAGATGGGACAATTAGAAAGGATTAGCTTTAGGGCCATAGTAAGGCTAATTAGGATCTGGGGAGTAGGAATAATATTCAGGACATGAACAAGGAGAATGACAGTTGAGATAGAGGGTATTATTAACAAAATTACAGCACTGGATATGAGCTTGTAATAAGCTGAATAGGGCATTTAAATTTGATCCATAGCTACTCTTTTGGGAAGCACAGAGTCAAGACTATAAGGTATGAATGAATCAGTTGGCCTGTAAACTCAAATCACCCATACTGGGCATTTATTTCTTCCATTTTGAATGATTTATTCAGGCAAACAGACAAAAGAAGTTGTATTTTTTTAAAGTGAAATAATTACAAACGCTTCAATCATACAGACAAATCATTAAATGCAAATGGATTGGGTTTTTTCTTCTTTTTAATTAAGTTAAAGTAATTCAGGTGCATAACAATACAATATAACAAGGGGGGAAATGTTCAAAGCTATCAACAAAGTGATCTCAGATCAAAGAGATATGACTTTATAACTTAAGAGAAATTTTATGTATTAGAATATCATTGTCTTCTCATCTGCTTATTTGGTCCCCACTTTTATTACATGACTTTATTGAGGAATTATATTTAAATGAGAATGGAGAAAATGAAACATGGAATTTAAGTTCTATACAAGTGACTCAATTTAAAACATTGAAAATTCACAAATCAATAGTATTAAAATAGTTATTGGATTTAAATATTAATAGAATGGGAGGAATTGATGAACTGTAACCAAGACTACTTAAAATGCTAACACATTATATAGCTATGCCATTAGCTTCAAATAAGAAATTTAATTTTTTAACAACATACACCTACAAATTGGAAAACTACTAAAGTCTTTCTCCACAGCAGAATAAATATAAAGGAATTTAGAAATTTCAGACCAATAATCCTAATATAGGTTATATTCTATCTATAGTATTCCATATTACAGAAAATGAAAGGTTGACCAGAAAAACTTAAAGCAATAAAGGTTACAGAGATTTAATTTAGAATTATCCCAAACACTGACAGATCTACTGTTTTTATATAGTTTTACAAGGATTTTGAATCTTTTTTCTTTAATTAGACTATATAAAATTCAATCCATATGTTATTGTTAAAGTCCCCATTTCTATGACATGAATTTTTTCAGTAATAAACTATAGAGATAATTTTCAACATGTTCAATGTGTTCTTCCAAGATTTTATGAGGTAAGAGTCATCAATTTTGATCCTCTTGGTGAGATGAAGGACCACTAAGCTTTTCCATTTGACCTGCCACTATGCCCTGCATATCATATTCCTGCCCCTTTCTTCTAGTCCAGAAAATCCATTACATTATCTAGTTTCCCAACAAATTACAGTATTCATTTGATTAATAGATAATAGTCAAGAACTTGGGAATTGTAAGGAATTTTGCTAGTTGCTAAAGATATGTCAAGAATATGAAACAGGTTCTTTGTCTTTAAAGCAATTATATTTTAACTGTGATGATGAACCACGTAGACAAAAAGCTACATAATATAAAGCAAGATGTAAAGTGGTAGATGATGGTCTAAACATGGACAATAATTTATAATCCAAAGAGAGTAATTTCTCTACTGCAGATTATTATTCCTACCAAGTAACAATGCATTCAGAATCCTGAATAAATGTAATGCAATCTGATTGTTATATTCTAAACAATCATAAGTTTGAGTTATAGAATCTAGAAAAATTTCATGTAATCAAAATTACTGATATGTATCAACTATTGTGATAAGATCTATTTCATTTTTATTTTTGTAAGCTGAAAAAATAATGAGAACTGTAAAAATAATAGGCAATGGATTGATTATGGGTTTATAAACTGATTTAGGCATTCTGCTTGCTGTGCTTACAAAGTATCTTCAGTTTATAACAGTGAAGTGAAGCTCATACGTGAACTTCTCTTCAGGACCAGGAACAAGGATGCTAAAGAGACTCTTGTGATAAACAATAAAATATTTATTGAAAATATAAGGATAAAAAGGATCTCTAATTCTAAGGGATTCTAACTCCATCCAAATAAAACTCCCTGGTTCTGCAAGGAATTGCTTCTCCTGTTTCCACAGGCTACACTGATCCCTCTGGCTCTGACTAACCCGAATTTTTACTATTCTAAATAAACTAACAGTATTATCCTTATAATTCTTAACCTCATCTCCAAGATTAAAAAACAAACAAACAGAAAAATGAAAGGCTAGCTGGCTGAGCCTCAGCAAGAACCAATTTGGATCTCTGAGCCTTAGCTGACTCAGAGACTAAACCAAAGACCAGGTCTTCTCAGATATAAACCAATTTATAAAACCAGCAATAGGTAATCACTAGTGTTTCCCAAGTTGGAAAAGAAAAAGACTTACTTCCTTCAAGTCTTTCTCTCCTTTCCTTCTACCTCAGATAGAGAGAGAGAGAGATAAAGAGAGAGGAGATAAGGAGAGAAGGAGAGAGAGAGAGAGAGAGAGAGAGAGAGAGAGAGAGAGAGAGAGAGAGAGAGAGAGAGAGAGAGAGGAAAAAGATGTTACCTCCTCCAAGCCCTCAGAGAATCTGACTTTGCCAACTGTCAGAAACAAACTGCTACACCGCAAGAGCTACTGTCACAGAAAAACCATTAGACTTGAAACTGACACTGTGTAAACTGTTTTAAACACCAATTCTTTCTCAAGTCAGCTTCTCTACTTCTTATCTCTAAACTAATATAACAAGATAATTTCTAATATCATCCTTATAAATCCCAGAAGTTAGTGTGTTATCTAAAACACAGTGATCACTGACTGAATAATGCTTATTTATTGCCACAGATTTAGTTATATTGTGACCATTCAAAATGCTTTTTATGCTCACAATTTATATTTGTACCTATGTTTATGAGTTGATTTAGGATCTTCTGGAAGTGTTGTAGCAAAGCACACCCATTGCATACCTTACTGACCTTGGATGGCATCATGATGGTATAACCCTGGCAACAGCCTGTAAAACTATTTAGAAATAATAATCATTGTAGTATAGTAAATATAAAAATCTTCACCTAATGTTAAACATAAAACCACACAAATTTTCTATGAATTTCCCTAATGGGATATTTTCATAATTATCTCTGTCAACCAGATGGGAAAATATATTGATAGAAAGTTATTTTAAAGAGGGTCTTTTTTCCTTTAATTCTCTTCATGTCAGTCATGAATTTCATGACATGGAAAATTAACATTTGGAATGTAATTTCCTTGGGAACTGAAATAAAGGGTGGTTTTAGTTGGACAGGATTAAGGGTTTCCTGGCATGTTTAATTTTAATATGGAAATGAAAATATAAGATGAAAGCATTAAATAAGTGCACAAGTTGTCTTTAAAGGTGTATTACACCTCATACTATTTTCTGCCAAAGAAGATATTCCAAAGTTTCTTTTATGTTAAGAGCACATATATCTTTGTGAAATACATTAAGTACCTAAAAATAAATCCATAAATCCAAATGTCAAGAATATCAATGTCCAAATTTGACATCACAATAATGTTCCCCAATTTATAAAGTATTATGTGTATGCCACACCATCAAAACCCTGTAATATTTATGAGTTGCCAACATTGTTTTTTCTGAATGTTTATTCTGCCAGTAGAACCACTTAGCTTTAAAAAAAAAGACTATGCTGAAAGAGTATAGCAAGAATAGCAGTTACAAAACATTGCTTCCCCTACCCTCCCCAAACACAAAGGAATGAGGTATACTATATTATAAAATCATTCCAAGTTCATGTGGGGGACGGAAGAGAATGGGCATGGATTGATTTAAATTACACTGGTGGTAAGACACATGTGTAAAGAAAATAGGTGACATGGCAATTCACAGCTCTGGAATAGCAGGGCCTCAATCCCCTTTGTACAAATTAAAAAAGGGGTTTTTATGCTAATGTGAGAATTCTAAGGTAATATTGGGGTCATCAATTCACAATATTATAGCTCAAGTCAAAATGACTTTTAGTAACATTTATTTACAAAGAGGTAGAAAGAGTGAAAGTAGCAAAATATAAGAAGAAGGTAGAGAAAATGTTGAGTCTATCACCCTAAATGTTGCTCCAGTGTCTGGCTCAGCCCTAGCAAAGTTCATTAACCTTCATCCAGAGGAACCGGTGGTGTCTTATGCAAGGGTTCCACCTACACAATCTCTTCTAGGAAGGCCTCTCTGGAACTAATCTCTTCAGAAGCCAGGAAAGGAAGGCCAGCTACTCACTCACCCAAGATAAAGTCCAAAGGAGAATATCCAGGAGAAGTCCTCCAAGTACCAGTCCAAGAGCCAAAGTCAAGGTCTAAGCAAAGGTCAAGCCCAGAACCACCTCCAAAAGCCAAGTCACCAGGAGAAACTCCATGCTGAAGATCCAAGCTGAAGGCCCCCTAGAAAGGAAGTGCAGGACTTTTATGGTCCTTTTTCCACTTCACTTCCTGTCCTTTCCTCTCTTCACATGGGACAATCACAGCTTCCAAATTGCCTAGCACAGCCCAGGGGGTGAAGGGGGCAATGTCTGTGGGATCCACCTTTCATCCTCTGAGGGTGTAAACTCTTATCAAAGGATTCACAAGTTTCTGACTGATTGAGTTAAAATGGTGGAGCTTTCTAAGAAGGGACTTGTGAATTCTCTTACCTAATGGCTAACAATATATTAAGTAGGGGTTTCTTGATTGATTAACTCAAAATAGACACAGAGAATAAACAATTCCCTTTTACGCTTTTTTTTCTTTACTGTCCACAAAGAGGTTTATTTTTGGCAAGTTATTAATGATGGGCAAGTTTCTCTGATGCTAGTCTGAACAAACTCCATTTGGGGCATATTATTTCTGCTGGATTGTCCAATTCACTACTAGCTGGGTCCAGAACTTTGCACAACACTGAGCTGGTCCCTCATCTGACACAGGTGCTGCTTTGGAATTCAAGGGAAAATTAGGTTAGTTACCACCCAATACTTATCAAAGTAGAACTGGGAGGTTCATATCTATGTTAATTGACAATCTAGGGGAAAATCCAAGGTAAAGCTAAGTACCTTTCATGAAGCAGAAAGGAATTTCTTATATCCCCTCTGACTTAGAAAAAATCTGGAGTTTGGGGTGTCAGGAGGGTCACCCTGGGTTCCATTACAGATGGAATGAGATCACTGAAGACTGCACTATTGTGGGGTTAGCCACTGGGCTCTTAAAAAGATTCATTATCTGGAATGGATGGGTCAGTCCTCTGGACATTGTGGGATTCCTCTGTAATAGGTAGTTTTAGTCATCACTACCTTCAATCTCTGGTTGGGATAATGTTTTTTTCATCCAGGATTGTTGCAGACCTTTTTTTTGAAAGAAACTAAATGATCTCAAGGCTATGATTAACAGAAGCTTTCCTTTTTTACTCCTTTAGACTCAAGTCAAAGATTTCTCAGGTTCTTACCCTTTTTTTAAGTAAATAAGCTAATTTCACTCCCAAGATTCTAAGTTTCATTCCATTTCAAATTTGTATTTGATGATCTCATGTCCTCTTTTTATGCAATTGAGCTATTCAAGTTTCAGTCCCCTTCTGTGGTGGGGAAGGCTTCCTTTAAAGCTGAAAAGTCTTATTCTTTACATTTCAGTGTCTCCATTTTTGCCTCTTCTTACCTTCAGCTTTGTTAATCTCTAAGGAGCACACTCTATCCTGTATATCAATTGATCCTTAAAACTGGAGACAGAGCTCAGTGCTATTATTATTCACACAGATTAGGGAACTGAATGATCATCAAGCCTCTGATGTTGAGAATGTCTTTTGGTGGAAACATCTGAATTAAGAGAATTTCAGTTTAAGAGTAGGAGACAAATCCCAATAGATACTCTCTCTCCATCCTACTTCCCACTCTACATGCCATTAAAGAGACAAGATCAGTAGCAGATAGTGCAATGTATTCAGTATAAATTAGAGAAACAACTTTGTATAAACAAGTTATAAAAAGGATAGATTTTGCATAATCAGCAAAAGGAAAAGCCTTAAATTAAGGGGGGTGAGGTACGGTGCTATATAGAATGTTTGATTTTAACTAGAACTTGAAAAAGATCAAGGAAACCATGAGGGAGAAATGAAGAAAGAGAAAATTCCAGATAAGGGGGTCAACTAAGAAAGACCACTATTTGGAAATGGAATATCTTATTTGAGGAATAGCAAGAAGGCCAGGGTAATAGAAAGGTGAGAAGTAAGAATACTGGAAAAGGGGTTGGGGGTCAAGTTATGAAGGGATTTGAACATTAAACAGAGAGTTTTATATTTAATCCTTTAGGTTACATAAAACTACTGGAAGGGAAGCTAGGTAGCTCATGGGATAGAGAGTGAGGTCTGGAGACAGAGAGTCCTGGGTTCAAATATGACCTCAGATACTTCCTAGCTATGTGACCAGGGCAAATGACCTAACCCCAATTACCTAGCTTGCTACTCTTCTGACTTGGAACCAATATTTCTTATTGACTCTAAGACAGAATGTAAGGTTTTAAAAAACTAAAATAGAAAAGAAACAAACCACTGTAGTTCTTTTTTGAGTAAAAATCAAGACATGGTTAGACCTATACTTTAGGAAAATTGCTTTAATGTGTGAATTTTAGATTTACTCTACCCTGCTTAGTCTTTAGAATTCTAGCAACCAGGAATGTATACACCCCTACTTAAGGATTAACTGTGTGGGGGAGGATGTTCTATGATCCACACGTGCTAGAATGTGACAAATCAGAAACAATTGACTGACCCACTGGGCTATCCTAAGCCAAGTCTAGGCCACCATTGGTACATGTGAGACACAGGAGGTGATGTAAAGAACTGCCTTTATATTTTGCTTCACTTCCTGAGGTCTTTGTCAGTGAAACTTGACTTGGTGCATCATGGATCCTGATACTGCTTCCCTTAGGTGATACATGGTGAGTGTTAAGGCTGACTGCCCTTTCCCTTGACCTTTCTGAAGGCACCAGCCTCCAAGGAGGCCCCGCATCTTGGAGGAGTCCTCATCACTGGAAGCCAGGATAGATTTAATTTTCTGGAAAGGTCCTTTGGCTGAGACCTCTGAACTCCCCCTGACTTAGGCCAGGCCAGAGCAGTTCTTCCCTTTTTTCTCTTTCTCCCTCATTCTTAATTTCTTCCTTATATTGTAAATAAACCACCATAAAATTCTATTCTGACTTTAGAATTTAAATCCATGGCGACCATTAAATAATATATTCAGTCTCAACCCTAAAATTTACCCTTAACAGTCAGATGAGTAAAGAATGGGTTGGAGAGACTTATAGCAGAGAAATCAATCAACAGATAAGTATAATAGTCAAGGCATGATGTGATAAGGAGTAAATATCAGAATGGTTGTAGTATCAGAGGAGAAACAGTGGCTTATGCTACAGGTTATAAAAGGGATAATTGATAAGCCTTGGAAACAGATTGGATATGAGAATAAGGAAAGTGAGGAGTCAAAGATGCTACCTACATTTGTTACCTGGTTGGTTCTGAGTGACTGTGAGAATTGTGGTACCCTCAATTATAACAGGAAATTTAGAAAGAGAAAGGGGCACTGGGGAAAAGATAAAGTTCAGTTTTAGACAAGATGAGTTCAAGATGCCTGTGAGAAATACTGCTCAATAGGTCCAATAGATAGTTTGAGATGACTAGAAATCAGTAGAGAGGTTAGGAGTGGATATGTAGATTTGAGTCATCTGTAGAGAAATAATCATTGAATCCATGGGAACTGATGAGATAATCAAGTAAAATCACATAGATGAAGAAGAGAAAAGGATACAAGGCAGAGTCCCATGGGACATCCATGACTAAGGGAACACAGTCAGTAAAATCACAGTTATTTCTTAAACTATGAGGAAAAGTAGAAGCTATATCCTCTGAAAACATCAAACTTTAGGTGGAAATTCAAGCTGGTCCCGAAGGAATGCTGCATGTAATTGAGGAATCTAAAGCCATATGATATCCTCTCACACTGCTAATAAGTAATATCTGAATCCAAAACTAGAATATTTTAATCCAAATCACATATTCTTTGCTACCCTCTGATGACCTGCCATTTAGTATAATTCATATCTAAATGGGAACTTCCTCTACAACTTAGACCAATGGTTGTCCAATTTCTGTGTGAAGGAAAGCAATCATAGGTAGAGTCATTACCTTTTCAGACAGTCTATTCTAGTTCTATTTACTCTAATTAAGACATTTTTCTTTATAGCTAACTAAAATCTACCTCCCTGAAACTCTTATTCTTTGTCTTTTTTTTCTATTCTCTAATAGGCCTTTAGATGTTTAAAAGCAACAATTATGTCCCTTTTATATGAAAGAGTGTTGATGAGTCCCCTGATCAACTTGATGAGAGGCTGATGGAATGTGAGCATGCCAACTGATGCCCTTGGAAAACTCTATCATATCAGCCAACTGAAATTCAAGGGAGCAGAAACTTGTCTAAAAACCATTCTTTTCTCATGCTATACAAATTCAGTTCTAAGATCTTTCTAACTCCTTTTTGAACTCTTTCTTGATTGTTAGCAATTAATTACCTTTTCTTTTGCTTTCTTCCCATGGAGAAAGAAGGGGTGATACATTATCTCGCCATTTGGAAGAGTTAATGTTCACTTGTGGCAGAAAGTATCAAGGCAAACTAAGTTTGGCATTGGCCTTTTAGAAAGAGAAGGAGATTTCTAAATTCTAGAGAGAAAAGTTACATAATTTCTGTTATAGCATTTTACTTGGAGAGCAAAGTCAGTGAGTTAATTAAACAATACTCATTCAGTTAAGGAAATTCCTTGTTCAACTATCTGAAAATACCTTTACCTTCCACAGGAGAGTGTAAACTACACAGTGGTACTATAAGTCTAGCAAGGTTTGAGTAACACTAGAAAAGGACATATAATTTTAAAGAGCTTAAGTGAAGTTGGGAGTTCAGTTTTCTTAAGGAAACATGATGGACTATTTCAGTATTCTTTATGTTATTGTGGTGGTGCAGAGACTGTCTTTTATCCCTTTTCATATACCAATCCTTAGTCCAGTGTCTGGCACATAGGGTGCTTAAGAAATGTTTCTTGATGCATAGGTAGTAGGAGTTATTGTTTTATCTCTTCCTGGGCTCCTATATGTCTTTTTAATTTTTTATATTTTCTGAGGGATAAAAGACTGTCCTATAACTGATATCTGTATTAGGCCTAGATTGTTTATGAGAACATGAGACCTTTTCACTCACATTTGGAGTAAGTCATCTATAAGATATACCTGAATTTTATTTTGGAGATTTTCTAGAGGAATTTGGGGTTAGGAAAATGAAGCTACACACAGAAATGTATAGTTTTGGGGACATGTCTCAATATGACACTAATTCATGGGAGCTCATAGTCTTAGCAGGGAGGTGAGGCTGGGCCATCAAGTAAATCTCTTTTCCAGGCTAACCATTTTCTCTTCCTTTAACTATTCCTTGTATGGTTTCAATCCACTTCAAAATCCTGTTCCTTTTCTCTGTATATGTTCTACCTCTCCTAAAACGTATCAGCCAAATCTGGACATCAGGAGTGGTTTGACCAGGAAAGAATGTATTGTGGTTTTCATCTCCCTAATCCTGGTCATTGTGCTTCTGTTGGTATAATCTAAAATCTTATTAGCATTTTTGTTTGTCATGTTACTATTGGCTATATTAATGCTATTTAAGTTTCCTGACACTACAAATCACATTTATCTTTTGCACATGAACTATTCACTAGCCATGTCTCTTTATTCTATATTTTTATGATTGACTTTTTAAAGCCAAGTTTAGTATTTTTAAATTATTCTTGTTAATTCTAGTTAATTTTCACATGTTTGACTTGACTGATTGTTCTAGTCTATTAGATTCTGATTCTGTGGTCAAACAAGTTAGTTATTTCTCCCATCTTTGTAGCTTATGCAAATTTGACATGTCATCTATTCCTTCAAAAAAACATTCAATAAAATTCTAAGTACAACAATACTAAGTGTTGAAGACAAACTCTGGACTATTCCACTAGAGACATACTGTATCACCTCTCTTTGGTCCTATCTTTCAACTCATTCTGAATCCATCTAGTTATATTAAAACCCAATCCACCTCTCCCCCTTTTGATCACAAGGAGATTTTTAGAGATTGTCCAAAGTGTTGTTGAAATCCAAATTTAATGTGTGCCATTTAATCACTCAATCAACAAACTTCTATCAAGCATTTACTGTGTGCTGCATGTTAGGTGCTGAGGATAGAAATATAAAGTGGCACAATCCCTGACCTCCAGGAGCTTTTAATTTATGCAGCAACATCAATAGATACAAGATAATATGGAAAAGAAGTTAATATCAGATGACAGTATGAAGAAATATATCATATATCAGGTGATACTTGTGGTGAGCCTTGAAACAAATGGGTTCTAAGAAGCAGAGGTGAGAAAGAAGTGCATTTTAGGCATGCAGAACAGTAAAAAAAAAGTGAGGTTCCAGGTATCAGCAA
This sequence comes from Monodelphis domestica, assembly GCF_027887165.1. Lineage (NCBI taxonomy): Eukaryota > Metazoa > Chordata > Mammalia > Didelphimorphia > Didelphidae > Monodelphis > Monodelphis domestica. The sequence goes on from NC_077229.1 coordinate 187,059,496, forward strand.
TGAGGAAAACATTTTGGCTGTATTTTTGTGCATATGAAGAAAAACAATGTAATATTGTCAAACAAAGAACTGATTGCCATTTCTTTTCTTAAGCGCTCACTAACCATCTCTTTAACAAACAATTTTAGAATATTTCTAGGAACCAATCAAAGGTAAAGTATTTTGCAAACTTTAGAGTAATATACAAATTATAGTTATTGTTATTATTTAATCTGATAGGCAAGCAAGAGCTCATCAGCTTCTAGGCTAAAAATAAATTCACCACACCATGTTGTTCTTTTTATTTTTACATTGCTTGCTATCATTTATTCTCAATTACATGTAAATAAAAATTTTGAATTCTGAATTCTCTTCCTCCTTCCCAATCCTTTCCCTATTTCACAGTCACACAATTTTATATAAATTATACACTGGAAGTCATGCAAAACATTTCCACATTAGTCATATTGTGAAAGAAAGAACAGACTAATAAAAGACAAAAACAAAGCAAAAAGCCCCCAAGATAATAAAGAAAGTAAAAGCAACATGCTTTAATTTGGAGTTAGCAAATTTTATTATATTTCTGAGAATAGCTAAGCCATTCACAGGTGGTCATCATACAATAATATGTTACCATGTATAACATTCTACTAATTTAATTTTGCATTAATTTATGTCTTTCCAGATTTTTCTGAAAGCAACCTGCTTGTCATTTCTTCTGGCACAATAGTATTCCATCACAATCATATGCCACCAATTATTTAGCAATTCCCCAATAGACTGACATCCCCTTAATTTCTCATCCTTTTCCACCACAAAAAAAAGAGTTCCTACAATTTTTTTCAATTTTTAGAAGCATTTATTTTTATTTTTTTGGAAAATTTTATTTAGTCAATTTAGAATGTTTTTCCTTGGTTACAGGAATCATATTCTTTCCCTAACCCTAACCCCACCACTTCCCACAGCTGAAGTGCAATTCTACTAGGTTTTATATGTGTCATTGATCAAGACCTATTTACATGATGTTGATGTTTGCATAGGGTGATCACTTAGAGTCTACATCCCCAATCATATCCTCATCAACCCATTTGATTATGCAGTTGTTTTTTTCTTCTGTGTTTCAACTCCCACAGTTTTTCCTCTGAATGTGGATAGTGTTCTTTCATATAAATCTCTCTGAATTGTTCTGGTTCACTGCATTGCTACTACTAGAGAAGTCCATTATATTTGATTGTACCATAATGTATCAGTCTCCATATATAAAGTTCTCCTGGTTCTGCTACTTTCACTCTGCATCAATTCATGGAGGTCATTCCAGTTCACATGGAATTCTTCCAGGTCATTATTCCTTTGAGTACAATAGCATTCCAACATCAACAAATACCACAATTTGTTTAGTCATTCCCCAATTGAAGGGCATCCCCTCATTTTCCAATTTTTGCCACCACAAAGAAGGCAGCTATGAATATTCTTGCACAGGTCTCTTTCCTTATAATCTCTTTGGGGTACAAACCCAGTATTGCTATGGCTGGATCAAAGGGCAGACAGTATTTTAACATAGTTCCTAATTGCCCTCCAGAATGGTTCCATCAAATCACAACTCCACCAACAAAGAAATAATGTCCCAATTCTGCCAAATCCCCTCCTACATTCATTACTTTCCTTTGCTGTCATGTAAGCTAATCTGCAAGGTGTGAGGTGATACCTCAGAGTTGTTTAGATTTTCATCTCTCTGATTATAAGAGATTTGGAACACATTTCATGTGCTTATTAATAATTTTTATTTCTTTATCTGAAAATTGCCTATTCATATCCCTTGCCCATTTATCATTTGAGGAATGTCTTGATTTTTTGTACAATTCATTTAGCTCTTTATAAATTCGAGTAATTAGACCTTTGTCAGAGATTTTTGTTTTGAAGATTTTTCCCCAATTTGTTGTCTCCCTTCATATTCTGGTTGCATTGGTTTTGTTTGTACAAAACCTTTTTAATTTAATGTGATCAGAATTATTTATTTTATATTTTGTAATATTTTCTAACTCTTATTTGGTCTTAAAATCTTTCCTTTCCTAAAAATCCAACAAGTATGGTATCCTGTGTTGACCTAATTTACTTAGAGTTTCCTTTCTTATATTCAGGTCATTCACCCATTCTGAGATCATCTTGGTGAAGGGTGTGAGATGTTGATCCAATCCCAATCTCTCCCATACTGTATTCCAATTTTCCCAGCAGTTTTTATCAAATAGTGGATTTTTGAACCAAAAGCTCATGGCTTTGGGTTTATTGTAGACTGTCTTCCTGAGGTCACTTACCCCAAGTCTATTCCACTAATCCTCCTTTCTGCATCTTAGCCAGTACCATATTGTTTTGAAGACCACTGATTTATAGAATAGTTTGAGATCTGCTACTACAAGGCCACCTTCCTTCACATTTTTTTTTCATTATTTCCCTGGATATCCTTGATCTTTTGTTCTTCCAAATTAACTTTTTTATGTTTTTTTTCCTAATTCAGTAAAAATGTTTCTTGGTAGTTTGATGGGTATGGTACTAAATAAGTAAATAAATATGAGTAGAATTGTCATTTTTATTATGAAACCTTGTCCTACACATGAGCAATTAATGTTTTTTCCAACTACTTAGATCTTGTTTTAATTGTATGGAAAGTTTTTTTGTAGTTGTACTCATATCACTCCTGTGTTTGTCTCTCCACAGATAGATTCCTAAGTATTTTATATTGTCTAGGGTGATTTTAAGTGGAATTTCTCTTTCTAAGTCTTGCTGCTGAGATGTGTTAGAGAAATATAGAAATGCTAATGACTTATGTGGGTTTATTTTGTATTCTGCAACTTTGCTAAAGTTGTTGATTATTTCTAGTAGCTTTTTAGTTGATTCTCTAGGATTCTTTAAGTAAACCGTTATTTTATCTGCAAAGAGTGATAGCTTGGTGTCCTCATTGCCAATTTTAATACTTTCAATTTCTTTTTTATTCTCTAATTGCTACTACTAGTGTTTCTAATACAATGTTAAATAATAGAGGTGATAATGGGCATCCTTGTTTCCCTCCTGATCTTATTGGGAATGCATCTAGTTTATCCCCACTGCAAATGATGTTTGCTGATGGTTTTAGATATATATTGTTTATTACTTTTAGGAAATGACCTTCTATTCCTATACTTTCTAGTGTTTTCAATAGGAATGGCTGTTGTATTTTATCAAAGGCTTTTTCTGCATCTATTGAAATAATCATGTGATTTTTGTTGGTTTGCTTGTTGATATGGTCAGTTGTGTGGATGATTTTCCTAATATTTAGCTATCCTTGCATCCCTGGTATTAATCTCACCTGATCATAATGAATAACCCTCATGATCACTTCCTGGGGTCTTTTTGCTAGTATTCTATTTAAGATTTTTGCATCTATATTCATTAGGGAGATTGGTCTGTTTAATTTCTTTGTTTTTGACCTGCCTGTCTTTAGAATCACTATCATATTTGTATCATAAAGGAAATTTGGTAGAATTTCTTCTTTGTTTATTCTGTCAAATAGTTTGTATAATATTGGGATTAATTGTTATTTGAATGTTTTATATAATTTATTTGTGAATTCATCTGGACCTGGGGATTTTTTCTTAGGGAGTTCTTTTATGGCTTGATCAATTTATTTTTCTTCAAAGGGGCTATTTAGGTATTCTATTTTTTCTTCATTTTTGTAAATATTCATCCATAGCTAGGTTGCAATATTTAATACCACATAATTGGGCATGATAAATTTAATGGTTGTCTTAATTTCATCTTCATTAGAGGTGAGGTCTCCCTTTTCATTTTGGATACTGTTAATCTTGTTTTCTTCTTTCCCTTTTTTTACTAGATTGGCCAGTACTTTGACTATTTTATTTGTTTTTTTTTTCAAAGTACCAGCTTCTAGTCTTGTTTATCAAATCAATAGTTCTTTGACTTAAATTTTATTAATTTCTCCTTTAATTTTTAGGATCTCTAATTTAGTTTTCATCTGAGGATTTTTAATTTGATCACTTTCTAGTTTTTTACTTTGTATGCCCAATTCATTGATCTCTGCTCTCCCTAATTTGTTAATATATGAACTCAAGGTTATAAATTTCCCTCTGAGTACTGCTTTGGCTTCATCCCATAGATTTTGAAAAGATGTCTCATCATTGTCATTTTCTTCAATGAAATTATTAATTGTTTCTATGATTTGTTCTTTAACCAATTTTGGAGAATCATATTATTTAATTTCCAATTAATTTTTGATTTGATTCTCTGTGTACCCTTACTAATAATTATTTATGTAGTATTGTGATCTGAAAAGGTTGCATTTATTATTTCTTCTCTTTTGGACTTATTTGCAATGTTTATATGCCCTAGTACATAGTCAATCTTTCAGAATGTACCATGTGCTGCTGAAAAGAAGGTGTATTCCTTTTTGTGCCTATTTATTTTTCTCCACATATTTACTAACTCTAATTTTCTAAGATTTCTTTCTTATTTCTTTCTTATATTGATTTATCTAGATCTGATAGAGGAAGGTTCAGATCTCCCACTAGTACAGTTTTTCTATCTAGTTCATCCTTGAATTCCACTAGTTTCTACTTTAGAAATTTGGATGCTATGCCATTTGGTGGATACATGATGACTACTGATATTTCCTCATTGTCTATACTTTCTTTTATCAGGATGTAATTACGTTCCCTATCACTTTTAACTAGATTTATTTTTACTTTGACTTTGTCAGATATCATGATTGGGACTCCTGCCTTTTTTTTTCTCAGTTTATGCCCAATAGATTTTGCTCCAACTACTTACCTTTACCCTTTGGGTGTCTACCTTCCTCATGTGTGTTTCTTGTAGGCAACATATGGTAGGATTTTGTTTTCTAATCCACTCTGCTATATGTTTGCATTTTATGGGTGAGTTCATTCCATTCACATTCAGAGTTATGATTACCAGCTGTGTATTTCCCAACATTTTGATTTCTACCCCTAGTCCTGCCTCTTCTTCTTTCACTATTTCCTTATGCACCCTTGTTTTGTTTTTAACCAATCCTCCATTTCCCATACTTATTTTGCTTCCCTTCCCCCTCTCCCTCCTTATTCCCCTCTTATTTTTCTTTAGTGTCTTTATAACCTACCCCCCACATTCTCACTTCCTTGTATTGCTTCCCTCCCCACCAGTCCATTTGATATCCTTCTACTTCTCTATAGAGTAAGAATCAATTCTCTGTCCCAATGGATCTGATTTTTCTTCCCTCTTGAGTCAATTTCAATGCACCTAAGAATTAAGTATTTCCTATCTCCAAACTCTTACCCTTCTAGTATATTGCTGTTCTCCCCCAATTCTGTCATTATCTTTTTTATGACATATAAATTTACTTTATTTGGTTTCTTTTCCCACTTCTCTCAGTACTAACATTTTTCCCTCTAGTTTTATATATATATATATATATATATATATATATATATATATATATATATATATATATATATATATATGTTGTGGCATTTCATCCTATTTAGTTTGTCACTGTTCTTCTAGCTATCCCAATTATAATAACCATTTTCAAGAGTTACCAATATCCTCTTTTCTTGAAGGGATACAAATCATTTTAACTTATTGGGTCACTTAAAAAGGTTTTTTTTTGTTTTGTTTTTTGTTGTTTCCCCCTCTCTTAATTACCTTTTGGTGATTCTCTTGAGATCTGTGTTAGGATATCAAATTTCCTGTTCAAGTCTTGTCTTTTCTTTATGAATTCTTGGAAGTCTTCTATTTTGATCATACTTTCCCCTGTAAGAATATATTCAGTTTTTGCTGGGTGGTTGATTTTTCATTGTAGACCTAGTTCCCTTGTTTTCAAGAATATCATATTCCATGCCTTTCAATTCTTCAGTGTATATTCAGCCAGATCTTGTGTTATCCTAACTGTGGTTCCATGGTATCTGAATGGCTTTTTCTTGGTCTGGTAGTTCTTTTATTTGGCTATAACATTCCTGGACATTGTCAGTTGGGGATTAAGTACAGGAGGTAATCTGTAGATTCTTTCAATCTCCACTTTTTCCCTCTTGTTCTAGAATGTTGGGGCAGTTTTCTTGAATAATTTCCTGTAGAATGATGTCCACGCCCTTTTTTTTCTTTTTTTCTTTTTGGTCAGGATCTTCTGATAGTCCAGTGATTCTTAAGTTGTCTCTCCTGGACCTGTTTTCTAGATCTTCCATTTTGTAGATGAGGTGTTTCATATAGTCCTCAATTTTTTTTTCATTCTTTTGATTTGGTTTTATAGTTTCGTGCTGCATTGAGAATTCACTTGCTTCTAGTTGTTGGATTCTATCATTTAAAGACTGATTTTCATCCCTGGCTTTTTGGTCATACTTGTCCTTCTGGTCTGATTTTCTTTGGATGTCATCTTTCATCTTCTTTGCCTCATTTTCAAGCTGATTAATTTTGGCATTTGTAAACCTTAAAATTTCTTAGACTTATGAATGTTGGAAATTTCACCATTGGGAAATTTCATACTTGGAAAAAATTTCCTACTGATAGTAAGAACTCTATTGGAATGTGAAAACCCATGGCATGAGAGGGTCCTTCTCCTCCCTACTTAAGACTACTTTAGGACAGAAACCTTTTGCTAAACAATGGAAAGGGCTTTGACCTATGCTTAAGCATAGAACAGGAAGTTCTTTGAGTCATGATTGATTTTAGAATTGATACAATAGAGATACTTGGAATGACAGAACCAGGTCTTGGAACTTACAATCTCCACTCTACTCAGTCTAACAGGATTTAGGAAGGGCTGCAGCAAAGGTCAAGATTTAATTATTTGAGAATATGACCTTCAACAGACATGTGCAAAGCTACAGACCTCTGGGTGGTCGTGGGTTAATCTAGAGTTTTTGGAGGTCTAATCTGTTGCTGTCTCTAAGGCACCATCTTGACTCTAGAAGCCTACAATTTTTAAAATATTGGTTCTTCCTTTTCTTTCTTCTTTTTGGGATACAGACCTGTATTATTGTTGGCTCACAGGGTATTCAGCGTTTCATAGCCCTTAAGGAATAGTTACATTTTTTCCATACACCAAGAGTGTATTAGTGTCCCTTTTTTCCACATTCCTTCCTTTGTAATTTTCCTTTTCTGTCATATAAGCTGGTCTTTTATTTTGAGCTCTTACATTCCATCTCAGAATCAATACCACATATTGGTTCCAAGGCAGAGGAGTGGTAAGGGGAAGAGAAAGGGGATTAAGTGTCATGCTCAAGGTCACACAAATAGGAAATGTCTGAGACCAGATTTGAACCCAGGACCTCCTGTCTCCAGTCCTGGATCTCAATCCACTGAACCACCTATGTGCTCCCTATAAGTCAGTCTTGATAGATGTTAAATTGTTCCAAAGAATTGTTTTAATTTTCATTTTTCCAATCAATAGTGATAGAGAACAATTTTTATATGATTATAGGTACTTTGATTTCTTCTTCTGTAAATCAGCTATGCAAATCCTCTGAAGATCAATTGAACACAATATTACTAATGTTGAAATATTTTGCATGACTTCACATGTATTATAAGTTTGTCATTTAAAACAATTGTGACAATATTAGCTATACTACTGCGGAGCTGCAGTTCTCCCGTTGTTCATAGTTTGTTAAAGATCATCCAAAAACAACAAGAACTCATCAACCATACTTGAAATGCCTCAAACAATCCTGGATTCTAATTTATCAAGACCTTCTGGGTAGAATTCATGGAGGGCACCGAAATTACAATCTCCTAACTTAATGAGGGTATCCATTTTTGTTTACAACTTTCAAAATCTATAGAATTCTTTGCATGATGAGGGAATGCATTTAACTTCTATGGAAATGTAAAAAGAAATAAATATGAAAATATTTGCTCTTATAAAAGTAGCTCATGGGGAACCCTAAAAAAAGTGGAAAGGATTGGAACTTAAAGTTATTGTAAGGGACAAATGAGATAATATGCAAGAAGTACTTTGCAAACTCTAAAAGTTTTCTTAAATTCAAGCAAATATTATTAACCCTATTTTACAAATGAGAACAATGAGCATAAAAGTAAATTACTTCTTCAGTGTTTTACTATCGGTAAGGGATAAAACCTAGGCTTGATCTTAGGTCTTCTGACATGTCTAATGCTTTTTCTACTATGTCATGTTGCTTAGAGACAACTAATTAGAAATCATGGATTTGTTGAAATTAGAATAGGAATTATACATATTTCTGTGGCACCTCATGGACTCTCATTTCTGCTTTCAAAGTAGTTCATAAGTGAGTGGCAGTATATTGCCTTTCCTCCCCACGCATTTTTTTCTGTAGTATATTTCTGTAGTTTTCTTCCCACTTCCAGTTTACTCATATTCCTCTCTAGCTCCTTTTTATGAGGTACTG